>NC_137890.1:142241822-142571822 GCF_963455335.1 Martes martes | reverse complement strand
ATTACGGAAAAAAACCTGGAATACTAAGAGAGACAAAACAACAGCCTTGATGACCAGTTTTTAATACATTTAATATGTTTTAATAATTACAATAAATCCATACTTCCAAAGTTCTATGGTACCTCTAGGCAGTCCTTCCGTCTACCTCCAAGCAAGATACCACCTAGCAAATCAGAAAGAAGGGATGCTACTTCAAAGGCTGTTAAAACTATTTTACAGTATTTTTTTTAAAGATTTTATTTATTTATTTGGCAGACAGAGATCATAAGTAGGCAGAGAAAGAAGGAAGCAGGCTCCCTGCTGAGCAGAGAGCCTGATGCGGGGCTCTATCCCAGGACCCTGGGATCATGACCTGAGCTGAAGGCAGAGACTTTAACCCACTGAGCCACCCAGGTGCCCCTATTTTACAGTCTTTACTGTTAACACCATCCAGTGTTTTAAGAACATCCTTAATATGAAGGTTTTTTTAATATCCTAAATGAAAGGTAAGCCCTCATTTTTTTCTGCCCATAAGAGTAATAAAGGTGCTGGTATTCATAATAGTTGACCTGTACCCTATGTTTAATCAAATATTACTATAGAAACATACACTGGTCTTCACAACTAGGAGTTACAGTACCATTAAGAAAGCTTCATTCTATTATTATTTTGAGATTTTTTTTTAAACAGTGATTTTGAACTTTTTATTTTTTTTAAGATTTATTTATTGGAGAGGGAGAGAGTGAGTGTGTGTGGGGTAGAGGCAGAGTCTGAAGACGGAGAGAGACCCTCAAGCAGATTTCATGCTGAACGCGAAGCCAAAGCAGAGTGGGGTCTCGATCTCACCTTCCTTGATGCTAATTATATATGCCATGATTGAAAGTTCAGCCCTTCCTCAACCGTGAAATAAAATATTTAGGTTAAGCCCAAAAATCTTTCTAATTTTCTTCCCAGCAAGAATAACTTTGGTATAGAATTTGAAATGTATGAACACTTCATGGATAATGCTCAGGGGGAATGGTTTAAAACATTTCATTTGAGTTGGGCATGGAAGAATGGATACATATGCCATCCTGGAAAAAACTGGTACAGCCATCGAGATGTTTACCAGCTGAATATTGTGATATTCCATTTAAAGATTGCAGTTATTCAAACTAGTGATTGCGTTTGTGGTTTCAATGTGCTAACTGTGGGACCACTGAGCTTTTGGCATATTGTAATCCAGAATCAGCAGCTTCAGCAACACATGGGAACCTGTCAGAAAGGCAAGTTCTCAGGCTCCACCCACTGGGTCATGGGGTCCACCCACTGAATCAGAAATTCTGTGTGCGGGGCCAGCGATCTGTGATTTAACTAGCCCTTCAGATGATTTCGACGCATGCGCAGGCTTGAGAATCAATGCTTTAGATGGTAATTCTTTGCTTACCTGCTTCTATGTAAAATAGCTCTCACAGAGCATTCTCTCCTGTTAGAAAAAGAAGGGACAAAAAAAAAAAAAGTGAGAACAAATAAGTAAGTAAAAGAATAGAGGAAAGAAGACTGAGAGGATAAGGAAAAGAAAACTTGACCCTCATATGTTGGTACAACTCTGCCAGCAGTGTTGAAGGGTTATTCGCTGGCAGGGAAGCCACAAGTACCAGCCTAGTTTACAATTCATCAGTATGGAAGGTAAGCAAATGATTTTTCAAGGTCCTTTTCAGGTTTTTTTGTTTTGTTTTGTTTTGTTTTTAATTTTCACCTGAATCCCTGCTAGGGTTTTGGTTTATGTTTTTTCTCCGCTAAGTGCAGGTCGAAATCAGCTAGTCACCATCTGTGTAAGGATACTTAGGAAGTTCGGTCCCTCCCCACTTCCTACCCATTCATCAGTTGTTCAGCTTGAGTAAGAATTGTCCTCATCCTAGAAAAAGGAACACTCATGTACTGTTGGTGGGAATGCTAACTGGTGCAGCCACTTTGAAAAACAGTATGGAGGTCCCTCAAAAAATTAAAAATAGAACTACCCTATGATCCAATAATCACACTACTGGATAGTTATCCAAAGAATATGAAAACAATCCAAAAGGATATATGCACCCCTATGTTTATTGCAGCATTATTTATAATAGCCAAATTATGGGAAGAGCTCAAACATCTATTGAGAGATGAATGGATAAAGAACTGGTATGTATAGACAGTGGAATATTGCTCAACCATAAAAAAGAATGAAATCTTGCCATTTGCAACAACATAATTGGAACTAGAGTATAACGCTAAGTGAAATAGAGCAGTCGGAGAAAGACAAATATCATATGATTTCGCCCATATGTGGAATTTAAGAAACAAAACAAATGAACAAAAGAAAAAAAGAGAGAGTGAGAGACAACCCAACAAAGAGTCTTAACTACAGAAAACAAAATAAAAGTTCCCTAAGGGGAGGCAAGGAGGATGGGGAATGGGTGAAATAGGTGAAGGGGATTAAGAGTGTGCTTATCGTGATGAGCCCTGACTAATGGATGGATTTGTTGAATCATTATATTGTGCACCTGAAACTATTATAACACTGGATATTAACTATACTGTAATTAAGATTAAAAAGTTAGAAAAAAAAAAAAGGAAAGAAAGAAATTGTCCTTATCTTTCCACCTACACTCAGACTCTCTGCCAGCCCCATTATCTGTCCAGGAGATAATTCTTTCACCACCAAGCATTTTGCCCTTGTTTTCAGAAGAAACCTTTGTGATTTGTCATTTAATTGTTCATCTGACTCTCAGAGACCCCTAATGACAAACAAAAAGGAATTGCTAAGATGGGAAGCTATGATTATATCTCCCTTTAGACCTCCTCAAGAGCCTAGTCTTGAGAGACACTCCATAATTCTTTGTTAAATTGATTCTAATCATTTGATCTAAATAGTTTCCCCTTCCTGGTCATTTCTCCGTCTTTAGCTGCGCTGACTCTACTTTGATTGAAAGAAGGGTTGCTTCATGATTCGTATATGACACAGTTCTGTCTACATAGAATTTATATGTATAAGAACATTCTGGATTTAGAAAAATCTACTGCTAGACTGAGAGATCCTGATCAAACTTTGATTAACTCCAACTCCTTGAAACTGTCTAATCCCTCTGTCTTAAACAGTGTGGTTTCATGAGTTTAGGCTATGGAAGTATTTGCCATGAGTTCTGTTCTATTAGACACAGTTTTGGACACTTTCTTAAGATGTTGAAATGATGTCCCTTTCCTTTGTGTCATTCACCAGTTTAATGAGCCCGCCTACTCTTTAATGCCCAGTTAATATAAGAGGCTAAAGTGGTTGTGTCATCCACTGCCTGGGCACAACCTGCCATGACATTTCGTACTGCCCTTGGGGTTGTAGAATCAGGTCACATTTTTTTTTTAAAAGCAATTTTGTGTAAAATGTGACCAAGCTTACTAGATTTATGTATATTACTTTATACTCAGGTTTGTTGCACAAAATCATTGGAGACCCTTCAGTCTGTTATTTGTTGCTCTTTATAAGGCAATGTATTGCTCTTGTGGGGGCTTAATATACGCCTTTAAAATTTGTGGCTGTGTATTTGATAGAAATCTGGAGAGAGTGTCTCTTTCCCTTATACTAAGATACAGAACTTCTTTCTAAATTTCAGTGGTTCTCAACCCTTGCGTATTCAACGATAAAACTTTATCTGAGGCAGAATGGTCTTTACACAAGATAGAACTATTTGTCACTAGTGCTGGATAAACCAGTTGTTTCTGTCCAGTGCACTCAGCCAATTTTAATAGTGTCCTACCTCTAAGTTTCCTGCCCTGAATTTCACATTCACTGTATTTGTAAAGATGGAAGAAAAAGAAGCTTTTTAGTTTGTGTGTGTGTGCGTGCGCGTGCCATCTATTACCAATCTCGTTCACCCATTTAATAAAGGAGTCACATTTTCTTTCTTTTTCCTCATTTACCTCTGGAAACCTCCAACTGCACTTGACCCTGCCATAAAGTCCTAGAAAAAGTATCCAGGAGTTTGAAATGCAAGCAGTTCCCCAGCATTCTAATCCATTTCAATTTTGCAGCACAATGAATACTGACAGTATAATAGAGACTTTAAAAACAAAGGTAAAGCAAACTACGAATGCTGTAAGAATTTTTAATTTCGCTAAACTCAGCAGGTGTAAGGAAGCATTTGCTTGTATATTAGGCCTATCAAGTCATTATACATTGAAGAATTTAATCTGCTTGTATAACGCCTTGAGTGCACGTCAGATTTTTAAACCATTATTTTAAAAAATGAAATACTACTTCAGATGTCTATGTTCCTTATAGACATCTATGTATTCAAGTAATATGCTTTAGACTAATCAGGTCTGTGTAGAAAAAATCTGACTGCAACTTACAATATTTTTTCTTGGATGGCTATAATAAATGTATCAGATCAAAGAATTGCATCCTTTTATTTTAATAACTGTCACCTGGGTTAAGAATTATGCTTAGCTTAAAAAAGGCAAACAATACTACTACTTCTAAATTTATTTTGTTAATGAAGCCACTACATAAATTTAGCACATTTTTTTTTATTAATTGCTCACACTGAAAAGGGCTAAATTCAGAATAACTCTCTGTTTCAAAGACCTAATTGCCAAGGACCTAGCCTTAATATTAACTAGGATAATTATTATGCAAAGCATACCCACCCAGAATGTTTGCATAGCTATCACAAGCGCTTTCATAAATGATGCTTTAATTAGTCTTAATTAGAATTTGTTTAAGTCAGCAGGGAATGCAGGGCCCGTGAAATGATGTATGTAATAAGCATCAGGCTCACTTTTTACTTGGGGAATAGAGCTGACAAAATCACATCACGTTAAATTGATTCAGTCAGAATTAAAATTCTTATGGTATTAATTAAATGGGGGATCTCATTAGCAGGCTGCAGGGTGACGGAACGACTCTTTGGCGACCAGATGTGAGGAAAGAAGCACTGAAGGAGAGTACCATTAGGCCAGAAAGTCTTCTTATTCTTAGGTATAGTCATGATAACATTCAGCTTGGGCCGTAGGTTGGCCTTATATATAATGTTAAGATACCAGGAACTCGGAACAATTTTTTTTTTAGGTCAGTTGAATTCTTCAAGCTTCAGTACCTCAGTAAAAAATATGAAAAATAAAAAATAAAAAATAAAAATCCTTAGCATTGAGAAACATCATTTTTATTTGACAAACCTCCTCAGTAAACTTGGAAGTCCATAAATAATTACAATGGATGGATATGATCTTTGTTATTTAAATACATGTTTTCCGTAGTGGACATGAAATTTATTGAGAAATTATACCTGAGGTTCTTTCTTCATTTCTTACCTGTATTTCTTCTTATTGGTTCACCGATAACATTAAAAATATACCTTCTGTTTAAATAAAATGCATGGTAGGGTATCGATGGATGCATTCACAGAGCCACTGGTGATTTTTCTTCTTTCTGCTATCAGATAACGAAAGAAGGTGTACTTTGTTATTTATAAAACAGTTCTGAGTTTGCAAGTCTAGTCATGGATGGATGATATTTACTTCCAATTAGCATATGTTTTGTGAATGGCAAGGGGCATATGCTGCGGCTGTGTACACTTTTGGTCAATATTAACAATTTAAGGCTTTGGTGTTTTTTTTTTTCTCTCAGCATTTGTAAAAATGAATATTTTTCTTACAAATGTCGAATGAGTAGAAAAATACTGAAGGTGAACCTTCCTATTCAAAGACATTGAGTTAGACAGCTGATATTTAACTATAGAGGAAGTGAGTCTTAATTATTATCCATAGGAAAACATGAGTTTTTCTTGGATACAGAGCTAAATCTTTATTTTTTAAAGATCTATTTATTTATTTATTTATTTGAGAAAGACAGAGAGAGAGAGAGAGAGCACGAGTGGGGAGGGCAGAGGGAGAGGAAGAATCTCACGCAGATCCACACTGAGTGCGTGGCCCAGCAGGGGGCTTGAACTCATGACCCTGAGATCAGCACCTGAGCCAAAAACCAAGAGTTGGATGCTTAACCAACTGTACTACCCAGCTTCACCCACAGCTAAATCTTAAGAGAAAAATCAGAAAGTTAGTTTGGTAGTTGGTGGAATTTAAAAATTGTACCCACTCACATTTTGGTGTAAATAAGTGAATTAATACTTAAAAGTGTAGCAGCTACTGTCAGCCCCATATATTTGGAGGAAATCATTTTGATTTCCTCTAATTTTAAAAAACAACTCCCATGTTTGAATGGTGGGAAATACCACGAGAAATATCAAGGGGAATGTGGACTATGGGTAAGGTATTTCTCAAGAAGAGAGGTATCCTTGCTTTTAAATAGGACTGTGAATTTCAGTCTCAAACATCAGTTTCCTCTTGCCAGTAATCCTTATTTTCATGGAAATAATTCATGTTGTGTCATTTGCTATTGCATTTGGGCTTTTCCTCCCCCAAAATGAGGCATCAGCATTTAAAGACACAGTATAGATTGTTTAAAAAAAAAAAAAAAAGGTGGGGGGGGAAGAACAGCATAAGACTGTCTCACTCCACTTTGAAATGTTTTGTATGTTTTATATTTTGACTTCCTATTCCACACCTTTCTGACAGGTTGTTGAGAGTTTAAGACATCACAACAATGACCAGCCACTCAAATCCTGAGAACATTTAAGAAAGTCAAAACACACGTGCCAATGCCTTTTCAGCATAGTGTAACAAATGAAAATATACTTCTGTAGCCATTTATTTTTTAAAACCTCCTTCTGGAATTGGTTTAACAAAGACAAAATTGATCTAACATTAGGTCGTTTCTCCTGGTCAACACAAAGAAAGAAAATGCACATTCATTTCTTGGGGGATCCTTTTTGAGAAGTTGTAGTTGCTGTTATGCCGAATAAGCATTACGGAGCATAGCGTTTCTTTACCATTTCTAATACTGCGTCCAGTGCCGCATTCTCCAACGTGTTACATGGCATCTGTCCCTACCACACTGGTGTCTGCACCAATGAGTAAATACAGTGAGTAAATACACATATTAAGATAATCTGCAAATGACCAGCCTTGAAATGAATTCTGTTTGGGATCCTAGGAATTTATATGAGATCTATGTGTTTCAGTATCCTTCTATAGATTTTTTTTTTTTTTTAATGTCCAAACCAGTAATCCTCATTTGGAGCTATGATCATTCACAAGAGAACAACCACAACCAAACCACAGCAGCAAATTCCAACACATTCTATTTAGGAAACTGGCTTTCTCATGGCTATTTTCTTCTTGGGGGGGGGGGTGGGTGTGGAATATATATGCTTAGAGCCAACTCTTGCGTTCCTTGCCCTTAGCAACAGACAAACCTATGCCGAGCCTTTTTACAGCCTAAAGAAATATGGTAAGGAGATTACATAAACATTCAGAAAAATAAATTATTAACTCCAAGCCTTCTAAAGGCACAGAAAAGGGACAGCCTCTGTGGAATGCAATGGTTTTGATTTAGGTAGAGCCTGCTGGCCAATATTCAATTCCATTTGTAAAATTAACAGCTTCTCCATGAATTGAATGGGTTTAAACTTAGAAACATCTCCTTGCTCCATCAGGAGGATATGGGATGGGATATGGTATGGGTATAGGATTTAGAATCCGAGGCATTCGTCAGGACACTGGCCCTTCCACCCAGGAGCTTTGAGACATTTGGGGATCACGTAAACTCTCTACCTTTCATGAAGAATGAACGCTCGTCCCGGCCCTTAAGCTGTACTCCATGAGGGCAGTGACGAGATGTCAAGCTTCACCAGAGCCTCAAAGAGAATGTTGCTTAATAAATGTTTGTTGAAGGAATAAGACAGTAAATCAAATCCTCTTACATACAAAATGACAAAAGAAAAAAACAGTTTTATATTTAGCAACTCTCAGATCATTTCTGGAGAGCAGTCTGTTTTACAGGAGGGGGAGAAACATAGGCACTCGAGCAATAGGAAATACTATTTTGCACAAAACAGCAAAACCAAAAGGGGTATCAAGTATGAATGCATTAAACTGGGGAGAATTGTTGCCTGCTATTTACTTTCATCTAACTTGAATCTAGGGATAACATCAGAATTCCTGTTGTCACTTGAGAGAACAACAGAAAATTTAGAATACTGAGAAATTTGTCTTGCTCATGAAATACCTGCTGGGAGCATTTCATTTCTTCGAACACTCTTTTCAAGATTTTTCTTGAAGTAAATGTAATCTTTTAAGATAGCATGGTTAGGGGCACCTGAGTGGCTCAGTTGGTTAAGCGTCTGCTTTTGGCTCCCGTCATGATCCCAGGGTCCTGGGATGGAGCCTTGCATCAGACTCCCTGCTCTGCGGGAAGCCTGCTTCTCCCTCTCCCTCTGCTCCTCTCCTTTGTGCACGCGCACGCACTCTCTCTCTCTCTCTGTCTTAAATAAATACATTGAACATTTTTTTTAAAAAAGGATGGCATGGTTAAATTCCATATTAAATTAAGTTACTAGACCAGATACAGATCAGACAACATGATTTTTAGAAAGCTGGGAAAGAAAGAAAAATCATGCATGTATGATTCTTGAAATTATGCAGACAAGAGTGGGAAGGGCATTTTGATTTGGCGATTAAAGCTAGATCAGAAATCATGATATTGTCTTTGTGATCCTAGGTTAGTTCCTTATCTGCCACCACTTCCACTGTTGCTCAGTAGTTATAAACAATCCTTGTCCTTGAACTCCCAGGGATGTATAAAAGTAGTATGGTGATATTTTAAATAGCATTCATGGTCTTAGGATAAGGGCCAAATAAGAAGGCCAGGAAGGCAAGGAACGGCTATAGGAGCTTAACTACATTTCATTACCACTTATTAAAAGAGAAGTTTTTAGTTTCTTGGTACCACAGTAGGGACCCAGCTGTTATATTCTGGGCTTTTAACAGCCCAGTCTAGTCTTAGGTATATTAAATGACTTATTTCTGTTTTATCTCCCAAACTGCTCCCCAAACACGTAATTTTTGCGTAGAAGAATGTACACACAACACCTTTGTATAAGCTGAAGTTTTACGGAGAATGTTGATTGTGACCGGGTGACTGAATTTTTGATGTTTGAACGCCAACAGCCTTCAATCCCCACATCTCCCTCTCTCCCTTCTATTCCACATCTGGACAGGCTGTAAGAAAGCTCTCTCGGTTTCTGCTTTGACACTGGAGGGACGTTCCAACCACGCCAGCCCCAGCCAGCCCACACAGGACCCGCCCCTCTGCCTTATTCCTTAATCAACTTTAATAAAACCCCAGGGCAAGGTCCTTTCTCTGCTCCTTGATCCATTTTCAGGCCAGCCTGGGAGGCAGCCCCATGTTCCCCTGTGTTCCCTGTGTTCCCTGTTAGGGGATGAACGGCATCGTCAGTCTCAACATCCCAGCCAAATCTTGGGAGTATGAGTCCGTCCTGTGGGGGAGGGGTGATCACAACCCCAGTCAAATAGGCATCCTTGGCACCGACAGAAGTTCAGCTAAAAATGGAGAATAAGGATCTGTTTGTTTGTTTGTTTGTTTTAATGCACTGTGCTTTTTCTCTGTGATTTCTTTCAGACCCTGGATGCCCTGTGGACCAACAGCTCTGTAATAGACCAAAAAGGTCTAGATATTGATATGATTAAGAATATCAACAGCAGGGGCAGAGGTTAGGAGGAAAACTTGAAGGGCTATCAAGTCCCATTTCTTCAGGGCACAAGTTGGTTTCCAGCTGGGATCAGAAATTTTCCCTAGTGATGTAGCGCTGCCTAATTAGCTGCATTAGGAAAGACTCAGCCTTTCTCTGAGCGCTAGCCTCAGTTGGAGACAGGAAACTCACCTACTTCAGTGGTAAGGCTGTAACACTTAATTAATTAATGGTGGCAGCGTATTTATGATCTTGGGATAAAAGTGCTATACGAGTGAAAGTACCACCGTATTCCTTCCTATTGCTATTGGGAAACACGAGTCACTTTGGCAAATAAGTGAATCCAAACTGAAACATATTTTGCCCTTCCCCCCCACAGATTGATGGATTATGAATACCTTCAGAATTTCTTTCCTTTCTACTAACTCTAAAAACTTGGGTCAGTTTTGTGAAATATGACTTAGGTTTACTATTGAATTCAATGCTCGCGGAATAAGGCTTCAAGGTGTAATTACATGATCATATTATAGAGAACACAGTTATTTGCTGTAACAAAGGATGTGGAGAGGAGAATGGAGAAAGATTCTTAATCCAGTAATGAAAATTCTCCTCCTCTATATGGATAAGGGCTCAAAGTAATGATGAGGTGACTGAATGAAATTAGGAGACAAGGCTAACTATTTCACTCAGAACACCTCTCTCTTGGTTTTCTATGAAGTGCGTGTATGGATAGGAACAAACGGCTCGGCTGAGCTACTGAAGAAATAAAGGGGGACAGAGATAGATCCACACCAAGCTCTGTATTGATAACTAAGGCAGGAAGAAAAGTCAAGTCATTAGGAAACCCTGAAGGGAGAAATCAGACAGAGGCTCTGGCACATGGGATTATGAGTGGGACGACATTAAGACATGTAAATAGAATGAAGCATACGTTTGAAAAGGCAGACCATTTATATGGTCTTTCTCCTTATTTCATAGTGATCTTAAATAGAGAAATGCAGGATTAAAGTTCTTTCCCCGTTTAAGTTTTCCTCTAAATATCTTGTCTCTGCTGTGTGAACTCATCTCCCGATCTCAGCTGTTCTGTGACTGTGCCCTGAATGCAGAAAGAGAACCACATTTTTCACTCACATTTTTTTTTTTTTCCCTCACAGGAACATAGCACGAAAATACATTTGCGCTGGGCTGCTTCCCCGGGTTTTAAACTCCCGGGTACCAGAAAGGGACTTAGCAGTCAGAGGGGCCCCCCAAATGTGTCGATCTACAGTGTGAAGCACAATTGATGAAGATTCAGCAGAAGAAGGCTTTAGAGGAAATGATAAGTATGAAAAGAAAACCATTTTCTAAAGTGCCCAAAGCAATTACCACTTGCACTTTGACCTTCTCAATTTTTGTAAGTAGTAGTAGGAAAGAAATGCCTGAACAAAAGCTTTGCAGAGTGAAGACTTGGGTCAGATAAGGAATTCAGCTAGAGGATAACCAACTATCAAGATGCTTTCTGGGCCTTAGGAAATAGGATATTCCTTCATAGGATGGTTTCATAATGCTCACTGTCCTTTGGCAGTTCAGGGAGCAGTTCAAGCTTACGCGAGACAGTGCTGTTAATTAAAAAAAGGAGATTTCTTGCTCTCTTTTCCATTTCTAAGCCTCTATCTTCATAGAACATGAAAAAGGTAGTATAAATAATCTGGCTTGTCCAGTCGAAAACCTCCTTTACGTCTACAGGAAAAGTTCCTAGCACAGAGGCCCCGTTATCACGCAAGCTACTGACCCCTAAGAGCGTGGTTCATTTCTTTCTGCCTAAATATGATTTAGAACCATCTCCTATTTATGTTTGCACTTGTCTCAGTCTCTGTGTTTGTCTACATATTGTTCATTATGAAAAAAGTATAAAACATTTGTATATGTAACATATTATGTATTTATGAGAATATCATGGATATGCATACACATATGTCTCTTTGGCCCAGTTAAAATTCAGGAAATGATTCCCACATCTTGAACAAAGTATGTATGTTGGAGGTCATTTGTGAAGTTTAGCATAGAGCAGACTTTGTATAGTGAGAATTTTCTATGTTTGGGAAAGAGAGCAAGAAAATACAGTGAAATAACCAACCAACCAAAAATCCCATGGGTAGTCCCCCCAAATTCTTTCAGACTAATTGGTTGTTAACCTGACCCTTGTACTTAACTGTCTGAAAATATTTGGGACAGCACCAGCTAATGCAGTATTAGCGATACTCAGTTTTCTTGCCAAGTGATATAGGAGAAAAAAAAAAAATCCAAAAGCATAAGGAAAGAAGATTAAAAAGTTGCATAGGCTAGGGCCTATACTGCCTGACTTCCTTTGTGATGCAAACCTATTAAACACCCTTAAATTGGGTTACTATCACTAGCATCTGAGAACTCAGTGATCCTATATGCTATGTAGGTTTTGGTGGGGGAGGGGCCGTACCTTCATGAATCATCAGAGTTGTGAGGAAGGGAAAACTGAAGTGTGAAATATTTGGAACAAAGACGAATAAGGACACAGGAACTCTGATCTTAGGGGGGAAAAAAAGCTGGTGAGAAAGATGCTAATCGCTGATGTTGAGAAAACACTTCCATACAATTGTTCGTTCTGTACAATTGTTTGTTTACTAAAGTCCACGTCTGCCGAGAAGAATGGGGCAAATAATAAATAATATCCTTCAGGACCCTAAGCGACCTACAGTCATCAATCTATGAATGAATCATCAAACGTTTGTGAAGGAGACATGGCTCTTACCTACAGGGATATTAAAATTCAGTTAGGGAGAGAAGATACAGGCATGAGTAGTTTCAAGTCTCTGAGGTATTATGTGATAACTTCTAAGGGAAACTGAGCTTTGCAGATCAGCTCACACTAAAATCTATGCATGGATCCCGTTAACTCAGCGGCTCCATTCCTTCCTACCCCTCCCCTATGACTTAGGGTATAAACTCAAGCAGCTCTTCCTCACATGAAAGCCCCCAGAGAGTTCCTCAGACGTGTGCTCATGAACTGTCCATTCATGTTTTCTTCTCCAGCTTCCTCATGGAGCCCACGAGACTCTTGAAAAACAGTCACCTTTTCCAGTGGCTGCCAGGGCCCTCCTTGAGATTACTCAACTGTTGAATGCCACCAACTGCTCCTTCTTCGAGTATAAGGGTTGTACAGTGGTAGGCAGAATACGTGGAGAGAAGACACAGTCCCCATGTCGTGTCATTCAGAGCCACATCAGCCTGAGAAGTGGCCCTACTTGAGTCCTACATTTCCTAAGACCACTCTTGAAAATATCTCCTTAAATTTCCAATTCTAACCGCTGTGAACGTGAGGGGTTTCTGGGACCACATGAAATCAGACTCAATGCTCTTGCCTTTACAACTTATGATTTTTTACATATTTCTGTGTCCCAAGTGCCAGGTCTCCTTACTTCTTTGATCCAAAATAAAACCCTCACGCATGTTAAGTCATGCAAATACCATATTGCTGAAGGGGGGTGGGGTTGTGTCTCCACATCTCCTCAGCCTTTACTGTGCTTCGGCTCAGCCGTGCCCTGAACTCTCCTGACACAATAAAGGAATTTGGGGGTGGGAGGGGTGGAAACTTTCTCTGGCCTAGCCTGGTCATACCAGAAAAGGAAAAACAGGTGGCACTTGATTTTTGCTGTGAAGATAATGAGAATCCTATAGGAGGGAAGGAAAAGGAAAAGCACAGCAGGTTTTTTTACTTGAAAGTAAAAGGGGGCTATCATGAATATTGCGAGGCCAGCTTTATTCCTGCTACAGGACCCAGGCGTCCATTTCCTCAGCTGCCAGGAGGGCTAGCTGCTGAGATTCATACTCAGTTCTTGTGCAGGACTTGCCCTCAGCTCCAGGGAACTGTGTCACCCAAGGTTAGAGCCCCTTTCAAGGGACAACCTGTATCCAGGGATTGGTTAATGTGAAGGAACAAAGGCCAGTCTCCTCTACTCAGTGTGAGACAGCTCTGCAGGCCAGCCCCACTCCAGAGCTCCCAGAGGGTTTCATGGAGGTCTCTGTGGCAACCAGATCACCCCCTTCTTCGCCTGCTTCTTCCTCTGCCTGATCTTCTGATCACTGCCTTACAGATGTTCCCAGAGCCCTTTCCCTTAAAATCCCTATATGTTGATCCCAGTCTCACAGTCTGTTCTGCAGGAAAGCCGCCCAAGAAAAAGGAGAAATCAAGTAAGATTTTTTAGGGGGCAATGAATTTTTCAAGCTAGCTAGAGTAGAAGTTTAGTTAGGTTGGTAGTTTGGGACGTAGAGCTTGAAGAGAAGGTTTGCAGGGAGGCCCTTGAACACCAGGCTCTAGGGTTAGGAGTTTATCTCAGAGGAACCAGGTCAGTAAATCGGCGGCCTCTGGACTCCCAGCAGCTTCTCCATCCTATCCCTGGAGAGTGCTCTCTTCCTTCTAGCTGATTCAAAAATCCTTCTCTAGGCTGAGAATCAGTCTGATTCATGTGTCATGGAGCCTGCACCCATCCCAGCCCTACATTTTTAGAAGCAATGGAGTATCATTCTAATTTCTAATAAGAACTTCTTACCCATTGAGACTTGAGACATGTTTGTTAATCAAGAGTGTTTTTCCAATGATCATCTGATGTACAAATTTTTTAAATGCTTCTTTTTTTTTAAATTTTAAGATTATTTATTTATTTGTTTGACAGAGAGAGAGTGAAAAAGAAAACACAAGCAGGGGAGAGGGAGAGGGAGAAGCAGGCTTCCCGCGGAGCAGGGAGCCTGACTTGGGGCTCGATCCCGCGACCCTGGGATCATGACCCGAGCCAAAGGCAGACGCTTAACCACTGAGCCACCCAGGTGCCCCTGATATACAAATTTTAATGCTACCCTGAGGTGGAAATTAAAGGCATGGAGAACAAAGGAATCCATGTAAGTACTGAGCATACATCCAGTATTAGGGACTGAAATCTCTTTTGGAAGACCACTTGTTTGAGAATGTATTCAAATAGGCTGACTCTTCGTAGGCTACCCTTTTAAAAAATAATCTCATCAGATAGGATAGCACACATATAGGTGGAATAAATAATAGGATTTTTAAAATATGCCAAATGATGATATTTGGTTTGGCATAAAATGTCACATTTTCAATTTTGGTTCTCCACTATCACTGCCACACTTAATTCCTACATTACAGCAACATGAATGTCTCTGTAGTCTTAGTAAGCATGTCTTCATCATGGGGAGGGAGGGAGGGTCTGTGCCTTGACACACAGAATCGCGTTACTTGAGAAATGTGATCATGCCGCCTCTGTCCAGAATACACTTCATTATTATTCTTAGTTCCTGCCTTTGGCTCTCAAAAAAGAAAGAGTCAGTCTATTTTTAAATAACTTTATATCGGTGCTTCTGATATAAGTTGGATTTCAACCAAAGAAATGAAGCAAACATTTACAATCGCATTCAGATTTCCATGGCCTAAAAGATGTCTTATGCGTGGTGAATTTTCATCTTTCTCTGTCGTGCGACTGTAGCTGGAGGAAACAATGGTAAAAGGGTCAGCAACTTCAGTTTACTTAGAACATCTGTCATGATTTTATCTCTTGCCTCATATTGTACATGTAGCCTGAAATGCAGAAGGAATCCTGGGCAGACCATCAAGAAAAATCACAACTTAAAAAAAAAAAAATGCATGAAAAGAACATTCTTCCTTATCAGACATTGCCTAAGCCGTGTGTATGTGGGTGGCTGGTGTGTTTGCACCAGAAAGAGAGAGAGAAAGAGAGAGAGAGAGACTAAAAGTGCAATCTCCAAGCTGTTTCCACTGATCATCATGTCAGCTGACAAAAAAGACCAACAAGGTATCCAGTGAACTTTGAGGAACTCTTTATCTTTGACTCAGTTTTACATGGAACTTTATTTTTATTTTATATTGTTAGGGGCCTCTTGATTTCTTACAATAGCAAACACCTCATTTTTTTCAAACGTAGCTATTGTAAATGCCTTATTTATTTTAATCACAAGCAAGCTAACTAAAAGTGAGTCCACACATAAGGCAAAGAGATGTTATTAGAATTCATCTACTAAAAGCCTTCCACTTTGCATTTTTTTATACACCATTTTGATACATCTGATTATTCAGTACCAGGCCTCAACAAAGGAGAACAATCAAATAATGAGGAAGGGAGTCTTACCACTGGATGACTTAATCATAACAACAAACCTATCAGCAAACAACTCAAACCAACTCATTTAGTGGCTGAGGGGGCATCTTTTTATGCCAGAATCGAATAGTAAGTACTGTTAATGATACTGATGGGGAGAGTCAGAAAGACTCAATTAGTTTCTATCTCTGTGCTCAAGAAAGCAGGATTTTAAGATATTTTAGAAAAATCTAAACAAACTTCTTAGGGAAAAACAATTTGGAGCTCAAAACCACAAATAGTATCTGGAAATTCCACTAAAGCAGAAAGACGGCAATATTGTCCAGAAGTACATACTAAATTTGAGGACATGTGCATTGTCCATAACTCTGCGTTCACCCAAGAGCACAGAAAATATAATTACCAAAATACACAGGCACACACAGCATCAACACACACCAACTCAAGAAGAAAACGTATGCTTTCTTCTGAATGTGATTTCCAAGGTGCTCACTGAATCTCGGTATTTGTCACGTAAGGCAGTTACCTGCTCTCTTTTAAAAGCAGCTCTTAGAGAATTACACCCAAGTTGATGATTTCATACTAAAAAAAAAAAAAAAAAAAAAAAAACAAAAACTCCTCTTATCCAAAATATTAAGTGGAAGAGACCATCTTTTTCTGGAGTTCTAAACCCTGCATGGTGAAGTCCATCCCATCTTACTTTTTATTTTTATTTATTTATTTTTTTACTTTTTAAGATTTTATTTATTTATTTGACAGAGAGAGACACAAGCAGGGGGAGTAGGAGAGGGAGAAGCAGGCTTCCGGCAGAGCAGGGAGCCGGATGCGGGGCTGGATCCTAGGACTCTGGGATCTTGACTAGCTCGAAGGCAGCGGCTTAACGACTGAGCCACCCAGGCGTTCCCCTCCATCCCCATTTTACTTCTTAATAAAACAACAACAACAACAACAACAAAATAACGTTTATTTACCAGGATTTTCTGCCTGAGTGTGCTGTGGCTGTCCTGCAGAAACCCAATCTGCTGAGCTGGCGTCTAGGTTCATTCCTTCAAAATTGGAGATGTGTTGTTTTGTTTTTCCTGTAGTTAAAGGTCAGTATGTTTTTAAAATAATATTTTACAGAAATATAAAATAATAATGGCACTTACAAAGTTATAGATGTTTAGGAGGGAATGGGGTAATTATATAAAAAAAGAAAAGAACAGGAGGTGGTGTTTTTTCCCTAAACGTGCAAAAATATCCCAGGAAACTTTGGTACTGGGCACAATCATCTTGGCACAGGGTTATTTGGAAGGCTCCTTCCTCTTCTTTTCTCTTTCCTGATTACCACTTCCTCAGCTGCACTGCACTCTGTTTTCTGTTTTCCCAAACAGCATTCGACTAAGAGACTAGCTTTTAGTCTTTGAAAACACGACCAGCAGTAAAAAGATGGGGATAAACCTTCCCAGTCTAGGCAAATCTTCCACCCGGCAGATATTTTAAGACTTCACAGACTGAGTACTTTTCTCTTTTCTCTTTCTCTCTCTCTCTCTCTTTTTTTTTTTTTTTTAAACCTAGTCCAAACCTACTAAAACATTCACCACGGCTGCTGCCTAATGCATTTATTCATGGCCTATATATATTCTCCTCTATAACCTCTTCCTTCATGTCTTCATTTTAATAATATTGCTTATGTGAAAATTGCTGGATAAATTATTCAATTTTTTTCTATTATCCAGTATATCCGCAATAAAACTGATAAACTATCTCTGTAAATACATTTATAATAATTTAAGTTAGTCTTCTCGGTGTATTTGTCGGTGTATTTGTCTGTCTGCCTGCCTGTCTTTCTTTATCTAGCTCTTTAGGCTCCCTTCTCAAGACTTTGGCTGGGGTGGACTGGAAGTACTTTGTTTCCGTTTGTTACATAATGAAGACAAGCTGCTAAGTAGATGCAAATGCTAATTCTGTAGTTACTTTTCATTTCACATGAAATTTCATTAGTGTTAAGTATGGAAAATTAATTACTCCTTAATCACAAGTCCACAGAACTTAATCACCAACTACAAATAACTATGTTAAAGGGTAATGTTATGGATTAAGCATAGATCAACAAAGCAGACAAGTTTTGCATTAAGGCCAAAATTTAGGTGGGTACTCATGACCTCTAGATGCTAATAAAAAGAAATAGGTACGATCTCTGCGCTAGAACAATATTTTTCAAGTGTTTAGTTTTTCTCTCTCTCTCTCTCTCTATATATGTTCTGTATATATTGAGAGAGACACTGAATATATATATATGTGTGTGTGTGTGTGTGTGTGTAAACACACACACACATATGTATATTTGTATTTTCTTTTGATCAGACTCAGGAGATAAAATATGATAAAATAATCTCTCAAATTGTTTACAGTTGTCTAGAGAAGATGGACAAGTAAAAAGAGAAGATTAACACTTCAATTAGGACTCTTCGCAGATCTTTTGCAAGGGTAACAGAAGGTGCAGCTAAACGAAACTTTGGGTGGTTTGTAAAAATTTGTGGGACACAGGATATTAAACAGAAACCCTTGGGTCAATATTTACTCATATCTTCCCTTATTTATCTTTTCTCCACTCTCCTCCACTCTCTTCAGTGAGACTTATACATATATTTTTAATGACCAAATCAGTGATGTGCTGTTGGGAGCTGGTGAGGGTCTGTTGGTAGCATCTCTTCCCAACTCTGAATTCAGCAACATGTTAATTAATTACTTGAAATTGTTAATGGTGATAGTATTTACATCATGAGAATTGGTAAATGCTATTAAGCAGGGCTTAAAAAAAATTATTCCAAAGAGCAGGCTGTTAAACATTTATCAGCATACCACCTGGCCAGGAAATGTATCATTCCTTGAATCTACCGGAAAACTAGTGAAGGATAATGAGACAAGATATTCTTCCAATATCTCTAAGGTATGGTCCATGATAAAGCAGAGGTTAGAATTATAAGTAAGACACTATCTTTGCTTTCTTAGAAATTAAAGTAGGGAGGATAAGTCATCAATCTACCTCAGGACCAAATCAGTTTAAAAAGTTCAAGAGAAGAAAGGAAGGCCTTCTAGAAGGACTGCTCTAAAAATACATTTCAGTGGTTGATCTTTGGATGATTGTTGGGTCATTAGGGCCCTATAGTTACTGTCATGTAAAGACAGTGGGTCACTCAAGCAAGAGTGTTATTTTGGGGGATAAAGTTTCTCAGAGAGTTTTTATCAACCTATCATCTTTCTTTGGAGATTCTACCCAATGTTAACAATAGGAACAGTGTAACATAGTGTTTTAAGAATGTTCACATAGGTCTCTGAGTGCCTTGGTTCATATACTCCATTATTATACAATACTGAGAAAGTTATATTAATTATAAAGTTATATTAACTCTGCTTCACATTTAAAAAAAAAGATTTTATTTATTTATTTGACAGAGAGATCACAAGTAGGCAGAAAGGCAGGCAGAGAGAGAGGGGGAAGCAGGTTCCCTGCTGAGCAGAGAGCCCCTGGGATCATGACCTAAGCCAAAGGCAGAGGCTTAACTCACTGAGCCACCCAGGTGCCCCACAGTTTTTTTTTTTTAAAGTTAGAATAGCAATAGTACTTGAATCATAGAATTTTTTGAAGAATAATTAAAGATGTGAAAACACTCAGGACCTATCTGGCATGTCCTCTATACTCAAATGTTGTCTATTGTCTTTATTAACACATACTCACAAGGACTAGCAGCCTCCACAAAATGGATTAAGCATGATCCAATCCTATCATTATGAATACTTTTCAGACCTTCCAGAAGTCCTTGTTCATCCTTGAGCTTGACAAATACAAAGAGTAACCATAGCATATTGGGCGTTTGCCCAGTTTCTCTATAATAATCCCTGAATATTTGTGATACTATCTTCATCTTTTTCTAGCATTATGAAAAAATACAGTAGACAGGAATCTGCTTGTATTGTTAGATTTACCTAATCAATGAGAGGGGAATGTCACAGATCTGGAAATATGATGAGACTGACCTCATAATATGATATTTTAAAAATATAAGGGTGACATATTTTGGAAAGACACAAGCACTTTAAAAAAAGTCCTAGGACTTGTCCTTTACCTCACTGGTCAGGGAGTTATTCGCCCCCTGCCAGTTCCTATGAAGTCCTTGTTTAAAAGCAATAGAGAAAAAGTGACCTTTCAACACAGAATGCTTACTTCACTTCCAGTTCTGCTTCGTGTGTTCCAGGAATCCCACTGTAAGGCCTGCTCACAGCTACAAATGTGGCAGAAGCTGGAGTCATCCCTGAGACATAATGTAGGCATTTACAGTGATTAGTGAATCATTAACAAAATTCCTTGGAAATGAAAACCTGCTACATAGGGCTCAAATCCTAAAACCCTAGAACGAAAAATCAACTCTGTCCACTATATCCACTATACACACATACCACACATACATTCATGGAGTGATGTTTGGATGGAGAACGGGAAGAACGGAAAGTGAGCACAGTTCTTCTATGCAGTTTTAAAAGTCTTGGACTGTTATGAAAACCACTAGGAATATACCCAGCTGCCATAGTATAGATACTGGTGTAAAAAACAGGACCTAGGTTGTGCCTGGGTGGCTCAGTCAGTTGAGCATCTGACTCTTGATCTCAGCTCAGGTTTTGATCTCACGGTCATGGGTTCAAGCCCTGTGTTGTGTTCCATGGACTTAAAAAAAAAAAAAAAAAAAAAGAGAGGACCTATGTTTCACTTTTTTTTTTTTTTTTAAGATTTTCTTTTATTTATTTGACAGAGAGAGAGATAGAATCACAAGTAGGCAGAGCAGCAGGCAGAGAGAGAGGGAGAAGCAGGTTCCCCGCTGAGCAGAGAGCCCGATGTGGGCCTCGATCCCAGGACCCTGAGATCATGACCTGAGCCGAAGGCAGAGGCTTAACCCACTGAGCCACCCAGGTGCCCCCTATGTTTCGCTTCTAGCACTATTTCTCATTTGCCAAGATGTGCAAATAACTGGATTTTGTTTTCTTTTTTTCGGGGTATTGGGCCAGACACATGGTTTTCAAACTGTGTTCCAAGAAGCTCTTGGCACCCAACGGAGGAATCTCAGGGATGGTAGTCGGGGCGTGGCAATACCAGCACTCAGAAGTCCAGGTCACCCATCCCTGCCCACCGCTTCAGTCAGTTTTACAGATTAATATTTGCAAGTTTTTTATATGTTATATTTAATTTGAAAAAATATCACTGGTTAAGAGTTGAAAACCATCAACCTGGTTCAGCCTTAAAGATTAGAGATTTCTTCTTTGCATTTTCCCATCACTAGTTTAGGAGGTGATACTTCATTTAATACTCAAAATTAGCTCATACAACTTAGATAACCTGAACGCATAATTACTTAGAAATTAAATTACTCTATAAACCTCTGATAAAATAAAAAAAAGGGAGGTGAATATTCAGTAGGGTTGAGATCTTTTCAATACTTGAAATGTTATAAGTGAACAAGGGAAAAATATTATCTTCTGTTAGTTGTAAGGCATCTCTCATTTCATTCCCCTTTTCCATCTGATGTGGTTTATCACAGAATTCCACACTGGAAATTACCTTAAGGAACCCACCATTTTACAGAAGAGTGACTAAAGGGTTATTCAGCATGCTCGAGGAGGTGTTCTGTGTCCCTGGTTCTTTCCTGTGTGTCATATACTTTTGCCAAAGAATAAATACACAGGCTACCCGAGGCAGCCATATGGAGAGTCTTAATAATATTTTCCCCACTTTCTTTCTGTGTCTGCCTCTCTTTCTCTCCCTCTTTCCCTCCTTCTTCCTCTTTCCTTTATTTACTAAACAATTTTTGAACTTCTACAAGGTGCTCAGCACTCTACCTGCACTGGGAGTTTGCAGTTATGTAAGATCCAGTACTTGTCTTATGAGATAGTGTAGAAGAGACAAAAAAGTAAACCACTTACACGAGTATAGAGTGCTAGGTCCTATGAAAGGAAATACTCAACGGTGCTGTTGAAGCAAGAAGTAAGACTTTCAAATCAGAGAGGTACTCAGAGGTGGTCTTGGAGAAAGTGGCACTTGGAATTCTACATTTCGAAGAATGAATAGAAATTGGGTAGACAAATGGTATCTGTTGGCCTGTATATGTGTGGATAGGAGGTAGTGATCTGGGATGTAATAGGCCTGCATGGAGGTTTTGCTGCATATCAAAGTTCGAGAACCACCGTGACTAGCTGTTACCCTAGTGGTTAAGAGCATGGACTCCAGAATCAGGCAGACATGTCTTGAAATTCTGGCTCTTCTACTAAATAGAGGTGATCTTGGGCAATTAGCTTCTCTGAACTTTAGTTTCCACATTTGTAAGATGGAGATAAGCTTGTTTCCTACTGCATAGGGTGGTTGTAGAGATTCAGTGAGATCATTCATTCATTCGGTCAGTCAGTCATTCATTCATTCAGTCTTACTCACTGGGCTTCCTCCCAGATGTTCTTTCCAGCACTGGAGATTTAATGGTGAATAAAAGAGACAGATCTTTACTTGGGAGAGGGGGAGATGGAGACTCATCATCCAGTCTCTCTGGCTCATAGGAAGCTCTCAGTAAACATTATTTGTGACGAGTATTAGCTAATCTTTTCTTTGAATCTGAATTCAACAGCAATACCATTTTCAATGTTTGCAATTCAACTTTTGGAAACGTTAAAATCAATATAGGTCTGGCTAGAGCAGGGTTTTTTTAAAAAGGCAAAAAACCCTCTGGCTCATAGAAAACAAAAACAAAAACAAAAACAACCTAGAGACTAATTTACGAAAATGAAACTGCCGTTAACTTCAAGAGAACATGTCACCTGGACAGGAATGGAGACACACTCAGGACTGGTGTTCAGGCCATTCTGAAATACCGCATTTGTAAAGACTTTAAAACACCCCAAAGTTTCTGTCCTACTGCCTGCTGACCGCATGAAAAAAATGAATGGTTCCAATATTAAATGCTGCTGGACAACGCTCCGTGTTTGATGGAGGGGAGCAATTTTCTGGGTGTCCAGGAAAAGCGGCTACAACTTTCTTAACAGCTTCTCTCATCTGGTGTTGGAGGCCTAATCATTTAAATAAAAAAAAGGGCAGAGAAAACGCTGAGAGGCAGTTTGATCTAAGTCAACCTTTTCAAATGACTACACTAATTTTAAACATGTGAATTTAACTGTATGTTTGCCCCTCTATAAACAGGGCGAACAAACAGTATATCATTTTTACACTTGAACTGTATTATGATTTTAATGCAGGCTCAGGTGAGGTGAGGTCAGAAGATACAATTAAATGGATCTGGTACCAGCTGGAGATTAGGCTCTCTTTAACCATGCTTGGGTGATTTATCCATCAACAACTCATGTACTGCTCCATAAAAATTGATATCTGTTTAAAAAGAGGTATTAAAATACAGTGTACTTTTAAAATTAGAGACTAAAATATTGTGTAGTTGCCAGCAGGTAGTTTATTTAATATTCATGTGCAATATGAAACAGAAAGACTCCTGTTCTTGGAGTAAATATCTATTAGAATAAATTTGCCCCAGTTACTGATATATACAGAGCTTCTGTGCTTGGTCAAGTCTTTGGAAACAAATGCAGAAACAAACTTTCAAATTATTTACAACCCCTCCAGCATGTGGAATGGAGATATGTAATAACCTCACTAGTTAAATAACTCTGTCTGTCCCTCAAGGATTTATTTCCATGTTGTTTTTTCATGAAAGGCTGTTTAAAAAAGAAAAACAGGAAAAAAGGAAACAGAAATGCCAAGTAAATGAATTTATTAAGAGGAAATACAACATCTTGGTGTTTTCATATATTCTACTGTAAACCATGAATGGTAGACTTCAATCTTGGAGTTGAATTTCATTCCTAATAGATATTAATTCAAATATTTGGATTTTCAGCATCTAAAGCCAACTCGGAGCTCTAAGTAAAGGGCAATCATTTGTCTACTAATATGCATATCAAAAACTTAAACAAATGAGCATTTAAAAGTAATATTTGATTAACCATTCGCTGAAAGAAAAGTAATTCTGCCTGTCTAATCCAGTAATTTATATAGTTTAGTGATTTGCTTGTCAATAATGAACAAATTGCCCTAATATATTACCGCAATGCTTCATTTTCATTAAGACATCTGCCAACTTTTCAAAAAACCTTTTCCATTTGAGACTTGACTTATAATTGTAGAGTCCCTTGGGGGAATTTCAATATTATTCTAATCAATTTTATCCACAATATACAATATGGATGATTACATCGCAATGTAATTTCCAAAGTTACCTTCTCACATTAGTCATTTGCAAAGATAGAGGACACTGCCAATGTCTCCAGAACATATTTCAGAAATGAGACTCACTGCAGCAATGGAGCAAAGAATATTTTCCATCATTTGAATGCATCCCAACATGAATATGTATATGTACAGATATGCTTATTTAATTTACAACCACGCTTCTAAGCTTTATGGTCTATAACATTTATATGTTATTTTTATGCAATCGGATGATAATGGATTTTACAACCATAAGATTCAGAAATCAAAAAGTCCTCCAAGATGATCTTCCTGTGTATGGACTCCTATGATGGTGCCGTCGTCTTTTTTTCTTTTTTTATAATAAAGGGAGGTGGACCATGGTCCCAAGGGAAGGTAGAAAGAGAAAAGTCGTCTTAGTCTTGCTCCAAATTGAATCAAGGCTCCCAAAGAGTCATTCAAGTAGACTTTATCCATAACGAGTGTAATATCCGGGCTTCCATCTTTACTCTTACTTTCATTTCTAAACTTCTCCCGACCCGGGTGCTTGAAAGTTATACACTTGTTGAGAGACAGCTCCAAGGTCTGCCCCTCTCCATCATTATGATGGTCTACCCCATGGCATCTCATTTATCTCTAAGACTGTAAAACTTACCCTTAACACATCTGAGAAGTCCACTTTCAATCTAGTGGTGAGTCTTAAGGAGCATAGAAGAGGAGACAAAAAGATCTAATAAGTATTTTGAATGTATAAAAAGAAAAAGAAATCAGAACAGTAAATAATAAAACTTCTGGTGAAGAACAAGTCGGTGGTATTATCAGGAAAGTCAAATTTCTTGGATTTCTGCTTGTCTTTACCAAGCTCTTCTGACTCCCATATTTTTAAGCACAGTGGGGAGTAGCAAAAATGAAACCTAATTCTCAGGTTTCTGTATCAAGTTTCTTTCCTATATTTAATGTATTTATAAGTGGTTTCAACCAGTCCCCTTTACTTCAAAGTTTTTTTTTTTTAACTTTTACTATTAAGCCAAATGTATTAAAATTAAAAATTGGCTCCTTCCCAACCAAATTAGGTGCAAATCCATCAGTAAAAACAATAAAGTTGTCATTAACAAGTATTTATTAAATGTTCACCAAACATAAGATAATTCCTAGAGCATATACGAGGAAAATTTTAAGAAAATACATATAAATGAAGTCTTCGAAAACTACAAAGACACATATTATTTGTAGGTAAGGAGAGTCAATGTGTTAATGCTTTCTGTTCTATTTAAATTAATTTAATCTTCATCAAAATAATCCTGACCAAAATATTACCAAGATTATTTATTTATTTATTTATTTATTTATTTTTTTGCTTACAAGAGTGAGCTTATCTGGAAAAATAAACTTAAGATACATGGAGTAAGGGGTGGGGGGTGTAGTCCAAGCTGGGAAAATGGGTGGGTCATGTTTTATGAGCAACGATTTGGAAAGGATGTTTAGGAGATGACAGACACATATGATAGAATCCAGAATTCATATAGGAAAGAAGAGGATTAGAGTATATAGACCGAGTGGACCCAGGCAGGGGAGAACTTTTGATTCTAAACTAAGTATAGGGACTTGCTTGCAGAGGGAAATAATTTAAGGGTTTTGAGCCAGGGAATTACACGTGGAAAGAGCTACTTAAGAGCAGTTTCGCAGTAGTGTACATGATGGATTGGAAGGGGAAGAGACTTTAGACAGGCAGAATAGTTCGAAGGCTATTGAAATAATCTATGCATGAAATGGTAAAGGCCCAGAATAAAATCATATAATTTATAAATGGAGAGACCTTCAGATCATCTGGAGTGCTACGGCTTTCAAGCTTTTTTTTAACCATGAGCCATAGTTAAGAAATGTGTTTTACTTACGCACATATACATATAAAACAAAGAAGTTAACAGGACAAAATCTATCCTTAATCTTTACGATGACATTTGACATTTTTTTGCTCTTTTCCTTTTAAATTTTAGAAAATGCTGATGGAAACACATTCTGTTTATTTTAAGACTTTCGAACAGGTTGTGACTTGCTGTTTGTAAAACATGGATCAGGTGCAGCCCCTTTACTTTTCAGAAGAGAAGCTAAGGTACAAAGAAACAAACAGCCTTGCTTGGGGGCTCATGGCTGGTGATTGGAGTCCGGGGCCATGAACACTACAGTTAGGATAGTACCATGGTAGAAACTGAGCTGAGAGTGATTTTAGAGAAGAAAGAGACAGGACAAAGTTACTGACTGTGAAAAATTAAAGTCAACTAGTTAATGGGGTGAACAGCTTTACCCTAGAATCGCAGGTGTCTGAAGAAGGAACTGTCTTTAGAGAAATATATGACTTCGTACTGAACAGGACTGAGGGATAGGCAACCTGACCAGCAGGCATGGAAAGCTGCAAGGGTAAGTAGTTCTCAAATGAAAAATCCTGTAGGTCATCTGCTCAGGAGTAATCAGATGACATTGCACATCATCACTGTATATTGAATGAATACCTCTCCTATTCATGACCCTCCCATGGACCTCTCCATTCAACGATATGTGAAATCAGGTGCCCCTACGTGAGAAGTTCTTATTCAAAAGTTTGTGGCTAATAATACACTTCCTTGGAGTTAAACCACTATTTTTGCTAAAAATTCAATAACATTTATTTTTAAAACTTCAAAATCATTTTTAAAAACTTAAAAAAGTGTGATATGAAACTTATGAATCGTTGAACATTATTATATCAAAAATTAATGATACACTATACATTTGTTAAGTGAACTGAAATAAAAAAATTAAAAACCTAAAAAATTAATAATCTTGTACAGTTGGAGCCAATAACTCTTTGCACCAGCTTATATTGTTTTTTTCAACAACAATGTATGTGCGTGTGTGTGTATGTGTGTACTGTGCTTCTTTTTTGCTTTGGCCAATATTCTTTAAGGTGGCAAGTTGCCTCTTACCAGATTACCTCTGAAAAGAAACAGCTTCTGACAGGGAAGTGAGCAGCTGGGTGGCAGCTTACAGCAACTCTGTTATTTTGCACTGATATAGCATTTAAATATAAATGGCTGAAATGCAATCTGAAAATAGTTATTCATCACAAACAAACTCCATAGAGCTGGGTAACACTTAAGATGTTATATTCATGGGTTGACTTCTTTCTAGATGCTTCCCTTCCTTTGACGATGAAGATGGTGATTTTTACACCGCCCGTTTGTGGGAGGAGGAAGTGGTGGTGCAACCAAATGGCAAGCGTTGTGGCCATACCTGAAGAGGGCCCAGTGCTCCTCATACCAAATCCACTTGGGCTATTTTCTGCTTTACCCTAATGGCCTAGAGTTTTGTCCTTGAGGAAAATGAAATGGAGAAACTGGACATCAAGGAGTCAGAGTTTAAATCACTACCAGTGATTACATGAAATGCCTGTTCTAAGTCTTGTTCCAGGTCCAGAGATTCTTGCTACTCTGAATTCTTTTAGTTTATATGGCCTTTGAATCTATAAAGTGAATATATTCTTCCCAACATATCAAATTTCGAGACCACCTTAGAAATCTTCTAGGCATCTAACTGCTCTACTAAAGAGATCCTTGACCTCCAGCTCTTTGTACATTTCCCCATGTGTCACTCTTGCTAACTGGCCATCATGGTGAAGGAGTCCACTCATTGAGAGTTCCTTTAACCCATGGTTCCAATATACATCTCACCTTTGCTACCCAGAATACCTAACAAAAAAGTGTATCCCCAGAATCTGATAGCAGGAGATGGAAGGTGTTTCTTTCTTCATGAAGAAGGAAAAAAAAAAAAAAAGAGAGAGAGAGAGAAAGAAGTGGGAGATACCCAGAGAGGGACGATCTGTATGGCAGGGTATTCTGAAACTGCTGTTTTCATGAGGTTGCATCTTACAGTCCAGGGTGTGTGTGTGTGTGTGTGTGTGTGTGTGTAATGAGCAACAAATACCTGGGAGTTACTTAATCTTCAGTGAGGAGAGTCTCAGTGAAAGATGAAATTAGAATGAGAATAAGGTTTCTAATGAGGTTCAAAGATATGGTGAAGACATCGGACAACAATACTTCATTTTTTTGTTTTGTTCTGTCAAATGTAAGTTTTATAACCAACGTTTTCACGATGCATCAAAATTCTATACATCAGAAAGGACTACATAAAAGAGCTGTGCCCAAATATCTTTTGTGTTAAAATGGTCAGCTTAAACTTGTGACCTGATGTAGTATAGTGGCTTGCCCCCCTCTCCCCACTCCGGGGGACATTTGGCAATGTCTGGGGACATTTTAGATTGTTATAGCTCAGAAGGATTTATTCTGCTACTGGCATCTAGTAGATAGAGACCAGGGATGCTGCTGCTGATTTTCCCATGCACAGGGAAAGCCCTCCCTGGCCACCACCACAATAAGGAATATCCAGTTGGTAGGAAACCACGGGGTAGAGGGATAAAGGAGAGAATTAAGCCATAGACAGTATTTTTGAGAGCAGCTAAGTGTAAAAACAGAAGAAAGAACAACACATATTTCTATGGGAAAGGCTTCTTTTGTGTGCAATTATTCTTCCATAGACAATAAACAATTCATCTTGCCCCAACAAATCTCTTACTGAATTCTTGCCCACCACCTGACTCTGATCCTGACCCAGTGAGCTCACTTGTGGGAATTTATCTTAGGGAAATAATCTAAAAGAAAGACATGGTCATAGGCATGTCCTTTGCAGTGTTATTTATAGCCTAAAATCTAACCCTACTGTAAGATAAATTGATTTAGAGGTCATAATGTAGCATACAAGAGAAAATGTAGATTCTGCAATCAGAACTGAAATTCAAGAGAGAGGTCGAAGCAAGTAGTATAAATTCAGTGCATTAATGTTGCCCTAAGATTCAACATATCTATATCTCTAAATGAGTTTTAATCTGCTCCAAATTCTTACTTGTTTGCTTGGCAGAAAACTCAATCTTGGGTATTATTGGGAGTTCCCCACCCCTGCCTTTAATATGGTTGTAAAAGAATTCTGAGCTTTCTTGGGGCTGAAAAACTGGGGAGGAACTGGGTTCTTAACCTGAGAGAGTCTGTATCTTCAGTATTCCTACCTTACACACACAAAATCTCCAGCTGGTACCAGATCCATTTAATTGTGTGTGTAGGTAATGAGCCCCTCTCCATGTACATCCATCATACTAAACAATAATCTTGACAGGAAGAGATAAACATCTCTTATGTGATGCTGTTCTTGAGCCCTGGGACTCACAACACAAAGCACTTAAGGATGTCCTCTCTGTGTTCATCCTCTCTGCCTATGGTGGGACTGGAATCAGAGACAGGATCTAGCCGCCCCAATCTACTTTGGGGTACACCATCCATCTTCCTTCTGGTCAGACCCTGTCCCATATGCTTTTCCCTCTTAAATTATCTCTTCTTTGTGAGCTGGAAACACATAATATTAATTAAATTAATAATAATTTAATTAATATAAAGTAATTTAATTAATTAATAAATAATTAATATTAATTTAATTAATATACGTAATAAAATTAAATATAATAATATTTAGACATATAATAAAGCACCTGGATTTGGAAGAAAGAAAAAAGAACAATACAACTATCAGGTTTTTTTTTTTTTCTTAATCACTTGCTCTTTACATTAACAGAGTATATGTCATAATAAAAGAGAATAATTGAAAACCATAATAAGTAAGAAAAATTAGAGGCACACAAGTGGTTGAAGATACCTTGCTTCTAGTGAGTGAGAAGCCAATGAAGAGATAGAAAATTATAATCAGAGAGAGGAGATAATATTCCAGGAAGTAGGGGATGTTGGTTGTCACCAAATCTCCCAGAAATCTAAGAAAGATAGAGGATTACAAAATGTGATAAACTAGTTGAATGTGATCACAGAGAGATCATCAAAACCATTAAGCCTTCAACAGTGCAATTTCAGGAGCATCGTCAAAGTTAGGTGGGTGTACAGAGGAGTAATGGGTTAAAATGTACACAAATGAGGGCAGTTGGATCAGTTTGTTTTAGAATCTGGCAATGGAAAGAAGAAACGGGATCTGTGTATGAGGGATGATAAGGCATTGAAGAAAATTTGTTGGAAAATGAGTTCTAAATGAACATAACTTTGTAAGCAAAAATAGGTACTGGACAAGGGAAGATTGAGGACAAGGAAGGCTGAGATGGGGAAAACTGAAGGGATGGGGAGGTCAAACCAAAGGAAGTGAGATGAGGAGCACAGACTGTGGGGGTTAACCTTGAAAAGGGGGAGACAAAAGTCCTTGAGACTAAAGAGAGGATGCATATGAAGATATCTTAAAGTAGAACCACTGGAAAATGAGAGCGATTCCATCCGATATCCCCACTGCTGAACAAAGTATAAGGAGAATCTTTGTTAGAGAGGGCTAGCAGCCTGGGGACCTGATTCAGACACTGATCATTTGTAGAGGCATTTTTTCCAAATTAAAAGTTTAATATAGTTCACCAAAATAAAAGAAGAGTGAAACAAGCCTAGCTGTGTGTTAATTTTTTGTTTATATGCAAATTCATAACTACCACCTAACCTCCTTGTAAATGCCAGAACATGCTAATATAAAATCATTCTTTTTAAAAAATGAATTATGATCACATCCAGGAGTGCAACCCATGTATCAACTTAGACTGACACAATTGTTTTTATTTCTAATAAGGGTCTTCATTTACTGAAAATGTCGCTCCCTCGGTATTCTATTTCTCTTTTAAACATGCAAGACCATTGCTGTAAAAAAGGGAAATTACACTGTATCAAAAGCCATTGAAAGTATTATTTGGAAAGTTGATAGGGCTACATAGAATCTTAATCTTGAAAATGCTGTAAAATTTGACTCCATCATAATAACCACAAGAGGCAGATCAATATGACTGAGTTAAGGTCTGTTCTATAAATCATTACTTGGTGAATGAATTAGGAAAAAGATAAGCTGTAGTCAAAATGGTGAAGACTGAGATGGGAATGCCCCTCCCTGGAATTATCTTTCAATAAAGTTCAGCTTGGGGCTCAAGAAATGGAGAAGGATGAGTTGTGTACTGTGGGCAGTGGTGTAGCTACAGACAAGGTGAACTTAGGTATGGGACCTTGGGTTTCGAAGGCCAAGTTCTTAGTTCTTTATGTGAAATAACAACAAAACCAGAAATCAGAAATAACGCTTATAAGCTGACATGGTAGATGTGACTATTAAGTATGAAGTTGGCTACCTGGCAATATATACTTATGATGTAAGGTCTGTGCATATGTTAATGACTTTTTCTTGCTTAAATCACTCAATTCAAATAAGCAAACATTTCTTTAGCATCTGCTACTTACGAAGTACTGCCCAAGAAGTGAAAGGAATCCAAAGATGGAAGAGACTGGTCTCTCCCCCACAAACGCTTGGAGTGTTGTGGGCCTCCAAGCTTGTGCATGGCCAGAGGGCTCTGTTCAGAGTTACAAAGGTTCACATAAAATTGTACTGAAACATGGGAGAGAAAATGTTTCTACTCCTACTAGCTTTATAAACATGTGTTATTTTTTAACGTTTCTTTTGGTCTTTGCATTGTTATAGATTAGCATAGTGCCCACCTGATGCAAAGTAAGCATTAAATCATAATTGATTAAATAGCAATTGAGGTCTGTGTGTTAAAAGCTTTTAGAAAAAAAAGATAAGATTTGTTAATTTCATGGAAATATTTATGTATTACTTTCTACTGAAGATACAGTACTCGGCAAATGGTCACCTGTCCTCATGAAGCTTTGAGTCTGGCAGAACTGGAATGTTGAAGACTTTCAAAAAAGTTTACTCACTGTAATACAATGAAATTTTGAACTCTACAGATCAATGTCCCATCACAATCTTGAATATTAAATTGAGGAAGGAAAGGAAAAAAATTCCAAAAATTAGAGATAGTTCAGGCGTAGTAGGAATCAGTATGAAGCATGACTACAATTCAGTCGTATAATACCATCATTAAAGAGTCAATCATTATGCTGGAAAGGGAATGAAAAGACATCTAAGAAAAAATAAAACCCCATTTATGCTTTGCCCACAGAGTTAAAATTTAAAGAAGATTTTCCATGGATACTATCTAATTTTCATTTCCTTTTGGTCTTTTTTTTTTTTTAAACGACTTAAAGGTGTGGAGGCAAAAGATGTGATTGTAGGATGCTAAATGGGAAAGTTTGTCTCAAACAGAGAATTTAAAAGTGAAAGTGTGGGAAATGCAGTAGCAAAAGAAAACATAACAGTCTTGGGTTAGATCATAAAAAGCCCTAAATGCCATGCTAAGGAATTTGCACTTGATCTGGCACACAATGAAAAACAAAGCTTTTTGAAGAGGAGAAGGATTGACAAAAATAAGGTATTGAGAAGATTAGTCTGCAATTCTTGACAGGATAGACCAGAAGAAGTTTGAGAGAAGAAAGTCAGAACTATTTATTACCATTCCAGAGCCACAGAAGTACAAGCTGCACAGGTATATTGGCTATCTGCCTTGTTCCCAGCTACAGGGTCTATGTACTATGCAATAAATAGTTGTTGAAATAAGAAATGATCATGTCTGTCTTATTGGGAATGCCTGTTCTTATCAACTTCAAGTTTAAAACAAGACTTCTTGACCAGGAGTTTTACAATTCATGTATTAACAATATTTTTTTTTTCATTTAGAATGCCTTGGGAAATTCAAGTCTATTTATAATTTCTGATGTCAGTGAGAAGAAAAAAAAGCTAATTTAAAATTCATCATTCAGCCCATGGGTGGGACTAATGAACATTCGGTTATAGGCAGCAAGAATGTTGATAAGGGAAAGAATAGCAGGTTCTAAAGATGAATTGTGGCTCAGCACTATTATTAGACTCAATAAATAGAGTCTTTCAATATAACTCAGTATTCTGAGTTGCTACTAAAATAGTAGGAAAAATTGCTTTTTTTTGATAGATAAAGTAATCTTTTTTTAACTTTGTCAAGGAATAATTGACAAATACAATTGTATATATTTAAAGTGTACAGTGTAACGATTTGATATGCATATACATTGTGGAATGACTACCAAGTTCAAGATAATTAACACATCCATCACCTCACATAGTTAACTTTGTGTGTTTGTGTGTGCGTGTGGTGAGAAGGCTTAAGATCTACTCTTAGCAACTTTCAAGGGTATAGTTCCATATTACTATCTATCTACAGTCACCATGCTGTACATCACATCCTTAGAACTTCTTGTAACTAAAATTCTGTACCCTTTGATTTACATCACCTCATTTTCCCTTCCCCTCAGCCCTTGGTATCCACCATTCTATTCTGTTTCTATGAAACTGGCCTTTTATTTTTAGATTCCATACAAGTGATACCATACAGTAGACTTTTTCTCTATCTGACTTATTTCACTTAACATAATGCCCTCCATGCAAATGGCAAGATTTCTTTCCTTTATATGGCTGAATAATATTCCATTGCATGTGTACCTATAAATTACTATGTGCATGGATACATGTATATTATGTGCACACATATATATCCATATATATTATATATATCATATGCATATTTGTTTCATATGTATATATATTAAATTTTCCTTATCCATTCATCAGTCAAAGGACATTTTGGTTGTTTCCACCTTGGCTATTGTGAATAATGCTGCAATGAATGTGTGTGCAGCTATCTCTTTGAGATACTGATTTCATTCCTTTGGATATATACCCAGGAGTGGGATTGTTAGATCATACTATAGTTCAATTTTTTAATTTTTTGCTGAGCTGCCAAACTATTTTCCATTATGGCTGTACCAATTTACATTCCAAGGTTGTACAAGTGCTCCTGTGTCTCCATATCCTTGACAAGACTTGCTGTTTCTTGTCTTGATGACAGTCGTTTGAACAGGTATGAAGTGATAGCTCATTGTGCTTTGACTTGCATTTCTTTGGTGATCAGTGATGTTGATTACCTCTCCATATACTTGTTGGCCATTTGTATGTCTTTTCTGGAAAAATGTCTATTTTGGTCCTTTGCCCATTTTTTAATTGGATTATTTGCTTTTATGCTGTTGAGTTGTATGAGTTCCTTATATATTTTGGATATTAATCCCTTCTCAGATATATAATTTAAAATTTTCTGAAGATTGCCTTTTCTTTTTTTTTTTTAAGATTTTATTTATTTATTTGAAAGAGAGAGCGAGCAAGCTAGAAAGAGAGCATGAGTGAGGGGGAGAAGTGGAGGAAGAGGGAGAAGCAGAGTCCCCGCTGAGCAGGAAGCCCGATGCAGGGCTCCATCCCAGGACTCTGGGATCATGTCCCAAGCTGAGGGCAGATGCTTAACTGATGGAGCCACCCAGGAGTCCCTAAAGTTTCCTTTTCAATTGCTTGTTTCCTTTGCTGTGCTGAGGCTTTTTAGTTTGATGTGGTCCCACTTGTTTATTTTAATTTTGGTTGCTTGTGTTTTTGTTGCCTTATCCAAGAAATTATTGCCAAGACAATGTCAAGGTTGCATTTTTCTATGTTTCCTTCAATGAGTTTTAAATGGATTCAGGTATTACATTTAAGTCTTTGATCCATCTCGAGGTAGCTTTTGCAAGTGATGTTAGGGTAGGGGTCCAGTTTCATTCGTTTACATGTTGCCCTCCACTTTTCCCCACAGCATTTACTAAAGAGCCTATTCTTTCTCCATTGTGTGTTCTTGGCTCCCTTGCCAAAAATTACTTGACTGTACGTATGTATGTATGTGTGGGGGTTTATATTCTGTTCCACAGGCCTGTGCAGCTGTTTTTATGTCAGTGCCATATTGCTTTGATTAGTTTGTAGCTTTGTAATTACAGCTTTGTAATATAGCTTAAAATCAAAATGTATGATGCCCACAACATCATACATTTTGATGTATGGATTGCTTTGGGTAATTCAGTCTTTTGCGGTTCCAGACAAATTTTAGGATAGTTTCTTCTAAAGCCATTGGAATTTTGATAGATTGCACTGAATCTGTAGATTGTTTTGTGTAGTATGGATATTTCACAATTAAGTCTTTTAATCCTAGAACACAGAATGTCTTTCCATTTATAAGTGTCTTCTTCAATCTCTTCCATCGTTGTCATAGTTTTCAGTTACAGGTCTTCCACCACCTTGGTTAGATTTATTTCTATGTAGTATATTTTTTTGATGCAATTGTAAATGGGATTGTTTGCTTTCTTAATTTCTCTTTCAGTTTGTTGTTAGCATATAGAAATGCAACCGGGGATACCTGGGTGGCTCAGTTGATTAAGCATCTGACTTTGGCTCAGGTCGTGATCAAGGGTCCTGGGATGGAGTTCCACATCTGGCTCCTTGCTCAGTGGGGAACCTGCTTCTCCTTCTGCCCCTCCCCCTGTTTGTACTCTCTTTCTGACAAATAATATCTTCTAAAAAATGCAACTGATTTCTGTATGTTGATTTTGTTTATTACTAGCCTGAAAAATAGAGTTTTTCATGGTAATCCAATATACTGAGCTGCTATTAAAGTAGCAGGTAAAATGTATATTTTCTAAAATTTTTGATAAAGAAACTCTTCTAAAGGTATGTCTGTTTCACATGTTTGAACTTTGCTCCCTCAGTAGACTGATAGATTTTAGAAGGAATTATGTTGCCTTTCATGGCCCTTTACAAAATAGATAGTCGTAACGAAGTGTTTCTTGTTAATGTATAAAATACCAAGTCACTCCCTGTGAAAAATTCAAAATCTTTTGCCATCTGTTTGTTTGTTATAGGTGGAAAGATCATATTTGTTTCGTTATTATGCATATTCATATAAATAAGATCCACTTTCAGAAATGCACAGTAAAAGTAGCTAACTTTTCTTGAATGCTGAGTATGTGCCCGTCTCTGGTCTAAGTTGCTTCTGTAGATAAATACATCTCTTCTTCACATCGATTTACGAAGGGAGTGCTGCTATGTCCCTGTTTCACAGATGAAGGAACTGACTGATGTAAGGAGAGGTTAAGTAAATTGTCCAAGAGGACACAGGACTAAAAATGGTGAGAAGGGATTTGAGCATAGTCTGATTTCAGAGCTATACTCCAAGCCAGTAGTTGGCAATTTTTTTTTTTTTTCTGGAAAGGGCCAGATAGTAAATATTTTAGGCTTTGCAGGCCATACGGTCTCTGTCGCAACTACTCAACTCTGTCGTTTAGTGCAAAGCAGCCATAGATAATATGTAAATGAATAAGCATGGCTGTGTTCCAATAAAACTTTATTTATGGACATAGAAATTTGAATTTCATAAATTTTCATGTGTCACAAATAGTATTTTTCTTTTGATTTCTTTCCAACTGCATAAAAATGTAAAAATCTTTCTTAGTTGTGGACTATACAAAAATGGGGAGGGGGTGACTGGTTTTGTCCCACAGGCTACAGTTTGCTGACCCCTACTGTAAACCACACTGCTATTTAGCCAGTCAGAAAGGAAGGCAGAACTACCTGAGTCTGCCTAGACCCCATTATTCATGAAAGCAATCGGGACCTTCTAATTTTTCTGCTGAAATTGGAATATGAGGAACTGCTAAAGGAAGGATTTGGGATAAACATAAAGATAATTCATTGGATGAAGTAGCTACTAACTCCCCCCCAAATTTCTGAGGATGACTGTAAGATCTGTTTATGCCTATTATCTATTTGCTACAGGAAAGACTATTTCTAAGAGAGATGGTTGCTTCCTGAGATTTAGTAAAACGAGGATTGGAAACAAGTGATTCCCTAAGCCACGGGTTGACAAATCGTGGGTGGGCCAAATCCGGCCTCCTACCCGCTTTTGTACTATCTGTAGGCATATCCCAGCAAGCTAGCACTAGGAGTCATGGAGACCAAGGTTCAGGTGGGAGGCCTAGGGGCATCCTTCCTCATTCCCTTTCTACACTCAACAACTATCTCCCCAGTCACACCTTGCTACCACTCAGGGTCTGTGCCAATTGTCACCTTCATACTGAGGACTTTGCTATTGGCTACTGGTGTCCACAAAATTGTAGAATCTTAGTCTAGTGAGCAGTCTCTTCCCTAGACAACTGCTCAAGTTGAGATGGCTGTACTGGATCTGGATTTCACTGTAACAGAGAGCGAAAATGACCATGAGAGTCACCTACTGCACTACCTGCTAGTCTTCTCTCCATTTGTTTAGTCCATCGTCATCCTGAGAAAGTCTTCTTTAAATGGCAACTCGCTACAGAGCATCCCTACTACCTGCAATACACATCGCTTCTTATGTAAGTACCCTTGTTATGTAAGTACCCACATTATACTCTTGATTTTGCCTGTTGGACCAGAAAGTTTAATGTATTTAATACTTGGCCCCCTCAAATTGCTGACCCCTGACCTAGCCCATGGGAGGGGCTACAGAAACAAAGAGGAAAAGGAAGACTAACGGAAGTTGTTTTGAATTAAGAGATGTTAAATTTGGCAACAATTTATTCCATTCAGGATTTCAGTTCATAGAAGGAAAACAACTGAAGCTTAAGTAAAATATGTGACTAGAAAGCAATGGTACTGACAATTTTTCTCAACAATCGTGTGTGACAACATGTGATTGTCTTTCAAAATGGCACCCTCAGGAAGCTCTCCATGAAATTTAACAATGTTGCCATTGCACTAAAACATTTTGGCACTCTTCTTTTAGAGTTGCTCTCTGAATTTGTAAGTTGCAAAAGATTATCTCAGAGAGGGATGTCATGTCAAAATTTAGAATTGAAAGGACATTTGAGATCAGCCTCATTGTTTTATAGTCACACACTTCCTTTAGCCAAAAACGTAAATTCCCAGTTAATCACCCTTCTCATTAATAATACTTGACTAAGTTTGACTCTTTTCTAAATTAATTCGTTATTCTAGGATGAAAGACATGCTACTCTCTAGAACAGTGAAAATAATAAACCATATGGTAGAAGGCCATTTTTAAAAGAGGAAATATAAAATATTCTGAGTAAAATAAATATTTCTAGCAGTAGTCAATAATTTGTTTGGTTGTATAAATCTTGGCAGATTTTCTTTAAAAAATCATGTTATTCTATGACCAAGCAAAGTAACTTGAATTCCTTAATATTGGAAAGTTTTTGGACCTTAGTAACTTTTAATTACAAAGTAATGAAGTCCAGTTCATGCTTTTTCTGAGTATTCTGCATCGTCAGATAAAATACATGTTTTAAGACAAACATGTAAGTATTTGTCTGAATTATAAGTCAGATTGATTTTTAATAAAGATATACAACAGGGAAATGTCATTATGATCACTCAAATTATTTTAGCAATATTTTTTCTTAGTAGAAGATAAAGACATGACTTTTCTTTTTTCCCCACCACCAGGATGGTAGCTAGATTTTTTTTTTTTTTTTCACAGAGATGTGCCACAGAGAGCAACCAAATATAACAACTCTCTTTCACAACCATGTGGAAGCAACTTGCTTCCTGCCATTTCTCCCTCTTGTGATATTCCGAAGTGAAAATGAAATACAGATACTATCAAACTGTGGCTATGACAGATGAAAAAAAAAGATACTTCTGTTTTACTGAAGTGCATTTGTTTTCCTCCTCCATTCTACAGGAAGCATCACAAACCCACAGAGTCCCTGGGAGATGGATTTTACTGAGAGGCAGAATGCTAACTTTGCTCAAAGATGTGTAAATGCCACGTGCCCAGATGGTCCTTTTGCCTATTCATAGGAAGAGGCTCAGAAACACACATGCATCTTTCTGTGGTCAGTCATAACAGATTTGTTCTAAATAAGCCACACTGTTTTGCAAGATGGCAGGGAACTGTCAGGCTGTATTTTAAGCACAAATGTTTCTGCCAGACAGACACAGCATATACCATGTGCTTCATGAACACACACACATGCGGCATTGAGCTGAGGACAGAATACGGACCTTGTGTTGTCATTTCACAGCTCAGATCAGTAAGCCCAAGTCGTTTTTCCTGAATTGACCTTCAATTCACTCAAGGATGTCATCACAATCATCAGATATATAGATGGAGAAAGATAAGTAGATAGACAGCTAGATAGATGGACAGAAAGTCCTTCCTATCCTTCACAAAATAATGTCCCTTGGCCGAGTCTGAGTCTCCATATTGATCCTGAAGGGATCATTGCTTTTTTTTGTGGGGGGGTGGGGAGAGAAGGGGAGAAGAATCTAATAGTCTCTTACCTAACTTATTTTTACTGTAATTCCTCTTTTTCCCATTATGAATCACTTTTCGTTGATGTTTTAATGAAAGTCAAAATTAATAAGCAACTATTTACACTTGATATTTTGTGTTAACAGGTGGATTATGGGTCTTAGAAATGTACCATTTAAAGTACATATTCTAAGGTAGAAAACTTTAGTCAACAGAGATTTATTTGTACTCATCTAACTGAATTGGTGACCAGATTGGCAGAGAGCCCTAGGACATCTAGTTCCAGGTGTTATGTGACTGACCAGTATCTCCCACCAGATTTATCCTGGCAGCCATCGTGAAGCGGCTGGACAAGCTAAAGCCGTATCACAAGACGTGACTAGATGTCTGGAGTGAGTACAAGTGGGCATTGCACTGAGGAAGTCAAGTCTTGTTGCTTGGTGCAGTTAATAATTACTTAACTAATTAATTAATTAGTTAGTTAATTATATCCTATCTCATTCTGAACTGAATTAGCAGGAGTTGACAAAGATATATAACTGGAACTTGCCGGTGAGTCAGAGAAGAAGATGAATTAGGGTAGGAGAGAGTAAAAGAAAGTTAGAAGTAAAGATAGTACCCAAAATTGCTCTAAGAATTTTGTTAGCACTGTCTTGCAAATTTCACTTCATGCTTTCTAGCAGCCAAAGAAGAGAAATAAGATCAGTTGCAGGTTCTGTAGTTTCCAATAGGTAAAAAGACACTGATTTCTTCTGTTCATCCCAGTTATTTCTTATACAAAGACTGAATTTTCTCTACTGGCCCTCACAAGGAGGACATTTTGATGTAGTAAGAAATATCTAAGAACATGCAGGTGGTAAAAATAAGTTTTGTTAGATTTTCTAAAAAATGAACATTCTCAAATTTAACAGAGGCATAACCCTAGAGTACAGTTCAGCAAAAGCAATTCCATCTCAAACTTTAGTGGCCCATTCTTGAGAGAAGGTGTGGAGGAATAGATGAGCATACCTGTTTTTGACAATTCCCATAAATATTATTTCTATGACCAAGTTTTGATTATTTCCTAACAAAAGCCTAAAGTGTAGCTATTCTATTTGTAACTAAAGGCAGATTTATATTCATTTGATGTTAGGCAAAATTAGGGAAAGGGTTCATCCCCTTTCATAAACTTAGATGATACCAAATAGAACATTCCACATGTATACTTGAATAAGGATCGTTAATTGTCATGCCAAGATTTTCACTAGCAAACAACATCACAAGGACAAATGGCCATTTGGAACTTCAGTTTCAAAAATAACTTTAGCATGTTATGACTGTTTCAAAGAAAATGTGAAATATGATCAATGAAACCATTTCTATTATGTCCTTGTAATCAACATTGTAGGATGAAAAACCAGGAATCAAAATTTGGAAATGTTGGGTTTACAGGGCAGAAATTAAAATATGACATCTTAATAAATTATTTTAAAACCGATCAGGAAATTCAACAGTATATTTGCAGCCTGTAATGCTAATATCAAGCCAGGCCCAAGGCATTTCCTGGGGGATTAATGACCAGAGGGAATTAATGGCCCTTGGCTTCACCTCAGGCCATCCACTTTCCCAGCCGGTCATTAATCCTAAGAAATGTCTTGAGCCTCAATCATTACAGCTTAATTGAGATGTCATGAAAAGGGTTAAAGAAGTTTTGACTACTTTACTACATGAATACGGGCAGTGAAATGCATTTAGAATCCCTGTTTAAAAGACATGTAATTGCCTCAGATTCTTTATATTATCATAACTCTTCAAAATTGATTGGTTTTAGGTTTATGGAAAAATATGCAAATTTACAGAGGATATGACACACATTTCTCATCGTGGGAATAAAAGTAGTTCACACAGAATTCATTTGATTGAGTCTGATTACTGAACAAAATCTAATTATTTTAGATACAAGATCAGACTTTTCTAGAGATGCATATTGAAGGAAAGAAGTATTTGGCATGTGTGATTGTTTGTCAGTTCGAATGTGTCATGTTAAACAATGCTTACTCACGGGGTCCATCATTTCTAGGAAGCATTGCTACCAGGAACTACATTCAAAGAAGCAGAGCTCTCAGGAACTACTTATTCAAAGTAAATAAAATTAGGAAAAGGTCTCCTTTCTTACTCACTGGAGATGAGTCCACATTTAGCTTCTGTGGAGTAGGAGGAAAGACCGGCAACTTCTGTCCCAGTATTTTGGAACTCTTATTTCCTAAACAAGGTCTCAAATCAACTTACAAGCATGCTTCATTTGCATAAGAGCTGATTACAAAACAAGGACAATAGGGAATGGACAAATAGTGAGAGTAGCCGATCAGAGTAAAATAACAATTAGAAAGAATCCCAATAGGGATCCACTTTTTCAGCCAAACAGGCTTCCCAATGTAGAAGGGGGAGAAAATCACCAGAAGCAGATTTTTTTTTTTAAAGATTTTATTTATCTATTGGACACAGAGAGAGATCACAAGTAGGCAGAGAGGCAGACAGAGGGGGAGGGGGAAACAGGCTCCCTGCTGAGCAGAGAGCCCTATGATGCTGGATCCCAGGACCCTGATATCATGACCTGAGCCCAAGGCAGAGGCTTAACCCACTGAGCCACCTAGGCACCCCAGAAGTAGATCTTAAATACACATCTGGCTTTCCTCCCTGGAGCTGCGATCCTGGCTGCCTGCCAAGCAGGAGGGGCCCTTTTAAATTCTATCATTAGTGACCAAGTGGTCCCCAAGGAGCTGTGTCAAGAGCTCCGTTGTTTGCAAACTTTTCACATCTTCTGTATTTGGTTCTTTTGTCGGGACCATGGCATACCCATTTTACAAGGAACAGGTATGTTCATTCTGCTGTATCCTTGAAGATTAATTGAGAGTGGTGTTGGTGGTGGTGTGTGGGTGTATTTTTGTGTGTGAGCATGTGATCAAAGAAGAATTACAGAACAATGGTTTTTCAAATTGCTCTCCACAAACCACCTACGGTCGTGGCCCTAAGTCAGTCAGTTATTTGTCCACTCACTCTTGGCGTATCTGTGTTTCAGTAACACCATTTGCGAAGTTTTCAGAATTTTAAACATATTAAACATAGTTTAATATAACATTAAATATAATATTATTTATATTATAAATAATATTATATTATAATATTTATAAACTTATAAATAATATTATATTATAAATGATATTATAATATAATATAATATTATAAATATAATATAACATATTAAACATAATTTAACATAAACATTTAAACATATTAAACATATTAAACATAGTTGGATATGAGTGGTATTTTTATTATTATTAATTGTTATTATTATTATTGCCTTAAACTGCAACTTGGACCTAAAGTTGAGGATAGAGAGATGATATGTGTCCCCTGTTCTGAAGAGAGCTGCCAATAGTAGAGGCCAGCCCACTCCCTCAGGGTTTATTATTTATTGGCCTATGTGCTAATTTTGATATTTCCGTCCAACTGTTAGTACCCAAATTGCATACTAGACTATTAAAAAATAAAAGGAAGGGGCGCCTGGGTGGCTCAGTGGGTTAAAGCCTCTGCCTTTGGCTCAGGTCATGATCCCAGGGTCCTGGGATCGAGCCCCGCATCGGGCTTTCTGCTCAGCAGGGAGCCTGCTTCCCCCTCTATCTCTGTCTGCCTCTTTGCCTGCTTGTGATCTCGGTCTGTCAAATAAATAAATAAAATCTTTTAAAAAAAAAAAAAAGATCTACTCTCTTAAAAAAAAAAATAAATAAAAGGAAAAAGAAAAATAAAGACAGGTTCGAGGAAGAGTAAGGGAGTCATCTGGGTCATCAGGAATGCTATGATCCCCACAACTCCAAGCCAGGCGAGGACCATCCAAGGGAATTATCACCATAGAGAGTAAAGGTCCCTGCTCGGCTGGCATCTCCTTCCTTTATCGGACATCTGCTTGGTCAATGAACTTGCTGATCTACTCTGAGCCTACCAGAACAAAAGCTAAGGGTGTTGGGGAGGCAGTGCAGAGAGAAAAGTGATTGAGGTGTGGTAAGAACGTGGGAGTTTCTTTTTGGGTTAAGGATGTTCTGAAGGAGTCAGGCTTCAGCTGTCTTGGCAGTGTCTAGGCCATGAGGGAGTTTCCGTAAGATTGTGGGGTGACCTGCTGATGGCAGGCGGCACACACCTCCACACACTTGCCTGGATCCAGCAGGCAATGTGAGAAATAAGAGCTTTGACTCAGATGTAAGATGAGAATTCTACACTGGTCTAACTTGGCCTGTGAATACATGAGAAGGACAAGAAAACAATGGGAAATTTCCAGAATGTTTAAGTAGTATGAAAGGAAATTCAGCAATATTTTGTACTTATACCTCTGAGTGTAACAGATTGGTTACTCATGTAATAGATCCAGGCATGCCTCATGAGGCCCTCTCCATGTGTCCTGGATGCCTATCACTCTGTAACTCACCTAGTCATCAGTTCTTGTATTAACAGAAGAGTAAGATTGTGACATCAGAAAACCAGACAATGTATTAAAAGATCTGTCTGGTATCCTTTGTTTAGAAGATTCAATTGGTAGTCTTTATTCAATCTTACCACATTTACTAGTCTACAGAAAATCCAGGAATAGAATTAACTTTAGATATAAGAAATGAATTTATCAAAGGCATTAATTATTGATTAATATTATTAGTTATTAGTTGTCATTCATCTTGATCTTTCAGTTGCCCAAGCTAAAACATTAGTCATTTTTTAAATATTTTTTTCTTCTGTCATCCCTCATATCCAATATACCAGTACCTCCTGTGATGGCATAATCTAACCACTTTTTTCTCAACTTCTCCATTGTTATCATTCTGATCTAAAGCACTGGTATTTCTCTCTTGGATTATTGCAAGAGACACTTAACTGGTCTCTCTGCCTTTACTTTTGCCCTCCTGCAGTGTGTTTTCATCCAACAGCCAGAGCAGTCAAGAAAACCTAGTTAGATCATGACATTTCTCTTGTTAGAATTCTCTAGTGTCTTTATGTTACATTCAAAGTAAAGGCCAAAATCCTTACAATGGCCTTCAAGATCCCACAGGATTTGTATACTTGTCTCCTCATTTCTCTGACATGATTCTTATGACTCCTTCCTTATAGTGACCTCCCTCTCAAGTTCTATGTATTCTGAAAACAATAGGATATAGTATTTATTTAGCACCTACTTTGTGCTAAATACATTCTAAGTACTTTGCTGATACCATACAGCTAGTAAGCAGCAGATGTGAGATTTTTGTCTCAGGCAGACTGAGCCCAGAACCTCAACGTGCTGAACCTTTATACTATATTGACACCAAGTAGATATCTATGGAGATGGTGTGTGTCTAAATAGTCAGTATTTCACAGCAATTAAAGCCAGATTTTGAAGTTAAGTGGAACAAGGTTCATATTCTGGTTCTTCCTCTTAGCAATGTGACCTTAGAAAATCAGTTAACTTACATGTACTTCAACTTCCTTATCTGAGAAATGAGGATAAGAATTCCCTTACAGGATTATTGTGAGGGTTAAGTAAGCATACAAAAAATACAATCTAGTGCGATCCCAAAGAATATATGCTCAAAGAATTGTAAATTATTTTTATACTTATTTAAATATATATTTCCAAAGAAAATTAATTTTCCCATCCTCAAGGCTCTTATAATGCTTCAAACTTAGGCAGTTGAGAATCCATTTAAAATGGCTTCTACTCGGGTGCCTGGGTGGCTCAGTGGGTTAAGCCTCTGCCTTCAGCTCAGGTCATGATCTCAGTGTCCCGGGATTGAGTCCCGCATCGGGCTGTCTGCTCAGCGGGGAACCTACTTCCCTCTCTCTCTCTGCCTACTTGTGATCTCTGTCTGTCAAATAAATAAATAAAATCGTTTAAAAAATTCTAATAAAATAAAAAATAAAATGACTTCTGCTCATATTAAAGATTTGTAGACAGTTGAATGCATCTACCACATTGTCCAACTGAAGGTCAGGAAAGAGGGGTGGTTATTTTATTTGTAATTCTTCAAAGGATGTTCAAGACTACAAACTCCTCATTTTACTCATTCGCACATTTTCTTCTGAAACAATAGTTTACACTAAAGCTTACAAATATACGCTAAAGTTTTATCTTGATACAAGTGAAAGGTGACAAGTTATAATCTGGAATAGCAAAGTTTATAATGGAAGCAGCAACTGAGCCTTAAATAGAACATTATAAACTCGAAGCTGTGTGTTTTTTGTATTTTTGTTTTTTTTTTTTAAGATTTTATTTATTTATTTGATGGAGAGAAAGATCCTAAGTAGGCAGAGAGGCAGGCAGAGAGAGAGGGAAGCAGACTCCTTGCTGAGCAGAGAGCTCGATGCGGGGCTCAATCCCAGGGCCCTGAGATCATGACCTGAGCCAAAGGCAGAGGCTTAACCCACTGAGCCATCCAGGCACCCCTCAAAGCTATGTTTTACTGGGGCACCTGGGTGGCTCAGTGGGTTAAAGCCTCTGCCTTCGGCTCAGGTCATGGTCTTAGGGTCCTGGGATCGAGCCCCACATCAGGCTCTCTGCTCAGCGGGGAGCCTGCTTCCCTTCCTCTCTCTCTCTGCTTGCCTCTCTGCCTGCTTGTGATCTCTGTCAAATAAATAAAATCTTAAAAAAAAAAAAAAAAGCTGTGTTTTACTTAGAGAGGACAAAAGTGGTTAAGGGGGCTACACAGGAGGCCAGTGTGGGTCTTTGCAACTGAATGTTATGATTACAGCTCAACATTTGTCATGTTAGAGTCAATGGGAACTAGTTTACCATCATAAAGCGTGATCTTCAAGTGATCAGAATAGGTTTTTTGTGTGTGTGTGTGTGTTCGTTTGTTTTTTTTTGTAACCTCTTTAATTTTCATATGGCATCAATACTAGAGTTTTCTTTCAGTTCATATTTGTTGTACTAGTTTGCCAAAAAACAATTTCAGATTTGTAGGTGGTCCTTTGCCTACCTTGAAATCTCTATCTATAGACCTTGAACACATTGTGGGTCCACAGGAATACTTATGGAATAGATAGTTGGCTCATTAATTGATGATATAATGTTTTTCACAAATGTTAGAGTTCCTGTCTCTAAATGTCTAGTAATCCCCTCTACACATACACACCTGTACCACTGGTTTAAGTCCTCAACATATATTAGCCTATAATAACATTTAATTTACATAAAAGCCTTCAGGAGTAGGCAGTAATATTATTGCACTTTTATCATTCATTTATTGAAAAATTTGTTTCATTTTTCAAATGAAGATATGAAGGCAGAGGGGAAGTAGGTGACATGTCTATGTCACACAACCAATATATGTCTAAGTTGAGATTTGAATCTTCAGAGTCTGGCACCAGAGACCACATCCTAACCAGCATATCATGATGGCAAGACAGCACAGAAACACATGTGTTGTCATAGCCAAATATCAGGACCGATATGTACCTTGACAAACATATCATTGAAGCATCTATTAATATTGCGAATGTCTGCTGTCATAAATGTATGGCTCATTGCTGATGATGCCTTTTAATTCTTTGCTTTGTGTCAACACCATCCCTAGGTCTACCCCATGTGATCCCCTCTGCTGGACTATTTTTATATTCCTTCCCATCCCTATAATTCCTGGAAGTCACTTTAGCATTAAAGCTGCTCTTCATTTTATCACATGACTCGATGATATCTGACTACTATAAATTTTTGTTTCCTTCACTGTTGTTTGTGAAAGCATAGTTACATAGGATTATATCTTTATACAGTTATCAAGTTATATTTACTGAACACCAGCATTACTTACAGCTATTATTCAAATCTTTAAGGATTTGAAGGGATTATCCAGCTCTCTGAAGGGCCTGAAATCCCATTTGCTTAAAATGTAGCAATGGGATGTATTTCCATGGTGCCATTCTTTGAGAGCTCTGTAACCCATGCCAGTGATCCCTAAACTATCCCTGCTTAGTATGACTAGCAATAGCCACTTTTGTTTCTGTACAACAGAGATAATGAGGTGAAGAAAAGAAAATATCCTTTCTTACACAGGTTGCCTCCACTATTCGATTGTAGACCATGCCTACCTTTTGTAAGCTGAAAAGGTGTAAAGGGAAGAATCAATTATGTTCATTTACATGGAATAATTTTGAGCCTTCTTAGACACAAAAAATACCTCTCTTAGGTTTTTCTGATACCTCCGGACACACCTTGGTAACACATGCCCAAAACAAATGGAGATAAAGCATGGATGCTCCCAGACACAGTTCAAAGCTACTGTGGTTTGCAACTGAGATTCTGAGGGTAGTCCTGGAGAAGGAGTTTGGCGGGGCCAGTGTCACAGCTGATTGTCTCTGTAATGCAATGTTTTTATTTTCTCTTTCCGCCTTTATTTATTTTTTTTAAGGAAAAATCCTCTTTGGATTTCTTTTGGTTAGCAAAAACAAGTATTAAAGCAGATCTTTAAAGTTGCATGACTCAAATTGCCAAATAGCTGAGGACACCTGTTAGTTATTTGTGTTCTTCAATTACTCATTTTATTATGAGCAATGAGAAAATATGTCATCATCAAAATAGGTCATATTGATTAATATTTTAGAAAGTTACATAATATTTTACTAACGTTTTAGAAAGTTACATAAAGAAGAGTATCATGTCATAAGCGCAGCTATCTTTGGGCAGACAAGAATGGAGAGGTCTAGAGACAATGCTCCTATAAACAGGACCAACTTGACTGCTGTGACTTAGAAGGTCCAACCTTTTTCCCTAGTGACACAAGCATTTTGATTAACATCCTCCATTTCTTTAGAATAATAATGCCTGATTGTTGTTGATGGGAGCTTTCTAAAGCTAACTTTATACTGGCACACAATTAAATGTCATCTTTACTAATCCACGGTCTTTTGATCCCTTTCCGGGTGTCCATTGCATTTATTCTTAACAAGGGCTAAAATGGGTTAGATCAAGAGAACCTTCCTTAGAAACTACTCCATTTAACACAGCATCTCTTAAATGACAAAATAGCTGGTTGAAAAGTGAAAAACCCCTACTCTCAATCAACTGTTTTATTTAGGTGATTTCAAATAACTTGTTGTGTTGGTTGATTAACTATTTTCTTCCTCAAAGTAAGAGGAAGTATAACTAGAATAAAGTATTAGCTCAGTTCAAGTTGGGTTTAGAATTTTTGGAGTAGGAACACATATAGTATTCTAATTTGTGCAAGTCATCTAGTCATCTCTTTGTTCTCAGGTGCACACAGATGAATTGTTGGGTTCTGTTTGCTTAGTTGGTATAACAAATTTTGCAGTTTCAGTTTTTGATTTGCAATTTTACTCTTCTCCATTCATTGGACTTGGCCAGATTGCTCTTGACATTTTATCTTCTTAATTCCTCCTTTTCTTCACATCTTATGATTTGCAATATTTTCATTTGCTTATTTTTTCACTATATTCATGGGAAAATTTAATAGACATTAAGATTTATTGTTGTTGTTGTTGTTGTTTTTACTGGCGTTACTGTGCAAACTTGGTGTTTTGTTTTGTTCTTTTTTCTATTTTATTCAGAAGCAGATGTTTGGTATTAGTGGTTTTAAAAAAAGCAATTCTAACTTAAAGGACTATTTTATTTTATTTTTTGTAAAGATTTATTTAACCATCTGAGTGGGGGAGGGGCAGAGCAAGAGAATCTTCAAGCAGACGTCCCACTGAGCTCGAGACCCAACTTGGGGCTCGAGACCCTACTTGGGGCTTGATCCCACTGCCTATGAAATCATGACCTGAGCTGAAACCAAGAGTCAGATGCTTAACTGACTGAGCCACCTAGGTGTCCTAGCAGTGGTTTTTTTTTGTTTGTTTTTTTAAATATAAAATGGAAAAAAACAATAAAATGGGATAAGCTGTTTAACCTTTTCTAACACTTCTCAGTTATAGAGTCTTTTTATCTATGGAAATTTACAAATCAAAAGTTATTGCTTTAGATAATATTGTTCCTTCTTATTTAACCAAGGACTAATTTGGTGGATCAGAATGCTTAATTCTGATAGGTAAGCATGTTGGTTTCTTTCTGTGTCCCTGTTGTTTAAAGAAAGTCCTCCTGAAAAAAATATACAGTGGAAAAAAGATGGTCTCTTCAATAAATGGTGCTGGGAAAATTGGACAGCTATATATGGAAGAATGAAACTTCACCATTCTCTTACACCATACACAAAGATAAACTCGAAATGGATAAAAGACCTCAATGTGAGACAGGAATCCATCAAAATCCTAGAAGAGAACATAGGGAGTAACCCCTTCAACATTGGCCATAGCAACTTCTTTCAAGACATGTCTCCAAAGACAAAGGAAACAAAATGAAAATGAACTTTTGAGACTTCATCAAGATCAAAAGCTTCTGCACAGCAAAGAAAACAGTCAACAAAACAAAAAGGCAACCCACAGAATGGGAGAATATATTCACAAATGACACTACAGACAAAGGGCTGATATCTAAGATCTATAAAGAACTCCTCAAACTCAACACTCAAAAAACAGATAATCATGTCAAAAAATGGGCAGAATACATGAACAGACACTTCTCCAAAGAAGACATACAAATGGCCAACAGACACATGAAAAAATGTTCATCATCATTAGCTGTCAGGGAGATTCAAATCAAAACCACATTGGGATACCGCCTTACACCAGTTAGAATGGCCAAAATTAACAAGACAGTAAACAACAAGTGTTGGAGGGGATGTGGAGAAAGGGGAACCCTCTTACACTATTGGTGAGAATGCAAGTTGGTGCAGCCACTTTGGAGAACAGTATGGAGATTCCTTAAGAAATTAAAAATAGAGCTTCCTTATGACCCTGCAATTGCACTACTGGGTATTTACCCCAAAGATAAAGATGTAGTGAAAAGAAGGGCCATCTGTACCCCAATGTTCATAGCAGCAATGGCTACAGTTGTCAAACTGTGGAAAGAGCCAAGATGCCCTTCAATGGACGGATGGATAAAGAAAATATGGCCTATATATACAATGGAGTATTATGCCTCCATCAGAAAGGATGAATACCCAACTTTTGTATCAACATGGATGGGACTGGAAGAGATTATGCTGACTGAAATAAGTCAAGCAGAGAGAGTCAATTATCATATGGTTTCAGTTACGTGTGGAGCATAAGGAATAACACAGAGGACATTGGGTGAAGGAGAGGGGACGTGAGTTGGAGGAAATCGGAGGGGGAGACAAACCATGAGAGACTGCGGACTCTGAGGAAAAAAACTGAGAGTTTTAGAGGGGAGGGGAGTGGGAGGTTGGGTGAGCCTGGTGGTGGGTATTAAGGAGGGCGTGTATTACATGGAACACTGGGTGTGGTGCATAAACAATGAATCTTGGAACACTGAAAAAATAATTTTAAAAAATACTAGTTATAAAAAGAAAAAAAGAGTTTGCTGAGAGAACAGACTCTAAAAAAAAAAAGAAAGTCCTCCTGAACTACTCTTTAATTCTACAGTCCTGCAAGCTCATTGAATATGTTGAAGTGCACAAACATTTTGTAGTTTATTTTGGTTTATTATTATTTGATAAGAGTAATTAAAAGAAAAATAAATAACATGATTCAAACAAATATATATCTGATTCATAAGTAATTTTTGTGTCAAAATTTAAAGTTCTTCTCAAATGAGGACAATGGTCTCAATCAAATTATTTGCCAGATCATTTAACAATGAAATAGCCAGGAGAAATTATATTTACATATATTTATAGAGAAATGTATTTTTTTTAAAGATTTTATTTATTTATTTGACAGACAGAGATCACAAATAGGCAGAGAGGCAGGCAGAGAGAGAGAGAGAGAGGGAAGCAGGCTCCCTACTGAGCAGAGAGCCCGATGTGGGGCTTGATCCCAGGACCCTGAGATCATGACCTGAGCTGAAGGCAGAGGTTTTAACCCATGAGCCATCCAGGCGCCCCGAGAGAAATGTATTTTTAAAGGCACATATTAAATCTTGTGTTTCTTCAGCAGCAGGGTGATACACAATGGCGTATTCATGAGTCCTCACAATGACAAAATCAAGAAATTTATATCCTTCCTTCATCCAAGTAGCAAAACTTGCTGGTCTGAAATGTGCTAGTTTAACTTAAACACCATACACCACATATATACATTAATTCAGACTCTAGCCATAAGTACCTAAATCTCCCAAGGCTTGGCAAAATATAACAATCAGTAGAAAAAACTTACAAAGGCCAAGAAGCTTGAGTGAGAGTTGGCATTCTTGGAACAAGACAAGAGTGTAAACCATAATTTTCTTTAGATGTTAAAATTAAATCACTGAGAATAAGACATTCCTATGACAAAGGATTAGTGTTGTATGTAATCAGTAATTTTTTTTCTACATTAACAGTAGTATAACTATGCTACTTATACAGCTGATTGAAATATTTAAAGCTAAGATGCTGTCTCTTTATGTGACAAGGAAAAGCCTATCGCAATCTTTCAAACTTTAAGGGAAATTTAAGGAGAGTTTACATTGCTTTTTCCCATTATAAATTGTTTTATTTAAAAGTGAACACCAGAATGACAGCTCAAACCAACCAATATTTTAACCTTTTATACTAAACCAAAGAGTAACAAAATATCCTGCACATATATTTTTTCTTAATTTTTAAAGGTGTTACTTATTTATTTGAGAGAGAAATTGAGCGAGCAAGAAAGAGGACACAAGCAGGAGGCGAGCAGAGGCAGAGGGAGAAGTGGGCTGCCGGCTAAGCAGGGAGCTCCATATGGGGCTCAATCCCAGGGCCCCGAGATCATGACCTGAGCTGAAGGCAGAAGCTTAACCAACTGAGCTACCCAGGCACCCCAAAGGTCTTCCACTTAAATACAAATAAGATTTCTTATCTACCCACAGGATTTCTGGCCAAGAAGCCACAGGAATTAACATGGTTCTTTGTGTTCATATGAAAGTGAAGAAGGTGGAACAAATGTAAAACCACAGGTGGCCTAGAACATGGACATTCTGTGCTACAATGGTTCATTCAACAATAATTCAGCATTAACATTTCAACGTCAACAAATGTGATTACCAAAATTCTACGGGCAACATGACGATGTTTTTTTTTTTTTTTTTTTTTTTTTTTTGTTATTCAGGTTTCAGGAAAATCTACGGCAAGGATACAATTTCAGTTGCTGATAATAACAAATATTTATAAACCTTCCAAATTCTTGATATTAGAATTTTATAAAGAAGAAATAGTAAGTCCAATCCTATCTGTTTGTTGTGTTTAGCTGAGTCTGAGTGCAGTGCTGTCCTTGGCTTCACAGAAGTTAGACTGAGAATGTAGGACTTAACCCCTTTTTAGAGGAACCTGTTGTTTCCCAGGAGCTTAGAGAGTCTTCCTGTCCAAAGGAAGTCTTCCTGTCCTCAACCAAGTGGAGCACCGTTACTGTCTTCTCTTACATGCAATTTTTTCTGATTATGAAAGTACTACTCTTATCATTTTGGAAGATAATTTCTTCTTTCCTCTTCATTCTTTTTCACTTGCCTGTTTTCTTCTTTTTCCTTCTCAGCCACCTGTTCTCCCTCCTTTCCTCTTCCTTTACCTCTGTATAATGTTCTCTTGTTTTCAGTTAACTTCCTGGAACATTTCCAAAATTTTGTTTACATGTTTTGTTTTGATTTTCTTTTCTTTCTTTTTTTTTTTTTTCTGGAGTATTTTAAAATGTTGCATAATAGTCTATGAGGTAACTAATTTACCTCGTTCCAGGTACTGAAACCATCTTTTCAGTAGCAATGGCAAAATTTTGTGATCCTGGGGTAGCATATCAGTGACAGACACTGGATTAAGAATCTTCAGGGATTTTTGTGATCATATGATGATTGCTAGACTCTCGGAATTAGGCTATGGATAGCTCCTAGTTCATTCTCAACTAAAGGGCATACCATAGCTCTATCTCAAAGAGAGACAATCTCAACCTTTTTCAAGCCAAATAGATAAGTCCCAAAAGTCATTGAAAGAAGGTTGAGATGTCTTTGAACATACAAATAATTTCATTGAGTCAAAGAATAAAGTGATTTCTGTCATCACATTGAAGTCAAACTTGGTTAGAAGAGTGTGTATGGATTTTGGGTAGCCAGCTTTGGCCATAGTGATTGTTATACTACAGTATTTTAGCTTTAAATCCATACATCTCTACTGTGTTTTTTGACTCTGAGGTTGAACTCATGTATCCTTTACCAGTTGCTCCCCATGATGTTTGCCAAAAAAGAAGCACTGGAGAGAATACTGAAGGCTAAATGAGTTAAAAAGGACTTGCTCTTTCCTGTTTGCATCTAAATCCAGTCAGGTGAGAGCTCTTTATCCTGGCAATGACAACTGATCCCACAAGTAGCAGTTGATTGCGGTTTGCAATTTTTCCATGCTATTTAAAATCAGCCTCATTACATTCCTCTCAGAAAACTCGGAATCAGCCTGACTGTGCTTCTTCCTCAGAAGTGTAAGTCCCAGCTCCACAGGCTCTCCTCCAATCCTCTGAGCTTTAATGATCCCCTCTGTTCATCCAACCTGTTTAAGAGCACAAAGTGTTCCCCTTTTGCGTTTTTAATTTTCTAATTGCCAGTTAGCAATTCTGTATAATTTTCTTCTGGTAAGATAACTGATGTAGTTTCTTTCTCCTCAAAGACCCCTGGCCCATTCAGTGGTAGTTGAAGACTAAAAAAAAATTATATGTGTGTATATATATATATATATATATATATATATATATAGTATCACTCAAGGTATATGCATTAAAGAAGAGATGGGGGCTAAGAGACAAATTCTAGGGGACAGAGGACAATTTGCCTGTGATCCAAGAGGTAAGAACTGAGCTAGTATAGCAAGAGTTGAGAAAGAGAGTCAAGGAGTCATGAATGGAGCCATGTGGCAGAACATTCAACTAGGTTAAGAATAAAATTATTTTCTGGAAATCTATCTCCTGATGACTCTATTTACAATAAAGGCAGAGCAGAGTGGAGCTCTTCTGTTGGAAGGATAAGCTTTAGAAATTCTTAGTCATTTGTGTTTGGTAGTCTTGGGTAGGGAGCACCAGATGGTCAGTGATAATGAAGACAGAGGCAGTAAGAAAGGCAATATTCACATGAGGTCAGCCCACCCAGTGAGTGCCTGATGGTAGGAACTATGTCCAAGGTTGTTCAGTATGTTATTTTGTTCTAAATTCATTGTATCTAAATTCATTATGCTTCACTGCATGGCAGTATGAAGGGAATTTTAAAAAATGGGCCAAGATTCCCATTCCATACAAGTGTTTAGCATTCTTTCATGAGGAGAATGAATATCTATTTGACTCTTTCCATCCCAGAATACCAAGGAGAACAAAAAGAGCTGTGGTTTTAATTAATCATCTCAGCTCAAGTTTGACATTGAAGTTGATGGTTTAGACTCCTATAACACAGTGAAGCGTACCTTGGCAGAACTGAAAAACACTGAACCTCTGCACAGCAACATTCCCAGCTGCAAACTGGATAATCATTTGGCCTTTTTGACAAATCATAATTGAGTCCCTTCAATGAAAGAATTTATTAATCTAAAGTGCAAAGTAAACTGATCACCATTAGGTCTCACTGCTAAAGAGGCATGTTGCTATATCATAAAGAAGTAATATAAAAAAGGATATAATTTTTTGTGTTCTTTTTGGAAAAGGACATAACTTATTTTGTATTGTAGGCATTGTGATTAAAATTTTAACATATTTTCATTTAAACAATAAGTTTTATGGATGATGTTTCTTTTAAAATGATTTCATTTTGGAGGTTCAGATTTCCTCAGAGTTCAATTAGATTCAAGTCCTTATCTTAATTATCAAACAGCTAAACAATCTATCATTCCTAATTCTATAACTTATGAAACTGACATTTGATGCCAAAACTTGCATGTATTTTATTTGCATTAACTCTCCTAACAGTGTGGCAAGAGAATAATTATTGATTATATTTGTCCAAAGATAGACATTGGATTATAACTCCGTTTGACTCTAAAACTTATGCACATTATACTATACAAGCTGCTTCCCTCTAATATATGATAGCTTCCACTTGTTTTGGGGAGAATATAGGGAATTGGAAATGAGAAACTGATAGAGTACAGATGCTACAATACAGGTCCCAGAGGATCTCAGAGACTTTATAAGGTTTCTGAGATAGTAGTAGAACTGATCTCAACCCAGATCTGCTGATTCCTGATACATCATATGGCTAGATCTGAACTTAGTCCAATACGTTCATAACCATGATCTGAATGCTACTGCCATGCAATAAAGAGTTGTTGAGTTCCTTGACTGTTATCTAATTTTACTCCAGCCTACAGTCTAAAAAGCACCAAATTTTAATATGGGATTGAACAACACAATAGACATACTTGTATTGATATATATCAATAGAATTATATACATTTAGAAATCATTTATTTTATCATGATTTCTCTTAGAAGATCTAGAGAAATTCCATTATATGTGTAACAAGAAGACTAAAAGCCCCTTCCCTTCAGATGAAGCCTGAGAGAAGAAAAAGTTGCTAATAAAGAGATCCATCAGACTGTATAAACAATCATTTCAACTTCATCTTGTCTGTGTTGCCCTGGAGCTGAGTTTGTGGATATTTGGGATGGAGAGATTGATTTTCTCTGACATTCAAATATGGGAGGGATATTTTTTAATTGCTTATTTTTGTTGTCATGGTTATTGGCCTGAAAAGGGAGAAGAGAATGTGGATGTTGGGAGTGGCTGGGTACATCAGAAAAGCAGGGTATCTACTGCTTAAATTTATTTGTTTTCATTTTTATATGTAAATTCCTTCCATATCCCCAAATTTTGTGGAAAACTTGATACACAGAAAAAGGTATGGAAATTTTGGAGAAAGGTAGACATGAAAATCTAGAAGAGAACCCTTTTCTCTTTTTTAAAATATTTGTGAGAAATAAAGAACAGTCATATCTGGACATCTAAATAAGAGATGAATGAGGAGAATGTAAGAACACCTGGAATTCACAGATATTTAAAAAAAGTGTGACTCCACTCAACATCTGGTTCTATATATATATATATATATATATACACACACACACACATATATATATGTACTCAATGAATATTTTTGAATAGTCGTAACGTGTTACATTTACTGAGCATGTCTTATACTCTAGGCACTGTCCTAAGTATACTGTACATATTAACTCATTAAATTCACACAATAACCCTTAAAAATAGGTGCTCTTATTCTCATAACTTTACAGATGAGGATATTGGGACTATAATATTAAACAATTTAACCAAGGTTGTATAGTTGAAATAGCTTATAGCTTATAAGTGTCAGAACACTAGGTATGTGGCTAAAATAAAAAGACAATATGGAGAGATATACAAAAGTCCATTCTAGAAGTGTCAACAAATTTAAATAAATAATAATCATTTCATCTTAATTAAATATCCTTCAGGTACTGAATACCTAAAAGGAAAACCATAGCTATCTGCCATATACTTCTCAATCCTATGAACATAGCTTTTAGAAGATGCTGACTTAATTTAACAGACTTATTGGAGAATTAAGAGCAAATTCATGTGTCCATTATTGGCATGAGCACACTCGAAGGAGCCACACCTTGTGAGCCTGTGTAATAGAGGGTTTAGTGAGAGATCCCTCAGGAGATCAACCTTGACAAACCAGAGTTGGAACAATAAAGGTTGATGTTCTTGCCAGTGTGAGATTCTCAAGCCATTTTGGAAAATCTGTATTCAATTGTGTTTAAAGTAATGCTATTATTTATTCTGTGTCTTGCCTACAATATTTACAGAGTTGTATCTTTTTGATCCCTGAGGGCCAAAATTCAGAGGAAAGAAAAAGTAATCAGTACACAAACCCACTGTAGGGTCTACGCTTCTTTGAGGGGGACTAAGACTTCAAATGCCCATTTTGTTGCCATGGCAGTTGTCCTTTCTAAGTCATCCATTGACAATCTGTGATTTGTGATCACTGACATAATCCATTAGTGTGAATTTAACACTGCATGCATATATTTGGTTTTACATAAGGTCAACTGGGTGACTTTGGTGAATGAAATAAATGACCATTTCATTGAGCATCATACCCCTGGGAGCATCAAACTGATTCTATTTCTACATTCCTCCCACTCCCAACACCTTCCTAAATTCTCACTGACTCACAAACTGCCTTTCATTTTACCATGGCTTGATAAAACCTTAATATATCTTTCATTCACTTACTACTTTCTTTCAAGTCATTTTTGAAAACTATTTTACTGTTACCATACAATTATAATTACAGAGTTCTTCCATATCTTGAATGATAGTTTGTCTCTGTCCATTAATCAGTACTAGTTCTGTCCTTTGAAGCAGTCCAGATAGTATGGACTATTCCTGTTTTCACACAGTTTTCAAACAATCTTTTGATGGTTGAAGTCATATATTGTGTCACTCGCTCTACTTTTTCTTTTCTGTAGACTAAAATACACAGCTCTTTCAACCATTTTCTTCTTTGATGCAATTTACTAGAACATAAACCATCTTATTTAACTTATTCCAAACATTTGGCTATTCTTTGATGTTGTTCTTCTATTGTAAAGTCCAGGAAAGTACACATACCTTCAAGCACGACCTCCTGACAGATGTCATATGTGTTAGGATTATTACCTCACTTGATATGGATATTATATGCTTATTGAAGTAATCACATAGCCTAAAAGTTCAAGATTTTTTCTGCTCTTCTTTTTTTTTAACAGTCTAATCACATTACTGATTATCACTGAGATTCTTGTTCACAAAAACTCTGGATCTTGTATATGATGCTTTTATAAGACAGTCAACTCTCATTCTTGTGAAAATTTTTTAAAAATGTAGACAATGGATTTGATATTAGTTCTTCTTAAATCCCATTGGTCAATTTTAATCCATTGTTCTGGATTGAGATAGCATCAGAAGACTGTGAAAAGCAATTTTGGGTGAAATAATTCCCATGTTGGAAGTCCAGCCTAGCAAGAGGGATGAGATGTCTTGAAATTTCATGAAAATTGAGGGTATCCATCAAAGACAGACAAGAGGCTTCATCTTGGGATTTAGAACCCTCTCCCATCCCATTGGCATTCTACCAAGATTAAAACCAAGTAATCACAGGACCTCCAGGGGAGATAGAATTTGGAGGATGAGTACTACCAGTTAGAGTAAAGGACAAAATATACATAATATCAACAGTTTCAGAAAATGAATTTGACAAAATCTAACACTCTTACATGATGAAAACACATTTGTTAGACTAGAAATAGAGGAAGACTTCTTCAGCTCCATAAAGGGCAACTACAGAAAACTCATGGCTAACATTATACTTAATGCTGAAAGACTGAAGCTTTCTCCTTAAGATCAGGAATAAGAAGAGGATGTCCAATATCCCCACTTCTATTCATTATTGTGCTAGAAGTTCTAGCCAGTGCAATTGAGCAAGAAAACTAAATAAAAGGAGTCCAAATTGGAAAGGAAATAAAATTTTCTCTATTTGCAAATGAAGTGAACTCATATATAGAAAATCCTAAAGAATCTACAGGAAAACTATCACAGCTATAAGTGATTTCAGCAACCTGGCAGGATATAAAACTCAATATGCAAAAATCAATTGTGTTTCTACACACTGACAATGAATAATCTGAAAATGAAATCATTCCAATTGCAATAGCATCAAAAATAAATTCTCAGCAATAAATTTAACAACAACAACAAAAAAAGTGTATGACTTGAACACACCCAAAACTACAGAACATCATTCTAAGAAATTAAAAGGGACCTAAAAAAATACAAAGACCGCTGTATAAAATGGACTGGAAGCCTTAAGATAGCAATATTCTCCAAATTGAGCTACAAATACAATGCATCCCTTATCTAAGTCTCAGCTGCCTTTTTTTTCTTTTGAAGAAATTGACAAGTAGATTCTAAAAATGATATAGGAATGCAAGACACTCATACTAGTCAAAACAGTCTTAAAAAAGAACAGAGTTGGAGGATTCACATTTCCAATTTTAAAACTTACCACAATCCTACAGAAATCAGAATTGTATGATATTGGCCTAAGGATAGATGCATAAACCAGTTGAATAAGTGTGAGAGTAGAAACAAACCCTATTAGCTAGAGTTAATTGATTTCTGACAATGGCACTAAGATAATTCAACGGAAGAAAAAAATCTTTTCAACAAATGGTACTGGGAAAACTCAACAGCCACATGAAAAAGAATGAAGTTGGATAACATACCCAAAATAAGATTAACTCAAAATGGATTAAATACCTAAATTTAAGTGAACCTATAAATTTAAAGAACCTATGAAATTCTTAAAAGAAAATGTAGGTGCAGGGTGCCTGAGTGGTTCAGTTGGCTAAGTGTCTGACACTTGATTTCAGTTCAGGTCTTTATCTCTGTGTTGTGAGATTGAACTCTACACTGGGCATGGAACCTGCTTAAGATTCTCCCTCTCCTTTTAAAAATAATAATAATAAAAAAGAAAATATAGGTGCAAATCTTTATGATTGAAATAGGCATTTTTTTTAGCTACCACACTAATAGCACAAGCAATGAAAAAAATGGTTAAACTGGGTTTCATCAAAATAAAAAAGTTGTGCTTCAGAGACACTATCAAAAAGAAGATTACCTGCAAAACGGCAGAAGATGTTTGTCAATCATATATAAGGATCTTATATGTAGAATATATAAAGAACTATTACAACTAATGTTTTAGTATTTGTATATGTTGCAAAATGATGAAGATTTGCACATTTTGGTGTTCATACTTCATAAATGTGAGTAAAAAAGCTAGAATAAAGAGTAAATTTAACCCAAATTGCATAAAAGAAAAAAAATAGCAAAAGCAAAAAGTAGAAAATAGAAGAAGAGTACAGAAAATTAACCAAACTCAAAGTTGGTTCTCTGAAAAATTTACTAAAATTGATTATACTTAGATAAAACTAATTAAGAGAAGACCACCAATTCCAGAAGTGAAAAAAGACAATATTACTATAGATCCTACAGACAATAAAATAATAAAGGTGATATTTTTAATATCTTTATGTCAAATTAAATAATTATGCAGAAATGGGAAATTTCTTATAAAGCATTAATTTTAAAAATTGACACAGTAGAAATAGAAAATCAGAATAACTGTATATCAATTGAAAAATTTGAATTAAAAAAAAAAATCCAGGCATCTGGGTAGCTCAGTCAGTTAGTTAATCGTCTGCTGTAGGCTCAGGTCATGATTCCAGGCTCCTGGGATCAAGCCCCGATTCAGACTTCCTGCTCAAGGGGACACTGCTTCTCTCTCTATCTCTGCCCTTCTCCCCAGCCAGCCTTCACCTAACATCCCCATTCTTGCTTGCTTTCTCTCTCTCATGCTCTCTGTCTCTCAAATAAACAAATAAATAAAATCTAAAATAAAGCAAAACAAAAACTCCTGCATAAAGAAATTCCAGAGCAAGATGACTTTACAGGTAAATTCTATCTAAATTTTAAAGAAGGAATTATAATGATCTTTTACAAACTCTTTCAGAAAATAGAGAAAAAATGAATGCTTCCTTTATTTTATGAAGCCAGCATAACCCTAACACCAAAACCTACAAGACAATACCAGATAATTAGTGACCAATATTCTTCACGGATATAGATACAAAATTCCTCAACAAAATATTAGCAAATTCAATTTGACAATATATAAAAAGAAAGGAATATATGATGACCATATAAGTGTATCCCATACGTTCAAGATTGGTGTAATATTTCATAATCATTCAAAACAATAAAATCATGTTATTAGATTCAGAAAAAGCATTTAATAGTGTCAAAATAATGAAATAAATACTCTTAGGAACTGAGAAATAGAAAACAACTTAAGGCATCTATTAAAACCTATAAATAAATCATCATACTTAAAGTTCCTAAGATTAGGAACAGAGCAAGAATATTGGCTTTACACTTTCTATTCAATATGTACTAGAGGTCAAGTACAATAAAGCTGAAAAAAAGAGGAAAAAAAGCTTAAACCAAGGAAAGGCAAAATATGTCTCTATTTGCAGATGACATGATTGTCTATATAGGAAATCCTAAGTAATCTACAAAAAACTATTAGAAATAATCAATGAATGTATCAAGATCACAAAATGTAGCGTCAATAAACAAATTCAATTGTATGTATCTAACAGCAAACAATTGGAAAATGAAATTTAAAAAGCAGAACCCTGGCAAATAGCATAAAAAATGTAGAATACTTAGGAATAAGTTTAATTAAAAATATGTAGGAAGATTCTATGTTGTTAAGATGTCCATTCTTCTCAAAATAGCTTATAGATTCAGCACAGTCTTAATTGTAAACTCATTAAGCCCTTTGCACAAACTAAGAATTTACTGTAAGTTTTATATAGAAATGCAAAACTTATAACAATACTGAGAACAATAGTTTAAAAGAAGAACAAAGTTGAGGACTTTTAAAACCTACTTGCAAGATTTTAATGACCGAAATCAGTGAAATAGAATAGAAAACAGAAAAACAGTAGGGAAAAGTAATAAAGCTGTGGTATTCTTGTCAGTGTGGCATTGGTGTAAAGGTAGATATATGGATAAGTAGAAATTCACCCACACATCTAAGGTCAAGTCATTTTCAACAAGGTGCCAACCTAATTCAACAGGTAAAATTACAGAATTATCAACAAATGGTGTGGGAACAACTGCATATTCAAATGGAGAAATTTTAAAGAAGATATTCAAGTGGCCTATGGGCACATTAAACAATCTTCAACATCATTAGTCACCAGGGCAATTCAGAGTAGAACCAGAATGAGGTTCCATTTTGCACTTAATAAAATGGCTTAAATTAAAAAAATATAGTCAATAGCCAGAACTCTCAAAAATTGTTGCTGAGATGGGACACCTGAGTGGCTCAGTTGGTTAAGCGGCTGCCTTCGGCTCAGGTCATGATCTCAGCGTCCTGGGATTGAGTCCCACATCTGGCTCCTTGAAGCAGGGAGCCTGCTTCTCCCTCTGCCTCTGCCTACCACTCTGTCTGCCTGTGCTCACTCTCTCTCTCTAACAAATAAATAAATTAAAAAAAAAATTGTTGCTGAGAGTATAGAATGGTACAAATACTGAAGAGAACATTTTGACAATTTCTTATAAAGCTAAATATACACTCTCACATGACTTAACAGTTTGACTCCTAGGTAAGAAATTTTAAAAATAATAATAATAATAACAGAATTGTACACAAATATTCATAACAGCTTTCTTCATAATGGCTAAAACTTGGTAATAACCCAAATGTCCTTTGGTGAATAGATAAGAAAATGTATACTCATATAATACAATATTAGTAACAAAAATGAATAATACACTGATACACACAACCACTTGAGCAAAAAAGTAAGACACAAAAATGTGTACCCTTACGTTCCATTTATATTGAATTCTAGAAGAAGCAAAACTAATCTATAGTTATAGAAATAAGAGTAGTGTTTGCCTGGTATAGTGGCTTGGAGCAGATTGACTACAAAGGAATATAAAGGAACTTTTGGGGGTGATAGAAATGTTCTATATTGTGATGGGGTATGGGTTACACTAGTTGTAGGGTATGTACTTCTGGCAAAGCTCAATGAAAATTTTATACTTAAATTCGGCATGTTTTATTATATATGCATTATCCTCAACAAAGTTGGTTAAAAAAAAACCAAACAAACAAACCTGAAGCTATGAACACAAAGCCATCTTTATACATTGAATTCTCTGACATTATTTCCAAAAAAGTTGATAAAATCAGAGAAGGAATGAAAGCCAATCCCATCTTTAATTATACTTGAAATATCATCAAGATAAACAAGATTGGTCCCGAAATCCATTCACAAAATGGAGGCTCTATGCCGGTATCCCCAGTGCTACTACTGCTGCAAGTGATTCATTAATATTTGCATTTACCAAACATTTCAAGGAATGTCTACTTTATACGGAATACTATGCTGGGTGCTGAGCTTAGTCCTCAAAGAATTCACGGCCTCATTGGGAAGACATCTGTGAACAGAGAAATCTCAGTATCCAATGTTACAAAAGTTAAAGCAATGGTATGGAAGTGTGACCAAAGCGCTGTTGGAACCTTATGAGATAAAACAACTAACTCTCCATGAAGATGACAGCAGAGGCTTCTCAAAGCAACATGCAACCAAGATCTTGAAGATGAGGGGCAGTTTTCTAGGTAAGAAGGAATGAAAGACGTCGGGAGCCTGATAGGGAGTAGAGCCTGTGCAAGATATTTGGTCCGAGAAAGCTGTGATGTGTTGCAGAAACAGGAAAGTTCCAGGTGGTTGGGGGATGGGCTATACAGAAAGTGGTACGAAACGGGGAAAGAGAAAGGAGAAGCCTCCTTTGGAAAACCTTGTTAAGTCACTCTTGTAAGCAAATCATATACATAAATATACCTCGAACTCTGTGTAATAGGCACTGTTGAGAATTAATCTTCCATTATTTACTTGATTGTTATGTACTTCTGCTTCCTTGACTCCGTTTGCACATCTTAGCAACACTGTGTGAAATCATCTCCAGGAAACTATTTTTAGTTTTAGATATAAGGATAAAAGAATATAGGATTGCAAGTTATTTTGAGATATTCAGACAAGTGAAACACAGAAACTAAAAATATTACCATGACTCGCTTTCCTCTTTATGTGAAAATATATGCTACATGGAAAGCTATGTGCAAACATCATAGCTGATTTATAGTATCGCTATTATCATGACACTATTCTGTATTTTTGTACTCCAGTTATCTTCTTGTCAAGAATCTCTAATGTCTTTACAAATGAGTAAATACAATTCCCTCCAATTTTTCATATATATAATTGAGATAACATGGAGTAGAGGAACAGCGTTGGCGGTAGACAGGAAGGCTTTGGAATAATTCAGAGGAGACCACACAAACTGAACAGAATTTATTTGAGCCTGTTCTAACCTTTGGATCATATCCCTCCCAGAGGAGATAAAGAAATCCGTCCGCCAGTGCACGCTGAAAATACTGACTACACTCTCCAGTAACTGTTGAGTTCGAAATTATTTCCAGCATGCGGTCTATACAGCCAAGGCTTCAAGTCAAATGCAGTGATCAGAGGCCAGACCTTTCAACCCTTTTAAAAGTTTTTTTTTTTCTTTTAATAGTATAAATTCTAAAAGACTCTCACATATTTCTTTTTATCAGTTACCACATTCAGTATTTAATCCAGAATGACCGCCAACTCTCTTTTCATGCCGTTATATTCCATATAAAACCTCACAATAAACTCCTGGGTGACTTAAAATACTATTTAAATAAAAGCTCTTTAGAAGGCCTTATTGGGAGCTGAGTGGGGTCTTTGAGGGAAGGTTTCCCCACCCGAAGCCAAAGACATCTATTTAACTGCTGCGGTCTCTAGGCCGTGCATGTTGACTGATTTACTGTCACAGATAATCCAGCGCTTGGCCAGAAGCCATTTCAGTTTAAGGGCATGCGGTTTGGCAGGCCACATTGCTTGCAATAATGTAATAAAACAGAAAGAAATCCATACCTGGTTGTGAAAGGAAAGAATCTATCTATTTTGCCAGAGGCAGGTGAAATGGGTCTGTGTGATTGAGTGGTGGGTCAGAGCAGAACCGTATAAAATAACCCACCAGGACTTGTATTTCTGAAAATGAACAGCATGCTCCAGAGTTCCTGAATTCTGTGCACTTACTGGAAGGGGTGGGGGAGTGCTAGTTTTATTTGTCTTTTCAGACCATTGGCTTATGATGGTTCTATTACTATGTATGGTTGTTCTGGGCAAGGTTCTTTTGGTTGCAGTGATCAGAATGCCATGTAAACTCACTCAAATCACATAAAATCAGAGGCTAGGAGAAGAAGGAGGAGTAGGCTTCAGAAAATGTAGGACTGAGACAGAGAGGCTGCTTCTCCTGGCCAGTTGGGTGGTCCATTCTTCTCTTTAACACATTGGCTTCCTCTGCTTGCACGGAACCTCAAAACATTGCATTACCCATTTTCTCTTGTCCTGTGTCATCACAGGCTTTATGTTACAGCCCATTGCTAACTGATTGAGTCGTTCAGAGTCTAATTTCCAAATGCCCAGGAAGAGAATTTGACTGGGCCAGCTCATCTACGTTTTGGTTAAGATCTCTGCACTAGGTGATACCCTAAGTCTCTTGGCAATCTACAAATTGGTGCCTCACAGGGTGGTGTGAGTAGAGCTCCTCATCATATAGTCTACTGCTCATTCGGCTTGGACTATAGACAGGAAAGGCTAGAGGAGGCATGTCTGCTATAACAAGGGCTTCTAATTTTATTAAAGCTGAGTATGTCTTTCACTGAAAAATATTGAGTACTTCCAATAGACCACTGTTCTAAGCACTATGCTATCTTCTAGAGATGTGACTGTCAACAAAATGGAAAATCTCTGTTTTTCCCTGATCTGCTCTGGCCACATGTCACCCTCTAATATCTCCCAGTACCCTTCAGACAAGTTTACTCAATGTGTCCTTTATTTGGGCTTTGTGGTATCACCTCGGAGTCTTCATCATGCCAGTCTGAATCTTAAAGATCCTTCCTTATTATGCACAAAGCCCTTCTATTTTTCCAAAAGCTGTGTAAAGACTACTTTTTTGACATAGCTTTTCACTTCTGCTCTATATCAAAACCACCCAAGTTTCCCTTCTTCCCCTCACTTTGCCCATCTGGTGTTTGTCACCTCTCTACATCCCTCCTTTAGCGGCCACCTCTTTCCCCAACCCAGCCCGGGGCATGGCCATGAGTTCATTAGGAGATGGTTAGTTGAAAAAGCTGAGGCCCTACCATCGTATATAAATGCATATTTGGCTTAAATTAATTTTTATGACCTAGACTCGAGGAAAGAGGCTCTATTATTTACAAGTCTGCTTTTACAGGGCAGAAGCTGTGAAAAGACATTCGTGTCACTCAAGAAACTGCCTAAATAAACGTGATTCTCAGGTGATTCCCCAAGCTGCTAACAACCCAGGTACACTATTGTTTCTTCCTGGAGGTACTTCAGCAAGCCAAGTGAATGGCCCACTAGAGAAAAGTTGTCACTTGCACTGATTCATCAACACTTTTTCCAGCAATCATAGTACCTGTGCCATCTGTGTTTAGCACTTTACAACAAAAAAAAAAAAAAAAAAAAAAAAAAAGAAAGAAAGAAAGAAAAAAAAAAGAAGGAGAAGAAGGAAAAAAAAAGCTCTTTGCGACTGCCATACAAATCAGGGGCACTAACAAGGTCACACAGAAGGGAATTTCAGGACTCTGGGAAGATGTTCTCCTGCATGGCAGGGAGCAGTAACAGCATTCTACACAAGTTCTGCATCCCGGGCTGCTCGGCCCCAGCCTGGAGCTGCTTCGTGTCCGTTGGGAAATGTGTATTATGCCTGGGTTAATTTGCTGATTAATCTCTAGTCAGTGGTTTGTGCTTTCCCCAGATGGCCAATTAAAATTTACAACTGGCAGAACAGTGTCCTGTTGGCAGGCTGATGAGGGGGCCAGAGCTAGAGGCAGTGACAGAAGGCAGGGGCCCAGTTTTGTCTGCTTCTCCCCTCCCCTTTCCTTTATTTCTCTCTCTTGCTCTTTTTAAAGCTGCTGGATTTATTCAGAGGAAAGTGTAAGCCGGGCTTAGGCGGTAAGTGTGAGATGTGTGGTGTAGTTTACAACTCTGCTGCTATTTACTCTCCAACACTCTCAGGGCCGCTCCCGTATTCCCGGAATCAACGGTTTTACCCACAGCAAATATAGCTGACAAAATCAGCCAGGGGGCACAACTGATTTAACAGCTTCAGAAATGTAATAGCCTTTTTTTTTTCCCCCTGATTTGCAGTCCACGTGGATTGATGGTCTAATATCATTCACTTCCTCACAAATATATAAAACATTTACAGTTGTTTGCGTAAATCAAAGGCAAAGTGCTACATGTGAAGCTGATAATAAGTAATGCTGTGATATATATAAAAGATAACATACTTTTACAGCAATAGCCCCCAATATTAACTGTTACTTTTTACTTAGCATTCTATACAAATGGCATTGTATACATATCTGAATAAAACAGACAGCAAGGAATTTAATTAAAGAAATGCAATTTGATATCATTATTTTATAGTGAAATATTTACTGTGTGTTTCAAATATACATGAGTCATCCAGATTGGAAATTCTGAAGGAAATTGTTAATCAAGGACCATTGATCCTTAAATAGGCCAAACATGGTCATGGTGTATGTATGATATTATGACAATTTGCTACTTCCAGTAACTGTTGATTATCATTGGCAAAAAATTAAAATAAAATATGTTCCTCGAGGTGGAAAATAATTTTTTAAGGTGCATGTCGCATTATTAATGGGAAAATGAATTTAGGGAACTCAGGGGTAAGTCTCCATTATGTTAGCTAAATGGGAAGAGAGAAGGCATTGTGTAAAATTAACTTTGTGTAGAATATATAGAACTTTGGATTTTGTTTTTTTTTTAATAGGATACATCACAGAACTTTGAAACCGGACATCAAGAAATCACGATTGGACCCTCAGATCAAACTTTAAGTCCAGGGGTGGCACTTTGTGAATTATTTTCACTAATCTAAGGGACTGCAGCTACGAATAAATAATTGTTAAATTTACTTCTATGAGGTAAAATTTGAAAATAATTAGAGAATAGTTACATTCTTTATGAGCAGTGACTGTATTGTTAAGTTTCCCCTCAGCACCGAGAACATTATCTGGTATTCGGTGACCATTCAAGAAAGATTTGGATACTACCCACGTTTCCCTAACAAATAGGAAAGACTCAGTTTCCCCCCTGCAAGGCTTTCCGTGGGAAGCTTCATTGAAATGTAAGGTCTCAGAATATTTTTCAGAAAGAGGTTTCTCATGTGTTCTGGCCTTAAATTGTTCTTGTCTAAGAGACCATAGGACAGGTATCACACATCCTTCACCTTTTTTCTTCCAGCACCAGTGTATCTGCCCAATAAGTGGAAGGTAAATTGAATTCAAGGGGCTTCTTGAATTGCTGCTGTACTTTGTAGAAATGACTCGATTCTACTGATAAACCTTCCATGTTATGAAGCCAGACCTCAACCAAGCAGCATTTCAGTTCAACTTATAAGGTGAGTGTGGACCCAAAGAATTGTAAATGGGATAACTACAGACAAAACAAAATTGCGGAAGTAATATTTCTTGGTTTTATATTAAGTTTTTTATCTAATCACATAGACTACAAACTTTCTTTGAGGTAAATATTTTATCCATAAAACAAACCACTTTTATGTAATATATGTGTTGCTCTGAGGTATGTGGCAATAATTGAATTGCATGCCTTCTCAGCTGAGTAAGGAGTTTGTGTCTAGCTAGTGTCTGATGTACCAACTCATTGTACAGATAAAACTCAGATGAGAGGCTGTGTAGTGCCCCAGCTTGGGAAATATTAAACAGTGAATCGTTGTCTTGATGGGAGAACTGCAGATAAATCCACACATATTTATTAAATACATACTAGATTTAAGGTACTGTGTTAGATACTACTGGCCTTCAGATATCATTCCAAATATCAAGAACCTTTTAGTTTGTGAACCAAAATAATAGTAAAACAGGCATAATATGATCACTGCCAAATACAGATGAAAAGGATCCTTGTAGAACAATTACTAGAAAGTGACTGGTTTTTGTCTGGTCAGATTGGGAAAGAATTCTTGGGGGAGGTGAGGCTTAAGGAATAAGGATTTTGACAGGGAAGGGAGAGAAAAGGGGGGAGTTCCAGGGAGAAGAAATTGCTGGAGCAAAGGCATAAATGTGGGAAAATACTAATTTAGGTCAGGAAGTAGAAATTGACGGAAAGGGTGATAAGGAGGTTTGAGTGAGTGGTTATGGGCACAAAAATGAGGCTGCAAAGTTCAGTTGGTAAATCTGAGGTGTGGAAATTTGAAGCAAGTTTATGATCAATTCCGAATCTTCAGAATTTGTTGGACAGGGAAGAAATCCTAGTTGTATCTGCATTCAACAATGGATAAGAAGTGGGAGTCCGGCAGTGGTGGAGAGGGGAGTTGGGGTTGCTGCAATGACATAGAGGTATGGGGGCCTGGACTACCATGGGGGTAGGAATGAAGAGGATGATAAATGACAGAACTATTTCTGATGCAAGACTGGTAAAATCAGATGACAATCAGGACATTAAAGATGAGGGAGTGGGTAAAGTCAGGGATGACTTCAAGTTCCTAAGCTAGAAGCTAGAATGGGTGTCGATGCTCTTTACAGGGAGAGAGAAGACAACTGGAAAATTATCTTACAGAGGAAGAGAATCCACTGAATTTTGAATTTATTGAGTGGAGAGGTTTGACAAGTTATCATTTTTACTCTACCCAAAAGATTGTCGGAAATAGAAGTCTACACTGAAAATAAGTCATCGACTAGCTAGGTCTGTAGACTGGCTGGTCACCTGAGGAGTGTGTTAGTCGAAGTCCTAGAAATGGGTAAGATTGTCACTTGTCAGCCGATAGACACACCAGCATTATCTTGATGATTATTAAAATATTGAATTGCTTCTGCACTGGATGGTAAATATAAGTGCTCCAACCTCTTCAAGGCACCCAAGCTGTTCTACTCCCCCACCCCCCCACCCCCCCCACCCCAGCCCCGTAGTGGCCCTTGGGACCACTGCTGTGTAATGGCAATTAAAATGCTAACATCTATCCAAGGCTCCAGGGCCCAGCTGCATTACTATGGCTCTACATGTTCTGACTGGTCAGAGCCCTTGCCATTACCTTCCATTGTTATTTAATTGTCACTCTTACCTACCGAAGGACTACAGAGCAAGAAAAGAAAGAAGCTAAGGACTGTGCTGGATGATATGACAGGTAGGAGAAAGGGCTTACAAGGGGTGTTAAGCCTCCTCTCCTTGTGCTTCTCATATGCTTTAAGCTAGTTGCTATCGCAGGGCATGTGATGAGACAAATTGAAAAGACAGTGTGTCATCAGGTCTTAAATGTGTGGTGGTACGGACAATTAAATAATAAGATGGTCTATACTAAGATGCCCCACATAAATTTCTGATTCCGTTTTCCTCATATTTTAAAGGACATATAATTTGACAAAATGCATTTTTATTAGACAAACGGGGTGTGAATCAGAATGGTATTATCCACAAAGTTATGAAGTTTTATTCTCCATAATCCTGAAGAATTGAGTTTATGCAATTCTCTGAACCGGAGGAAATTGAATTTCACTGGAATTACAATATCCATTGTCATACAAGTTTGTCTGCATTTTCTTTTTATCCATCGTACCTACGTACCTACGTTTGAGAAAACTTAGAGAGCCATGATCTAGAAAAATGCAAACAGATAGAATACATTGAGTCCATACCAGAGATAATAGTTTTGACTACTGGATCATGAATGTATTACTTAGAAGTTTCAAATATCCTTGTGATGTTTGTGCAAATTGTAAATTCTTGGATCTCAGGCATTTCTCCGATTTTTTGTTCTGTCAGGAAGAGTGGAAAGTAACAAATCATTCTAAGGCAAGATGGTTTGAGTTTTCCAGTTGAAAGGTCATGTAGCAAAATCAGTGTGCTAGCTGTAATCTTATGGCTTTCCCAGCATGAGAGAAATTTAAGTATTCATGATATCGTAATTACAAATACTGATTCCCTGTTTCAGTAATGACCTTAGAAGAGAGTTAAGAAACTGTGATTTTTCCTTCATCCCAAGAAAAAAAGATATATATATATTAATTATTTGCTATTAAATTTCTATTATATAATTAAAATAAACAGTTTACATTTGATCTGACAATTAATTGGTCCTGCAAATGCAACCTTTTCCTTTCATGATCTACTTTTCAAAGAGAGTGATTTTGAAGACCTATTTCTAAGTTATTAACTAGTGAATTACATATACCCTTAAGTAAATAATAAAAATGTAAATATTGGATTTATGCCCCAATAAGCAGTAGGTCAGAGTACTGGTAGGTATCACAGGGTATACTCAGCTCATTATCACTGTTTTCATTCTTTTAGTTGTATATGCCTATTAATTGTACACTTAAGTAGTGCAGAGTGGGGTGAGACCATAGCCACTTTTTGCATAAATTTATGTATGATTATTTAATTGAAGGTCAAATCAACCCTTGTCTGTTCTATGGTGATCCATAGCATCTTCTACTAAGGACAATGCAGTCCTTTTCAAAACTGCCAGGTCGGTAGCAAACAACATATACTTACCCCTCACTACTTCTGGTAATCAATAATTTAGGTTCCTATCCAAAACAGGCATAGACTTAATACAACATCTGATGCATTTGATGAGATTTTTAGATGGAAATATTTTTATTTTCTATATTTTATATAAATGTATATGTGTGTATATTTTTTATATTTCTATGTATATATGTATTTTTTTTATTTTTATTTTACCATAGTGAGAAAATCAAAGTGAAACAGTAAACTCCTGGGCCAAACACAAGTGAAAATACAACCTTCTATTGTGCTTTTTTCTCTTAGTCTAAGATATTTAAAAATAAGATGTAGAAACACAGATAATATATTTATTATTAACAGCATCAATTCATTCTTCAGAAATTAAGTGACTTGAAGTTTAAGGTGAAGAAAAGGTGACTCACTGGCATACTTGTGCCATGTGTCTAAACTCTGCCCGTGAGGAGATGACACACAGACAGGCGAGCACCTGTTTGGTGTCTCTGTGGTACTAAGTGTCAGCTTTGTGACTGGAAGGAACAGGTTGAGATAGGATCATTTTAATTAAATAATTATATATGTATTTGATTATGATTCATTTTATTTATTACTTATGTATCATTTTATTCACATATTCACTCATTAAGAATAGAATACACATAGCAATGCATAAAACAGACACACGCCTATTGTCTTAGAGCTTATAGCTTAGTGGGAGGAGACAGACAAATAAACAAATATAATAAATATGTAGTAGGTATGATGGTAATTCACGCTGTGGAGAAATATAAGGCAGGAAAGGAGGTTAGGGAATGCTTTAGAAGGGCAAAGCAATTTTAAATAGGAATATCAGGTAAAGCCTCCTTAGGAAGGTGATACACATGTAAATACTTGGGAAGTGGAGAGCAGTCCTTATGGGGAGGCAAGAGAATTCCAGCTGAGGGGCAAATTCAAGGAGAAAGAGAGGAAGCCAGCACGCCTGCTGGAAAGTGCAGAAGGGGGAAAGAAATAGAAAAGTGGGTTGAGGGATCAGAGGAGATTGTATGGGCATTGTAGACCACTGTAAGGTGCATTGTTGTTGCTCTTTTGTTTGGTTTGATTGTTTTAGATTTTTGAGTTTACCTGGGGATGTGATTAGAGGTTGTGAGCAGAGAACTGACAAGGAGACAAGGGCAGAAGAAGGGTCATCTATTAAAAGACCACTTGTAAATCCTACCCAGAAGCATATGGTGGTTTGGTGGTAGTAGTAAAAGGAGAAAAAAGTGGTTGGGTAATGATCTACTTCGAAGGTAGAGCTGGCTGCATGTACTGACCAATTGTGTGTGGGGTACAAGAGAAAGGAGCCAAAGGCGACTTCAACATTGGGATTCTGAGTAACTGTCAGAATATAGTCACCATCTTCTTACATGGCACAAGATTGCAAGAGAAGCCTAATTGGAGAGAAAGGTAAATAGGATTTGAGTGTATTTAACTTTCAGATGTCTTGAGATGTTAAATAATGAGATGTCTGAATCTGGAAGTCTGGAGGGAGAGGTGTGGACTAGGACATATGCTGGGAAGTAGTGAGCTCACAAATGCAATTAAAACCAAGAGATGAGGTGAGTTTTACCCTTGAAGTAAGTGTAAATCAAAAAGAGGTGGGTCTGAGGCTGAACTCTAGGGCTTCCAATGCATAAGAACTGGGTGGAAAATGAGGAACAATCAGCCAAAGAAACTGAAAAGTAATGACTAGAAAAATGTGAGTAAAATCAAGAGAACAGGGTGTTCTGAAAATTAAGCAAGGCAAGCGTTTTTAGGTTGAAGGTATAAACATTCTTGCCAAATGCTGTAGATATGTCAAGTACGGACTAAGAAGTATCCATTGGACTTAGCACTTACACATGCCCTTGCAATCAATAGGCTGCAACAGACAGATCAGTTTTATCTGATGTCATATAAAAGCAAAGGCAAGGGGCACCTGGGTGGCTCAGTGGGTTAAGCCTCTGCCTTTAGCTCAGGTCATGATCTCAGGGTCCTGGGATCGAGCCCGGCATCGGGCTCTCTGCTCAGCAGGGAGCCTGCTTCCCCCTCTCTCTCTGTCTGCCCCTCTCCCTATTTGTGATCTCTCTCTTCCAAATAAATAAATAAAATCTTAAAAACAAACAAACAAAAAAACCCAAAGGTAATAGTGGGGCACCTGGGTGGCTCAGCTGGTTAGGCATCTGCCTTCAGGTCAGGTCCTGGGATTGAGGCCCACATCAGGCTCTCCTTCCCCTGGCCACTCTTGCTCTCTTCGCTATCTCTCTTTCTCTCTCTCAAATAAATAAAATCTTAAACAAAACAAAACAAAACAACGAAAAAGCAAAGGCAATTCCAAGTTTGTTCAGCAAACGTTCCTTTCTATCCAAGACATAAGGAACAGAATGATTGACTGCTAAGAACCTGGGGAATGTTTCACCTTCAGAATAAAGACAAAGAGAGTCCTCTACATAGAACCACCATATAAAGACAAATTGAAGGTTTGTAGTTTTCTATAAGCAATTTGAAATGAAATACCACTTCTCCAAACAGTTGTTCCTCTGCATAATTTGATTCTTTGCATTGCTGCTGCTTTTACCTAAAACACCACGTGAGGGAATGAGAAAACCCAAATAAAGAGGAACTGCCCATATACTTGGAAGGGACCATAGATGCACACTGAGTTTTAGAGTTCTTCAGTCAAAAGGCAGCCTGACATGGACCCTCAGATCTACCTCTTGAGCCCAGTTGTAAGGAAGGTATGTGTTGGGAAACACAACCCAAAGGTTTCTGAATACAGAGTCCACTCTGCTGGGTCTCAAGGGTACCTTCACAGGAAAACAAATGCCAGGGTAATGATGTTTGTGAAGCTTTATATTGTATTTTCATATTACCCTACTTAAGCACAAAATAGTTCTCATGATGAATATAAACAAAGTTTAGTGACTGAAAGCCAAAAATAATTATTTGGTGAGAATTTTAAGCTCTTCTCAGAGAAAGCATTATCATCTTGCAATAGTTTTAAAACTTGTGCAAAATTAGTGCTTTTATGTATCAAATGCATTGCATATAACACTACTCAAATTTTATAGAAGCCGAACAATCATTTACTTGGTAAGTACTTCTATTGGGGGTCTACTATGTTCCAAGCACTTTGCTAGGACAAAGAATACATGCCGTCAGTGTTTATAAGCAGAGTTCCTATTAAATTTAGTCTCATGTCATAACTCAAGGAATATTATCTGTCTAAACCAGACTGCAGGACGATGTTCATAATGCTGTCTTGTCTCTGGGACAGACTGGAATACAGGGCTGATTCCTAGAGCCTGGAACTGGGAAAGGGTTTTCACCTCTTCTCTTGGGTCCCACACGCCAAGCTGCTGCAGAACAGGGCTCACAAACCTTGCCCACTCGGAGGCTCAAGTGGAGGAAGTGGGAACGTGACCGCACCTGACCGGAAGAAAAGAGGTCATGGCAAGGACGCTGGCTTTTCAGGCACATTAGTGCCCAAGTTCTGAGCAGCCCAGTTAATGTCCTCAGCTCTGAACAACCAGATTAACAGTTCTTCCTCACTGAAGAGCAGGCTGGTACGGAGATGAGGAAACTGGCCAGAGACCCCTCCTCAAAGACCTTAGTCTTCTTATTGGGACATTTTCAGATTCCTCCCAGCCTAAAATTTCATGACTCCATGGCCGTGTTTATAAAAACAGGATTTTGAAAATAATGTAACAATTAGAGAGATTTTCCTGACTTTGTAAGGATTGGCGTATCTATGTTTCTCCAGATGTGCTGAACGGGATCCATAGGACCTGCATCACGCGGGAACTTGTTAGAAATGTAGACTCTTCAGGCCTCAGCCCCAGGTGACTCACAGTTTGTATTTTAATAAGAGCCATACATCATGTGCTATTTTAGGCCATGCGGAGACCAATCTTTGAGTAGGAAGCTTTTGGAGACAAAAACCACAAGATGCTTTGAATTTCACCAATAATGGGTTTAACCTAAGACCATTCTAAGTGGGCAGCAGCTCTCCCTCATGATTTTTGAGGATTCTGTTTACTACACATAATTATGATGGAACTAGTTAATGACGAATCTGTCTAATGAAATCTAGGATGGTTATTTTCCATTTGGTTAAAAAGGAGGGGGGCAGGAAAATGTCTTCTGGGTACTGTTATGTATATGTTGAAATTTTACTTCAACTTATCAAATGTCATTTAGTTATGGATCTTTGATTCTCTCAATTGTGTTACTGAGAGATCGCCAAAAAGTTTGTCTGCCTCCTTCAAGTTTCCTCAAGCATCATTTTGAAAAAGATTTTCTGAATTACCAGAAATATCAACAGTTGTCTAAAGATCATTAAAAGACAATTGCTTGGGGACACCTGGGTGGCTCAGTCAGTTAAGCGTCTGCCTTTGGCTCAGGTCACAATCCCAGGGTCCTGGGATGGAGAGCCTACTTTCCTCTCTGCCTGCTGCTCCCCCTGCCTGCTTTTGTGCATTCTCTCTCTCTGACAAATAAATTAAATAAAATCTTAAAAAAAATTTGCTTGGAAATCAAATAACTAGGAATTTTGGCTTAGACTGAAACCTATAAAAATTTTTTAAAAACATAGTTGTACATGCCTCTCAACGTATTTATAGCTAAATTGTCTTTTTCCTCACTCAAAACTATAATTTTATTTTATTTGGGTGGAATTAAATAAACTTGATATTAAATTTAAATTATATATTTATTTTTCTATAATCTTAAGACTACTATTAATCCTAAGAGGATGTGAAAATGATTAAAATATCCCAGTATGAGTATCATTAAATATATAAAATATTTTATTATGGCAATATATAGAATCTGAAGTTCAATAATATACCTAGAAGGAAATGGAACATGTTAATGCAATCCAAAGAGCACTGATACTTAACAGGTATGATGTTTTTAGCTATAAATGCAGAAAACTTAAATCAGTGTCATTTAATAAAAAAGAAAATTTTATTGTCTTAAATGACTTAGAAGTCCAGAGATAATCGGGCTTTAGATAAGTCTCTGTAATGGCTCGAGCCATTTGCTCAGGACTTGAGTATGTTCTATCTATTCTTGTCTATGCTGGGCTGCACCTTCAGCAAACTCCTTCCTTGTCATCCAAACTGGCTGCTACCAGCTTTAAGATTTAGATTCTTTCCTGGTTTATGTCAGCAAACAAAAATAAAATACTTATGCCCCAGTATTTCCAGCAAAATTCTAAAGTTCAATCTAATTGGACCAACCTAGAAGCCATGCTCACCGCTAAACCAAGGACTTGGCCAGAGGAATGGAATACCCTGCTTTATTTTGTCACGGTCAGCTCTCCATACCGGATCTGAGGACAGAGCGAACTTACCTAGAAACATAAAAATACCTTATTGGAAATAAAGTTTCTTAACCATGGGAGGAGGAATGCGTGCTGGGAAAGCAGCCGCCATACTTCCGTTACAGGGACCTGAAGGGAGAGGGAGGAAAAGAAGCAGGTGAAAATCTGTCTGGTAGTAGGTGCCTTTCCATATTTGCATAAAAATATCCTAAAGGAAAAGAATCAGACCATTCTAGAGGTGAGATTTAAACAGAGAGAGAGAGTGGGCTGAAAAGACTGAAATCTAAAAGGTTCAGTGGCTCAGACAATGGCAAGTACTATCTGAAAAAGATTCGGGAACTGAAAAATAAACTTAATTCTATAACGATTCTGTGTTTATGTTTTAACCCATTGTTTTATGTCCATTCTCTATATTGTGAATACTATTATTCTTCTGAAACAAAAATAAGGTCAGAGTTTTCCCAGATCAGATATATGTTTGCGACATCTCATTGCTTAGAGTGTAAAGTCTAAACTTTTTAGTAAAGGAGCTCTGCAAACTCTACAACTGGTATTTCAGACTTGCCCTAATCCCTAACACTTCAAATTCTTGCCTCTGTGAATTCCACACTTTTCTTCTTCCCACACTTACCACCTACTTGCCCTCCCTTAGATCACCTGTGGGTTTTACCTGGAACACCTCTCCTCTGTTTTGCTTGTACTTACCTCACGTTTCCAGTCCTATCAGGCCAGAGGCTCCTTTCTGCAGAGTATGACCATTATTATACGTACTACATTCATAGTATTATCACTGACTGAACTTTATCATACTGTGAACTCACTGAAGATTCATTTAGCTTGACATAATAAGGGATTAAGACATAAATATGTACAATACATTGAATTTCAAGGTTCTCAAATACAGCCAGAAACACTACATTGAAGAAAAGATGTTTTTAAACATGAAGGGCTGTAAATTCAAATTACTTGTTTGGCATTAATCAGTGTAGACACACGTTCATTTGATTAGATTTTTTTTTAAGGAGAAAACTCATTGTTTTCAAATTTTGCTGTGACATTAAATGTTTATTAAAACTCTCATATATTGGGAAGCTCTTTTGTTGAGGGAACTGTTACAGGAGGAATTATTTCTATGCTTACTGCATTTTTTGAAGTTGTTGAACATCTAGCTGCTTATAGGTCAAGGAAAAAGGGTTATATTCTAAAACAAACAATTAATTGAGTGATATATGCACCTGTTTTAGTTTAGGAAATATTAGATAGCTTAGGAAATATTATGTGTTTTGACTGAGTATAATTTGAGTTTTTGATTGAGTATAATTCATAATTTCACTTCTGACTTGTCGGTTGTCTATCTGAGGTCTTGGTGAGTAATACAAGATGCAAGTAGCAAAAAGCATAATGAGGTCAAACAGCAGGGAAATAGAATTTGGGTAGTAACTGGGAATAGTCAATCTATTCTCTGGACCTTAGTGTCCCAATTTATGAAACAAAAACATCAAAATAAAAGCTAATATATTTTGTTTTTTGACATTTTCAACCAACTTAATAAAACTTAAGACTTTGTGTAATTTTTCCCCTCCGAGACTGTCATCTTGTATGATTAAAGATACATTGTAATGATGCTCATAGCATTCAATGTATATCAAAACATATTTATAATTTTCTTTACAGAATACAACATAATATTTGAATATGCATTTAAATAAAGAATCTTTAATTTTTCATGTATTTTTGGTTTTTGGAACCAGTGAAAAATTACTCTAATTCAAATTTAATGCAGAAAGTGTTTATTATGGTTTGGAGATAAAACTAAGCTGAGAATACAATTAGATTTTTTAGCAATGATATATTTTAGAAAATGTCTCAGCAGGACTCTCTAACGTGGGATTTCAAGAATTTGAGTATAATTTAGGCAAGCACGTAGTCTGCAAAATTTTTGCTGCTAAGGGCAAGTAATACATGTATTACTCCTGTTTGGAGTTTGTACGTTTTTTTATTTCTTAAAAGGCCTCATTCCCTGAGACTGAGGTAATACGAATAAACATCAAGAACAAAGGTTTTGGGGGCACCTGGGTGCCTCAGTTGGTTAACCACCTGCCTTCTGCTCAGGTCATGATCCCAGCATCCTGGGATCAAGCCTGTGGTGGGCTCCCTGCTCAGTGGGAGTCTGCTTCTCCCTCTCCCTCTGCCTTTCCCCTCCCCCTGCTTGTACTCCTTCTCTTTCACAAATAAATAAAATCTGAAATAAAAAAGAGAGAGAGAACAAAAGCTTTGAAGTCAGATATGAGTTCTGATTTGAGATCTGTGAAAAAGGAAATGATAATAGTCATAAGGTTGTTGTGAGGATTAAACAATGTATATTCATTATTTAACACAATGCCTAAAACAGTCAGCCTTCAATGAATGCTTTCTTCTAATTATTATTACCTTATAATTATCACAGACTCAGATAATATACTGCTAAGTTGCTATCATTTGTTATGGGTAGCAATTTATTAATTTGTCCTTAAATATTTGTTAGTCGTTTATCAAACACATTTAGACCAAGATGTGAAAAACTGAAGATGTGCAAAATTCAAGAGCATGGTCATGCTTCTATATAATAAGAATACTGTGGTCTGATAAAACTTATCCTTCAATAACAAGTATACTCTTTGAGAACTGGAAAAAAGACCAACAGGTTCTAGCTTGTGTGAAGAAACAAAAATCAGCCAATACTCTCTTTTGCTCCCTCACTCTCTCTCAAGCAAATGACTAAAATCTTAAAAAAAAGTGGGGGGGGGGTTCTGGATGGCTCAGTTAGTTAAGCATCTGCCTGCCATTCAAGTCATGATTTCTGGGTCCTAGGATTGAGCCCTGCATGGGCTCTTTGCTCAGTAGTGAGTCTGTTTCTCCCTCTCCCTTTGGGCTCTCTTTTGCTCTAACCCTCTCTCAAACAAGTAAAGAAAATCTTAAAAAAAAAAAAAAAATCTTAAATCTTAAAAAAAAACTTTAAAAAAGTCAACAAATTGGATCTTATATTTAATAACATATTGCTTTGCAAGTCTCCAAAAACTTCCACAAATTATAACACGTGATCCTTGTAAAGACATTGCATAGTGATGAGAATAGGATTAAAATTTATCTTAAATGTGGAGGAAACTGACACTTGGAGAGGATGAGAGTTAATCTAATGTACCACGGTTAGAGTGAGGGACAGTTGGGGTGATGACCTCGTCTTTGTCCCTTCAGTGAGTCCTCTGTCCACTGGCATCTCCTTTTCTGAGAAGAGGAACTCAATAAATGCATTTGGCTCTCTGAATCAAATATCTTATTTATTTATTTATTTATTTATTTATTTATTTATTCATTCATTTTTGTACATGAGAAGTTTAAAAATTACAGGTTATCAAACTCAGTGAACAAAATTCCAAACTATTTTAGAGCATAAACATTCTCTAAAATTAATTCCCTAGTTCAGTGTCTTGAGTTGGCTACAGTTGAGTTGGCTACAATCCAATCTTGAAATGTTATTCTTCTGAAGAGAGGCTGGGATAATCAGGCAATGAAGGTGAGCAACAGCACAATCTACTTATGGCACTTTGTGGTGCTTAGAGATAAGAGTCACTACAACTCCCAAAGTATCACAAGCTTTGACTTCTGTAAATGCGAAGGGACCCTGCACGAGGCATTTCTAAGAGATTAACTTGATTTTCTAAGGGAGAAATGGAACCTCAGATGCAATAAAATTATGGAAGTGTTGATGTTTGTTCTTAATCCAAATCAATAATTTAATCCCCATATAGGTTTAAGAATCAATGTTTTATTTTATTTTTAATATAAAAATCAATCTTTGGGACGACCACAACCTTTACATGAATATTTTTATCTCTTGAAATACTGTCAAGAAGATATCTTTATAATCTTTAAAAGAGGATGTGAATCTAGGTGAATGGCAGAGAGACACTAAAAACACAGGGCTTCCAGTTTGCTTCAGACATGCAAATGGAAAACTGGTTATAAAGTAGAAGCGAGCTAGGTAATTACGTGACACTTGGCAAGCGTTCGCAAAGGGGCTACCATTTTCTACGGTCTGTATTCACAGTAGAGAACAAAAAGAGCATTAGGCACATTGTATATAGAAAATAGCTAAATACAGAAGCATGAAGTGGACAAAGAGAACATATGATATTGTAAAGAATGGGGTACCGTGGTAAAATTCTCACAGAAGAAAGGGAAGATGAATTAAGAAGTCTGGTATAAGGGTTAAGCATTGAGTTTCTGTAATTTGGCTGTCTAAGGTTAGAATCCTGGCTCTACCACTTATAGCTTGAGCAAATTGCTTAATCTTTCTGAACTTCATCTTCTTCACCTAAAAATGAGGCAATAATTGTACTCTCTTATGGGATTTTATGAGGATTAAAAAAAGATAATACACCTGAAGTGTTTTGCATAGTTCCTGGTACATAGCAAATGGTCAATGAAAATTAGCCTATTGTTATTTAAACACAGTCTCACATAGAATTGCCATGATTTTGAACATCATGGCATCAGAATAAAATTATATTCCCCAAATGGATGGGTTGTAATTAATATTAAGAACCTAACAGGTACACTTGTGCAATGCCCTTCCTTTTCAGTTAAAAACACACCAAAGAAAACAAGACCAACAATAACAATCAAATCCATGGTTCACCCAGTGAGCAGAATCACCTTTCAGACAATCCTGTCAATCCATTTAAACCTCATAATGTAATTTTAAATTAAGAAGGGCTTTTCCTATAGCACCTATAAGGGAAATTCTAATTCAAAAATTGGTGATTCAAATTTTACTCAGGAAATCGATCCCTTAAAAAATTGTTATTCAACAAAATTTAGCATTTATTTATTGAGGATCTACAAAATGCCGATAATGTATTCATCAGGCATTATTAAACTCGTGATGCTTTACATTAAATCCATGCAAAACACATCCCCAAATTGCATTCATTAGAAAGAGCATAGACATACTGTCTGTCATACATTAAGCATCATTTTATTCACTTTTGTTTCTCTAGGACAGGTAAGAAAAGTTAGAGTTTAGCTACTTTGAGACCTACAACCAGCCTAGAAGATAAACAACACATCTCTTTTACTACGCACAGCCTGGCACATAGCTTGGTGACACACGCTTTGCTGAAAATTGGTAAGAAGAAAAAGTGGCTCTAGACACACCCACAGAGCCAGCATTCGGACTTCCCTTAACCCGAGTCAACTGCTCATGCTCAGAACAGGAGAGCCACAGACTTGGTTTCCGTGCAGGGGAATGAAAGGGAAACTCTTTAACTGTCACCCCGGCTTGTCACTGTGACACAGCACCTCTCATTCTGATTAAAGAGGGAGGACCTTGAGCTGGTGCATTTTCTTTTGTTAAATATATATGTATATGTTATACTAAAACAAAGGGAAACATAAAACAGGCCATTCAAGACATTTAAAAAAAAAAAAAACAACCCTCTGAAATTCATTTTTATTTGATATTCTGCCAGCCAGTTACTGGAGTAGTGTCTCTGAGAAGAGAGATCTTTAGGAAAACAATAATCAAACTCCAGTAGTTCCCTCTGTTAACCTAGAAGTTAACATAACTATGCCCACGGCCCATTTAACTTAATGGCTTGCCTGTCCTGGAATTGCAGATAGGGCTTGCAATCATCAGCTCATGCGGGAGGACCGCGGACCAGTTGTTTATCAAGTGTTTGGAAATAAGACAGTCCCAAACTCTCGGCTCCCCAAATGAAGAGATAAAATGTTACAGAAGAAGGTACTCCTGATTTGCAGAATCCTAAGGGGAAACCTGATTAGATCGTCGGCCGTGACATACAGAATGATAATGAAGTTGGGGACTTCACATCTTGGAAGGGGTGAGAGGGGCTTTTCAGCTTGAAACAAAGCAAAACTAAAGCGACCCGTAACCGCAGCGCGCTGTGTGGTTTCACACCCCAAGTCCCCGACATTCCGGGCAGTACGCAGCAAAAAGCCCAGCACTCTGTGTGCCGTGAAAATATTGCCTTCCCAGACTCAGAGTGGACGTTAGAAGCCAGTTTCTTTTTGTCTAAAATGTAATAGAAAAGCTATACTTCCAACAATAAAAAAGGAATTACACTCTGGTGAGGGAATAGTAAAGGTTTCCAGCACTTTCACAGGCCAACCAAATGTCTTCCTCTGCCATGTAAATGCAGTAAAAGGATATCCGCATTAAATTACAGGATTTATAGTCGGCAGAAAAACGAAACCACGGAAAGATCATTTTTGCATTAAAATTTGGTTTTCTCTACTAGTATATATTTAAAAAATATAGGTGCCTTTTACTAATGAAGTACATCAAAGCACATTAGGTTCTGCGTTTTGTGAGAACTAGGCAATTTATAAATGCTATTCACATTTAATTAGTAGTCATTTCTTCTCCATAAGCATATTTACTCGGATCTCTTGTTCCTACGGCAACCCAGTGAGTACTACAGCTACAAGAACAGCCTAGACTAACCTAAAAAAGGATGGAGATTAATGAGCGAGCTCAATATTAAGACTATAATGCAAAAGACCGAGCAGTAAGATTGGTGAGAGGAGCATTACAAAGGAGCCTCAAATAAAAATCTCTTATTTCAAGGGGCCTATTTATAGAGGGCAGACTTATTTATTCAGCAGTGCCTATAGGATACAGCGAGTATGAGAGATGACTCATTTAGGGCTAAGTTCTGCTTAATTGGCTATCCACTCAGGTATGCTCAAACACATATACATACATATACACACGCGTGTGTATAATTATCATCTGCTTAGCACACTTACCAACGGGCTCTATAAACAATATCACAAGCAGTTGTGCTCATGGATGTTTCTTCTAAATGCTGCACTTGTTTAAAAATAGGGACTCTTTAAAATTAGCCTTGATGTGACATGAGGTCATGAAACATTTAGTGAAGAATGATCCTTAAATCTAAATGTTTACATTATGTTAAGGCTAATTTTCTGATCAGCTTTTTATTCCAGTTCCATGACACAACTCTTATTAAGGGGGTGACTTAAAAAATAAATAAAGGAGCACGGTTAATGGTACCAGGGCAAAAAGGAACGGTGAATCGAAATTCTGCGTATTCTCCTAAATCCTGCTTACAAGTAGACAGCCCTTAATTCAGATTTAGGAAGGAGAAGGTAGGTGTAAGGCATTTCACCCTCAATCTGCTTCTTTACACAAAGTCATACAATTGTAGTATAATTCCTACAAGAGACAAATTAGAAATAATCAAAAATTATTTGACCTTGAGACAAAAATAAGACCTGACTAAAAAAACAAAACAAAAACAAAGAAGAAAAGCACCAAACTCTTGGAGTCAAACTAACTTTGCTTTGCACATTGTGGATGCCTGGCTGATAATCCCTGCATCTTATTTGTCCTAAAAAGCTCATTATGTCTCAAAACAGTGTGTGAGAGAAACACAGACCAGGAAGAGGGACAAACTAGAAAGAATATAATCCTTATCACCCAATCTTACATTGTACAAGTGACAGGTTCTTTTCAGAGCCGAGAGGTTCGTTCTTGTTACAACAACGTAGAGGCAAGAGCATCGTTATCACGCCTCCAAATTACCCTGCTTAGTGGCAAAAAGTAAAAATGATTCCTTCTGACCTTTCTACATTGCTTCATTAAGTCTAACTTGCAAGCAACAAGTAAAAATGAGAAGCTTTCTGCAGCCCCCTCTGATAGAATTGATTAAAAGTAACTGCTTAGCATCTGCCCAGGAGACCCTGGCTACCGCTCACGTGCTAAATGAAGGTAAATTCAGTGTGTGGCAAGAAGTGCTTGCTATACAGTCACTAATATTCATTTCCGTTCAACCAGGGCATTTCAGTTTTGTTCCTTTTTTGATCTAGAGGGATAGCTACAGATGTAAAACAGTTTGTATGCCTTGTCCTGAATTATTGGTCAATAATGAAATTATTTTCCGTGGCTGTATCAATAAGAAAAGGAAACAATATTTTATCAAGATTAATCTGTGTAAATATTAATGGTCAGCCAAGCCTGTGGTCTCAAATTCAGTTCTATGATATATCAGTCCTCTTTGAAGAATACATAATAGCTTCTACCTGTAGTTTTCCTTTGTGAAAATGTGCCTTTACCAGCAACTATTGTCTATGCGGTGAATTAATTATACTCAACAATTAAATCGCAAGGCATTTGTCTCCCAGATAATCTATGAATCTGAGTTCAGCATTTCTATAGGTACTTTTATGCCTCTATGGCGACTATTTTAATACCAAGGAACACGGCAACTTAAATGCCATTCCCTGGGTTTTATGAAAAAGCAATATAGGAAAGTAAATAGGGCAAATATCAACAACAAAGAACCCCTACTTTGAGTCAAACAATAAATGCAAATAGAAGAACTACACCAGAGAAGAGAGCTGGGGGGTGAACACTGTGGTCTGAGTATTATTCCTTCCTGAAAATGCTCACCAGCTAGTTTTAGGCAAGAATATTCTGTATCTTAAAAAAAAAAAAAAAATCATAATCGTCCATCAGTGAATCCTCTTCGCTCAGCTTCCCAGGTAGAATTAAAACGCAGTCCCAGAGGCACCAGGACATGAAAACTAAACCCTCTCGCTGAAGATAATCAGCCCAGAAGAGCAGCTAACTTCTTAAATAACCACAATTAAATTTCACACACTCTCTTCTCCCTTCCTGGTTTTCAAACGTAGGGTTATTTATCAGAGAAGAAAAATTGGAGGCTGCGTCTTCAGAAGGCAGCCAGGCACTCCTAACCTAATTAGCGTTAGCCACCCCTGAAAATAAATCCCCTGAATCCTGCAGCTCCAAAGTCACTCCCCCCGCCCCATACTCCTCCATACGCACAAGCACTGGGCCAGAGGAGCCCTAGGATGAGTAACCTTTCGCCCTGACCTCCAGCAAAAAGCACTAAAGGGGGCATTTGCCACTGCCTTCCGGGAAGTCAGGTAGAACAACAACACGAAGGCGTGCCGCCTGCGTGCCTCTGTGTGTGTGTGTGTGTGTGTGTGTGTGCGCGCGCGCGCGCGCGCGTGCGTGTGCGTTGGGGGTGGGGTGGTGCAAGGGATTTGCTTTGTCCGTATTTAAACTTCTTGCCCACACCGCCACAAAATACGACCCCCCCCCGCCCCCCTAAGCTGCCTGAGCCCTGAAGCCTCCGTGCTCAAACAGAAGGCTCGGAGAAGAATGGAGATTTGCAGATCTGATAATGAGCCAGTTAATGACATAAATGATACCTCAAGAACCTCACTAAACCATCCAGGTCCTACAATTTAATCTGTAATAAATACTCCTGCATCATTGCGAGATGGCTGCTCATAATGGCAAATGAAATATGCTGGTATGATAGGTACAATAAATCTGGATTTTCCTATGGTTCCCTCAGGCTAGAACAATATGTAACCACAGTGCGCACTGTCAGGATGAGCAGATCTCAAAGCCATCATAAAATCTAAATGGGGACTAATTAGGAGGCCCTTCCCTTCCAGAGTTACTATTTCTATTGACATTTTCCATGCATGAGCCCCTCCATAACATCATAAGTCACCAAGATAAGAACTCCCTAGATTATAGGGAAAAAGCTTTAATGGAGAAGTTGAACTCAAAGGCGATGCATAAATTTTCCTTTTGATACTATGGGAAGTCTATGTTCAGTACTTTCTTTACAAACTTTCAAGCCAGGAGCAGGGTACTTTTTAATCCCCCAGCACGCTTCCCTTTGGCCGGCCGGTCCCTGTCTCTCTGCACCAGGAGCACGAGTGTTAGGTGGCGCCAAGGGAGGATATTAAAACCGAGTGGGCCGCTTGTAAAACTGCTGGCACTGGGTCAGGAGAGCCGGGAGGTGCACTGCGCTAGCTGGTGTCTGATTCAGGGCCTTTTGGCTTGAAGGTTGGGATTTTCTGAAAGGTCACTGAAGATTAGGCTTTCCCAAGGCCCTTCCAGTGAGGAAGGGAGCAGATTTCTTCAAACAGGCCCTTTCCACACAGGGAAGTGAGTTAACTCTTTTGATAAGCCAGGATGCCACAGGTCCTTGGGGAAGGGTGAGCTGTGGCACCTCCTTGTGTTGCCGGTGTGTGTGTTGGGGGGTGGGGTTGGGAATGAGATCTCTAGGCACTTTGAAATGGCAAGGCGATGGTGAAAAACCAGGGCATTCCTGTCAGATGAACCTTCTCTTTAGTCACCAACCACGGATATGACAAGTTATTTAAGTTTTCTGAGAAGCAAAATGCTCAGTTAAAGTGGCAGTAAAAGTAACTCATCCTGTAGGGATGTTGGGAGGGTTCAAAAGCATGTGGTTAATTTAAAAAAAATAGCTATGGATATTAGTATGAAATATATTATTTCATTTCAAAGGAATAAAATTAGGAAAATACCATGAAAAGGGGGTATGCAACCCAGTATTCTCTTCTCTGAATCTTTGTTTTATACAAGAGGAAAAGCCAAATAATTTTGGGGGGGGGCGAGTTGTGATCTGAGCTTATAAAATATAAGTCCTGGATTAAAGTCCTAGTTCAATCTTAGTTTAATTACTTGCAAGTGTTATCTGTCTTTTGTGTTTGTTCAAGTGGTTTTGGTTACTGAATAATGAGTTCAGGGCCAAGCCCCACCACTGAACTATCCTCAAGTAAGTTAGCCCTGCAATTTCATAATAGCTGAGGTTTGGAGCTCTAAGTGTCCTCAAACATTTTCTATCTAGAGTGTGGGTCTGCAATCAAGACCACCTACATCTGTGCATAAAAAGTGAATAAAATATAGATATCTATCATGGGATACCAAATTGCCTATACTACCTATTGATTTAGCCACTAGGGAATATATACATTTCTGTTCTTGAATATCTTCTACTCAATGCAGTAGATCAAACATTCTCTGATAGACATCTGATGAATGGTTTTAACTGCAAATACTTTCAGTCTGAGTTTAAGGCTAAACTGATAGTTTTGTGTGTACATCTATTTACTTTAAATTTTTGTGTAAACTTCTTTACATTCTTATCTTCCGGGGGGGCTGAGTTTGTATTTTATTATTTTAATGGTTTGTTTTTTCGGAATTGGGCTTGTAGAAACTCTGGAGAACTCATTTCATTTGTTTGTCTTAGCTACCAAAATGCAGCTTGTATCAGTTAATATTGAAAATTGTGAAAGTGTCCTCAAGATGTTTATATTTTTATAGAAAATGCTATGATTACCTGCAAACATAAGGACATGAATATAATGAAGATAAAATATATTTCAAAGCCTATATAGCGCTCAAACTTCATAGTCATTTGTAAAGTTATAACATATAAATTGTATTTAAAATATTTAAGAAGTACAAGTTAGATTATGTTAGAACCTAACTTATAATTTTCCTTGTAAGACTATTCATCATACTTTTACTGATGCACTCACCTTCTTGTTTCTTCTCACATCAACAATACTAAAATAATTTTGATAAAAGCACTGTATACACTGAATTCTACACTGAAGCCAACACTAAAAAAGAAAAAAATAATAATACCAAAAGCAGCAAAAATTCATCGTATCATTGGACTCGTTATTCCACTACACTCTTAGTTTAGGTGGTGAGAGAAAAGAATACTTAACACTAATAATTTTCAGACTTCATGTTCTTGGGCCCCAGCCAGGCTGTTTAGGGTTTAGGACCAGCTGTATGGTTGAAATGTTCTCTTACAAGATTTAGACAGGATAAAGGAGCCCCAAGATCATGTGAACTGAGAGGTTCTGTCATAGCCCAGAATTTTTGAATTGACAATTATCTTAGAATTGAAAATTACCTTCCAGCTTCCCAAACCCCTGTCTTCATGGGGCTTCTGAGATACTGATTAGGTTAGTTCTCATTGACTCAGAGTTGATCCAAGGTTTAGGTGTTTAGAGTTACAGTTCATTCACTCAAAAAACGTATTTTATGTCTCTTCTGGGTCAAACACTATTTTGGGTGATATACCAGCTACAAAAGAGGCAACACCTCTATCTTCATGGAGGTTATGTTCTGTCACAGGAGAAAGACAATAAATAAATATGCAGGTAAATTTATAATATGTTGGATGGTGATAATGCTCTGAGGACAAATAGGGATAGAAGTGGGGGATGCAGAGGAGGGCACTGAGATTCTATATGGGGCAGTCAAGCAATGCTTCACCGAGAAAAGGAATTGGAGTGAAGGCCTGTAAAATATGAGGAAGTCAGCCCTACGGGTATTTGGAAGCAAAGTCTTTCAAACAGAGGGAACAGCAAGTGCAAATGTCCTGAGGTGGAGCCATACATGAAGTCTTTAAAGAAAAGCCAGAAGTTTGATATAGCTGGAGAGAAGGGACAGCAACAGGAGAGATGACATCTCTTGACAGCAACAGGAGAGAAGGTCAAAAAAGTGGCAACTGGCCAGCTGTAGTAAGGCCCAGTGAGCCTTTGTAACAGTGTTGACCTTTATTTTGAGTGAGATGGAAAGCCTTTGAGCAGAGGAGTGATGGGATCCGATTTACATTTTTGAACTATCACTCTGACCTCTATATCAAAATTAGCCTGGGGTGGATGGGAAGGGGAGGGTGGGCAGGCAGGATAGAAGTGGCAAGACCAGTAAGGAAGCTACGGTGGTAATCCAGGGGGAGAAAGAGGCAGGGAGGGGCTCAGAGGAGGGTGGCACAGCTTTTGGAAGTGGTCAAATCTGGGATATATTTTGAAGGCACAATAAATAGAATTTGCCAAAGAATTGGATCTTCATGTGAGTGAAAGGTGAGAATGAGAGATGGAAGGATTAAATGCCCTTTAACATTTCTATTTTACAACAAAGAGTGATCATATCCTCATACTAATATAGGAGACAAAGTGATTATTTTATTATGCTATGTTATCCTTTCATTCAATAGATTCAACAGATGCTGATTAAAAACCTGCCCTGTGCCAGGTTCATTGCTGGGAATATAATGGTGAAAAAGGCCAGCAAGCTCTCTTATCTCTGAGCTCACATTTTAGTGGGAGTGGAGGAGGAGGAGGAAGAGAAAAAGGAAGAGAAGAAGATAAAAAAGTAATTAAAAAATGAAGAAGAGTGTAGTATTTTCTGTGATAATACTAGCAAGGTTGACATGCTTAAAAGAAATACTCACAGTCGTCAATAATCTTTATGTTCACTTTTTTTGGTAATGACCTCTAAAAAGAATATTGCTTCCAAGACTTTGGTTCACACCTAAGTTAACTTTTTTTTTTTTGTTTAAACTGATTATGTGGCATTGAACCTTGATAAAATCAGGATTCCAGACCCATGGAGAGATGGAAAAATAACATAGAGTCAAAAATGAATGTGAGGGGTGCCTGGGTGGCTCAGTGGGTTAAAGCCTCTGCCTTCGGCTCAGGTCTTAATCTCAGGGTCCTGGGATCGAGCCCCACATTGGGCTCTCTGCTCCAGGAAGCAGGCTCCCTCCTCTCTCTGCCTGCCTCTCTGCCTACTTGTGACCTCTGTCTGTCAAATAAATAAATAAAAATCTATAAAAAAAAATGAATGTGAGATATCTATTGGATAGGCAAAGAAAGTACCCAAAATCTAAGAAGAGGTAGGAAAAAAACCCGACTTACATGGCAGTAATACAAAAAGTCCATTAAGTTCTTGTTTTAGTCTTCATTTGAAGCTAAGGAAAAATAATTTACTGCTAATTATGAGGATGGCAACTCTCAATGAAAGTTTTTGTTTTCTAAATTAAAAGTGTGTTTTGCCAAACTCAATAATTGAGATGATGAAATTGACTTTGGAAGTTTAGAATATTTGCTTAGCCTAAATTCATTAGATAATTGCTTCACAGCTTCTTTGGATGATCTTATTTATTTTCATAATTGTAGCTACCATACAGACAACATTGAAATCTGTATTTTTAGCCCTGAGAACCCACTGAGCTTCTGGCTCATGGACCTACATGTGGCTGAACACATCTACCAGGATGACACAGAGGTACTTCAAAGTCTACAGGTCATCAGATTGCCACTTCTATGTCTTTCCAAATTCATTTAGCTAGTTGTTACATTTGAATTTTTCCTCTCATTCAATCATCTAGTTATCAAACCAGAAACAAGGGAGCCATACTCATCTCCTCTCCCTTCTTCACCATTTATACACAAGACTAAATCTTGACTGCTCCATTTTAGTCAACATAGCCTGGGTAATACTGTAGCTATGAATGACACCAGAAGTCTTCTGCATTAGCCTCCTTGTGAAGATTCAGCTTTCCACCCATCATTGCTCTTGTAAGATCTTTGTCTATACATATACCTCCACAAACATCCTGGCAGAGGACAGAACGATGATGGGTCACACTGAGCCTCTTCCATAGTTTGGCCCAGAAGTGACGTCTGTTCTTCCCGCCTACAGCCTATTGGCCAGAACTAATCATATGGCACCACCTCACAAGAGGAGACCCTAAAACTGCAGTGTACCGTGTGCCCCAAAGTACAGGTGAGCATGCTTACTCTACCTTCTAAACAACTTAATATGTTTCTCTAGGCTTACAGTACCTCAGTGTCTCCCATTATCTACAGAATGCTCTTTTGCGCCTATCTCTCCACCCAGTGATGGGGTGGCTCGTGCAAATATAAATTTGCCTAACATGCTCTTCCCTCTTCTCTTCCTACCTAACACATACTGATCCTCAGGATGGAATGCGGGCCTCCTTTTCTCCAGAAGGCATCTCTGATCCTAAGGGTAAACCACCCACCATCCTTCATGCCCCTGAAGTTGTTGGCACTTAACACGTTATTGGATCAAGTTAGTTTTTATACAGCTGTCAAACTTCAAACCCTGGATGAAAAGTTCCTCAGAAGCAGATACATGTGTTCTCACCTTCATATCCTTAGCAGTGCCTGATAGGCAGTAGACTTTTAAAAATGGTTGCTGAATTAAACTATTACTTGGATCCTACTGCCTCATCTGGAATCTGAATAGCATATGTAGTATTTGGATATGCTGAAAATAGTAGCAGGCATAATAGAACTTGTGTGGTTTGATAAGAGGAAAAGGCTTGGTCTTCCCACTAATTGGAGCACAACAGGTGAATCTTACCTACCTAATTTTGCTCTTTTTTTTGCAGTAGTCTCTATACTGAAATCTAGTCTTGGGGGAGGCATAGAGCCAGAATCCCAGTTCACTCTGTCTCATTAACCTTCCCTTTGAAAATGTGTGGGTGGCGTCTTTCTATAGTAATTTGTTTTAGAAAAGAATTTCTGAACTACAAATTGCTGGCTGAAATACTATATCATACTTTTAGTCTAGATGTGGAAATCTAGAAACAATATGTGAAAAAGCAAGTGAGCTCACAGTAAAACCCACCCAAGGATATGCCAAATATACACACTCAGGCAAAAAATGTCAAAATTAAAAATCAACCAAATAAAGACTGCTGGGCCTCTTTGGTTAAAGTCATCTTCTTTGAATTCATAAAATATTGGTATATTTGATTGATCCAAGTATTTGTGTGTGGGTTTTTTGACCCAGGTATTTGTTGAACAAATATTTATTAACCAGGCAACTGTGAATATGATGGAGATATTCAAATATGTTAATAATTTATAAAATAAATGTAGATGGATAAATTTGCTTTGAGGGTGCCTCACTTCACTGTTGATATAAGGAGATGATTGGAATTGATGATACATGTGATTTAATTTTATCTTAGGAACTTTTGATTGGGTTACATAGGCATGAGGGTACAATATAATACATTGGACAAGTTGCAGATTTAGAAAGATCAGTAAAGAATTTCATAAAATTAAAATATATATATATTCATAAAAGATTAGAAGGCTTAGATTCAAGTAATAATGATAGCTAATTTTTATTGAAATGAAAAATAAGACTGTGTACTAGTCATCAGTCTGTGCACTTTAGATGTATTTATTTGTTGAAACCATACAACATCACCATCAAGTGGATACTGGTCTTATCCCCATTTTACAGATGAAGACACCGAGGCTCAGAGAAGTTAAGTAATTTATTTAGGGTCACAAGCTAGGTAGTGGAAATGCCTAATTTAAAAGTAGGCAGTCTGCCACCAGGGCCCATGCTACTAACAAATGTAATATTCTGACTTATTCTTATTCTGTGGGGCTTCTTTTCCTTCTGATTGCCAAACAATGCTTATTGATTTTTCTCTCAAGTCATCTCCTGCTATTGAATTATAAATATTTAAGAACTACTTTAAATTTTGTGATAAAATAGCTATTTGATATACTATTCTTAAAGAAAAAAAGAACTGGTCACATTAAAAGTGTGTAGGAATTAGTACTCAACTCTAAATTACTTTTGCTCAAGGGTCTTTTTTCTGGGGATGAAGTTTTGTTCTCCGTTTGGGTCAAATTTATATTATTTCAGTTTGTAAGTTAATTTTTTTTCTTTAGATGGCCTACAGTATCTTCTCTAAATGACAGCCATCAGGCCCTTTGAATATGGCCTTCTGATGATTAACCTTTGGGATGCCTAAGGTCATCCTGATAGAAGGTTTAATAGTTTAAAATGTAAATCTGGTCATCAGGGATGTCCAAGTAGATAATTATCACTTCTCAAAGTTAATGATTCACATGGAAATTTTTTTTTCTTTTATAAAGTACTACATTTCTCCTCTCTCTAGGTTTATTGTTGGGATTGGTTGAATGTCATTTGAATGTCATTGGTTGAATGTCAATATGTCATTTGTCATATATATATATATATATATATATATATATATATATATATATAAAATACATACACACACACACACATTGACTTCCAGCAATGATACTATAAATACAAGCTTTTGAAATCTGCTCACTTATAAAATCGGCAAAGTAATTTTTTGAGGAGAAAGATGAGAGTTGGTGTACTAGCAAAAAAAAAAAAAGGTTAGATAATGATTCTTTAGCAAACATCACCAAATTTTTAATGGCTTTACACGATAGTGATTTATTTTTCAGTCATACTATATACCTAACCAACTTTTTGTCTATACCTGATAGTAGAAGGGGGAGACTGCTCAAGACTGAGACAGACATATTTCATCCTAAAACATGCTTCAACAAATACCCTGTGAAGGAGTGGTGCACTGGATGTTAAAAGTTCTGCTTGAAAAAATAGCCATCACTCCCTTGTTCAATACGTTTGTCCAAAGAGGTAACTTGGAGAAGCCTAAAGTTCAAAGAAGAGTTTCTAAAAAGTACAATTGTGCCATAGCACTGAAAGAAAAGGAGCTGGAAATATTTTGTAAATAGCTGTCAACTGTCATGACTACCACAGACCTAGTAGAGTTTTGTCCACTGTTTCTGGCCCATTTACAAAAAATGTTAATACATGAATGCCAAAATAAATGTACAGAACTGCCCCCGCCCCCAAACAAAACAAGATCTAAGCAAAAATTCCTTGAAAGAACCAAAGAAGAAAAAAATTACAAAAAAAGAAACAGGAAAAAGTAGAAAGCAAAAAAATATATATATATATCAGAAATAAAGGCAAACATATTAACTTGCAACATTTTTAATTATATATATTTTTTGAATTTTATTCTATTTTTTTCAGTGTTCCAAAATTCATTGTTTATGCACCAAACCCAGTGCTCCATGCAATACATGCCCTCTGTAATACCCACCACCAGGCTTAACTTACCTCCACCCACTCCCCTCCAAAACCCTCAGTTTGTTTCTCAGAGTCCAGAGTCTCTCATGGTTTGTCCCCCACTCTGATTTCCCCCATCTCACTTCTCTTCTCCATCTCCCAATGTCTTCCGTGTTATTCCTTATGATCCACAAGTAAGTGAAACCGTATGATAATTGACTCTCTCTGCTTGACTTATTTCACTCAGCATAATCTCTTCCAGTCCCGTCCATGTTGATACAAAAGTTGGGTATTCATCCTTTCTGATTGGAGGCACAATGTTCCATTGTATATATGGACCATATCTTCTTTACCCATTCATCTGTTGGAGGACATCTTGGCTCTTTCCACAGTTTAGCAACTGTGGCCATTGCGGCTATGAACATTGGGGTACAGATGGCCCTTCTTTTCACTACATCTTTATCTTTAGAGTAAATACCCAGTAATGCAATTGCAGGGTCATAGGGAATCTCAATTTTTAATTTCTTGAGGAATCTCTGCATTGTTTTCCAAAGTGGCTGCACCAACTTGCATTCTCACCAATAGTGTAAGAGGGTTGCCCTTTCTCCACATCCTCTCCAACACTTGTTGCTTACTGTCTTGTTAATTTTGGCCATTCTAACTGGTGTAAGGTGGTAAATTATATTTTTAAACTAAGAGAAAAGATTATCATTGGGATGGATTTAAATATATATATATACAAGATTAAAATTACTATAGGGATGCCTGGGTGGCTCAGTAGGTTAAGCGGCTGCCTTCAGCTCAGGTCATGATCCCAGGGTCCTGGGATTGAGTCCCGCATCAGTCTCCTTGCTCATCGGGGAGCCTGCTTCTCTCTCTGCCTCTGCCTGCCACTCTGCCTGCTTGTGCTCTCTCTCTCTCTCTCTGATAAATAAATAAATAAAATCTTAAAAAAAACTATAGATATTAAAATAAGCATATATATGCTCTTATAAGTTACACACTGAAAATAAGAATATATTTTTCATAGAAATACTTACGAAAAGATGCCCCACAAAGATATTGACATGATATGACCTAGTAATGCTGCATTTTGATTAGACAAGTTAAAATGTAAGGCAAAAAACATTACCAGACATAAATGTATTGCTTCCTAATGATAAACACTTTAACTCACTATATACCTTACATGAATTTAATAAGAGTCACAAACTGTATCTAGCAAATAAATGATAAACTATAAGAAGAAAAGTGACGTAATGCAAAGTAATTCCCCTCTCTCAGTTATCTATAGATTCAGTAGACAAAAATTAGTAAGGATAAAGAAAATTTGAATAGCATAGTAAATAAGCTCAATCTGTGTAGAACATTAAATTTCAACAATTGGAGGACATGCTTGCTTTTAAAGCTCATACTGAATATCAGTAGTAACTGACCACCATAAAACAAATCTCAGTAAATTTTAAAACACTACTATTCAAACTTCATCACCACAGGACAAATAAGTTATAACAAAAATATATAATAACTAAATAATTAAATATTTTAAATTTTATTATCTCCAAATAACTTATGGACCAAAAAGAAACTGTAATGGATCAAAAAGAAACTGTTATGGAAATTAGAAAATAATCAGAATTGAATGTTAAGATAACCTTGATATTCTCACTACTTTTGTGCCAGTAAGGAAGATGAGTGTGCTGTATATTGATTTAAATACTTACATAAGGACAAAAGAAAGGTTGAAAATCAAAATTAAGTAACTAATTTTAGAAATAGTGAAAGAAAACCTTAAAAAAGAACAAATGAAGTAAAGGAAGGAAATCATAGTAATAATAGGATACAGTAGAACAATAAAATAGAAAGTTCAGTATAGTCCAAATAAAGTTTTTTGAGAAAAATAAAATTATTAAACACTGATCAAGATTGATTTAAAAAAGACATCAGAAACATTAAGGAAAATTTTTTATAAAGTTGCAGATGTAGCAGACATTAAAATATAACAAGAGAATGTTATAATCAGCTTTGTGGAAATAAATTTTAAAGTTTAGATAAAATGGGCAAATTCCCTAAAGATCTAACTAAACAAACCTATACAATAAGTTCTACAACTTTAAATAATCAACAGTCATTTTTCCCTCAAAGTAGAAAAAAAAAAAGTCCCAATTTATAACTGAGGTTTTACACATGCTCAAGAAACAGATCATTAAAATCTAACAAAACATCCTCCAGAGAATAAAAAAATAGAACCACTCCAAAATTCACTTTATGAGTTTAATGTAACTTTGACACAAAAAACCAGACAAGAAAAGTAAAAGAAAAATTATTACCTAATATAATTCATGAAAATAGATTATATTAACAAAATATTAGCAAAATAAAATCAGCAATCCATTAAAAACACAATATATCATGGCCAAATGGGTTTCCTCAGGAATGCCTGACTTGTTTAATGTTAGAAAAACTACAAATGTAGTCAAATTATATAAATAAATCAAGAAACATTATTTCTTAGATGCAGAAACAGTATGTAATAAAATTCAATACTGATTCATGACATTAAATTTTTTTTAGAAAATTAGGAATATGTGGGAATATTATAGTATCTATAGAAAACTTTATAGTAGGGGCACCTGGATGGCTCAGTGGGTTAAAGCCTCTGCCTTCGGTTCAGGTCATGATCCCAGGGTCCTGGGATCGAGCCCCGCATCAGGCTCTCTGCTCGGCGGGGAGCCTGCTTCCCCCTCTCTCTCTGCCTGCCTCTCTGCCTACTTGCAATCTCTCTCTCTCTCTGTCAAATAAATAAATAAAATTTAAAAAAAAAAGAAAACTTTATAGTAAATATAATTGATAATAAAAATTTAATACCAATAAGATGAAAATAATGCCTCTTACCACCATTTTTTTTCAATCTTTTCCTGCAATAATAGAATAGAATAATAAGAAGTAAGATTCCAAGGAATAGTAAATTAAAACTCAGATGTAGATGGCATGGTTGTTGAAATAGAAAATCAAAAGGAATGTAAAGATAACTAGGATTATTGAGAGCTTAGCAAATTTAATGAATTCTAGATGAAAACTCAATTGTATTTTTATACACTGGCAATAACCATTAATAAATGCAACATTATTTTAAAACATTTATTTTGTACACAAAATAATAAAATATCTAGGAACAAATACAATAGAAGATATATAAACCATTATGAAGACCATTATAAAAATTTAGGGAAAGACATGAAAGTAAACCAATAAATGGAAAGATATACCATATTCATGGATTGAGTGATTTAGCAGCTTAAAGATTTGTTGTTTTGCCCACAAATTCATTTATGGATGCAATGCATTTCAGGCAAAATGTAGGGTTCTGCATGTGTGTGTGTGTGTGTGTGTAGATTGAAAAGTTGAATTTAAAATTTAGTGGAAGAGAAAAGGACCAAGAAGAGTAAGGACATTTTGAAAGAAGAATAATATAGTATGGAAAACTTTGCTAAGACAGAACAATAAGGAATTATATTTGAGTTGACAAATTATTAATGGAACAGAATAGAGGTCCAAAATATGATCCACATATATATGGAATCTTACTGTATGACAGAACTGGCATTGAAGATAAATGGGTTAATAAATGATAGAGTGAAAATTTTTTATTCATGTATAAAAATAGACTGAATTCCTATTTCATACCATACACAAATAAATCCCAGATAAATTAAAAATTTAAACATGACATAAAAACTTTAAAACTTAAAAAATATATTCTTGTATTTGGATATCCTTATAATATTGAGTTAGGGAAAGATTTCTTAAATAAGACGCCAAGAGCATATTGCACAAGTGAAAAAAAAAAATCATCTGCCACATTTGGAACTTTTGTTAATCAAAGAAAACAGATTAAATAAAAGATATGCTATTTGCTATTTTACAACACATGTATTGGATAATGTCTAGAATGTGCATACCCACACACTTATTTAGAATATATATATATGATCTTTCTGTGAATCAACAGAAAAAGACAAACAAGCTGAGAAAAATTAGGTGAATAATTAAACAAAAGAAAAACACAATTTTTAATGAATACACATTAAGATTCTTGATATTAGTCACAAAAGATATGCAAATTAAAACCACAATGAGGGGCACCTGGGTGGCTCAGTTGGCTAAGCCTCCAACTCTTGATCTCAGCTCAGGTCTTGATCTTGGGGTTGTGAGTTCAAGTCCCACACTGGGGTTTGACAAAAAGAAAACTCATTAGAATATCACTTAGTCCATGTCAGATTTCAAAATTAAAAAATCAGACAATAAAAAATGTTGGAGAGGAAGTAGAGCAATAAGAACTCATACACTGCTGGTGGCAATGTAAATGGTTCCAACCACTTAGGAAAATTATTGAACTCTGTTGAGGTTGAAAATCCACATATGTGGGCATCTGGGTGACTCAGTTGGTTGAGTGTCCAACTCTTGATTTCAGCTCAGGTCACGATCTCAGAGTCGTGAGATGGAGCCCTCTGATGGGCTCTGCACACAGCATGGGGTCTGCTTGAGAGTCTGTCCCTCTCCCCTTCCCCCTCCCCCTTCATGCTTGCATGCTCTCTCTTAAACAAATAAATAAGTCTTTAAAAAAAAAGAGAGAGAGAGAGAGAGACAAAAAAAACTCCACACTTAATGACTGAATGGCTGAGTAATTCCATTCCTAGGGATATATCCTAGAGAAAATCTTGCACATATGTACACAGAAATACTACAAAATTTCATAACAGCTTGGTTTAAAATAACAAGATCTGGAAATAATCTCATTGTTCATTGACAAGTAAGTTCAACAACAACAATAACTTACATGTTGTGATGCTAAACAGAAGTAAAAAATAAATAAACTTTAGGTATATGGATCTACATAGATAATATTCATGAGTGTACTATGATTGGAAGCCCAAGAAAATTGTAGAAAAATACATATATTATAACATTTACGTGAAGTTCACAAAATTTCAAAACTGAACAGGATAGGCATCTATCTTTTATAAATAATTTGAGCTGGATTTCTTTTGCTTTCACTAAAAGGAGCCCTCATAGCATGGGGAAAGTGGGAAGGAAGAGGGGGGCATGAAAAGAGATATCTGGAGGGCTTTCCATGAGGCAGGGAGCTGCTACAAAGGCTATAGATGTGGATTTGTAAATGTTCAAAGGCTGGTGAGAGAGGTAACCCAACAAAGTCAGAGACAGCAATGGGAGGTGTGAGAAAGCAAAGATGCTGAAGGCAAAGATGGTATGTCTCTGAAACCTGACTTGCCCCATTTCATAATTTTCCTGCAGCAAGTGCATTCCACCTCTACTGATATTGTGGGAGGGCAGAGAGTGGGGGTAGCAGTAGGAATAGGAGGGCAATTTAGGGTTTTGTGAGAGTCTGGTTTTTGATCTTCATCGTTCTGTTAGCAGAAGCCCACCTGTAAGAGCAGGAAGTGATCCTTTCTCAAGGACAAGGTCCTCAATCAAATCCTGCTCTAGTCTGAGAAAAGCACAACTGACAGAAGATACAGAATTTGGAGAGAGTCCAGAAGCAATCAAGAGAAATGATGAAATGGCTGAAAAATAGGACCTCTGAGGAAAGGTTAAAGGAACGGGGCTTTTTAGTCTAGAGAAGAGGAAGCCCAAGGGCAATATATCTTTGGGAATATGAATGGTTATTATAAGGATGATGGAGACCAGCTGTTCTTTCTGATCACAAAGGATCCAGCTGTAGGAGGTGAGCAAAACTGCAGCAAGAGGGATTTATGCTAGTCAGAAGGAAGAACTTCACAGCATGTCTGAGAGTTAAATTTTATCTCCAGTTATTAAAATAACTTGAAACTGCCTTCACTAGAAGGCTTTCAGAACAGGATGGTATAGTTCTGGGGATATGATGAATTCTTTAGGTGCCTCCACCAACTTTTTGTTTATATTCTCTATTTCCATGCTTAATTAAAAGTTTTGATTCCTACGGGCACCTGGGTGGCTTAGTTGATTAAGCGTCAGACTTTCGATTTCAAATCTGGTAGTGATCTTGGTGTCCTGAGATAGAGCTCAGCACTCGTCTTGCATGGAACGTGCTTGAGATTCTCTCCCTCTCCCTCTGCCCCTCCCCCTGTTCACACACGTGCACAAGCATGCTCTCTCTGTCTCTCTAAGATCAATAATTTTTTTTTTAAAGTTTTGATTCCTAATAGTTACAGGAGGTAATTGGAGACTATGCCACATTCTTAGTCCATATTTAGCACAACTGAAAGGAAGAGAGTTTAAATCTTATACAGCGTTTTTCTCAAACACTATATAAAAAGAAATCTGTGTTCATGAGATTTTTAAATGGTACCTGAAATTAAGGACAATTGTGACTTTAATAGAAACTTTTTTGTATAATGTTGAATAAAAAATGATAAAATGCTGTTTTTGTTTGGAACTGATAGAATATTTTCCTTGGGAAAGCACAAAATAAAGGTCTTATAAAAGCATCCATTTCTCCCAATTTAAGGTATGTTAAAAAAAATCCAACAGGGAAACATTTTATTCCAAGCAGGGAGTATTTGGGACTCTGGCATTTTCCATGTCAGAAACACATCATTTATTGTTTTTCTCTGTGGACTAGAAAAAAGAATCTTAATCACAGCTTTATACAGAGTATTCTAGGAATATTGTTAGTGATTTGCATATCCATCCTGGACACTGATGAGATACTCTGGATGGTTTCTGATATCTTGATAGATGCCCAATGTCCCATGTTGGGATATAAGAACTTGGAAATATTGGAAATCCCCTACAAACCTAAGTTGAGACACTGGAAATCTCTTAGGGAACCTGAGAGAACGCTATAGTCAAGGATGTACTGTTGGTCTTGTGCCTTTGCTCTTTTGCAAGACTGGCATTTGATCATTGATTTGGTAGCAGGAGTGGACCTGTAAGAACAGGAAGGAATCCTTCTAGTAAATTAGACAGTGGCAAGGGCTTCAATCACACATAATAAGAGCATAAGAAGAGTGTAGCTACTTTTAAATATGTAAGTGGCTTTGCCCTAGAAGAAACTTACCACCACCCATAAATGTTTTGCAAGTACCATATACAATACTCTACTCATTTTTTTGTGTGTGTGGTATTAAGAAGTAGTATCAGGCCCCGCTCCTAAATTCACCCTTTCTGATTTACTTATTGTTGCACACCTTTAAAGATCCATGGATAGTAAAACTTTATTCTTACTTTTTTTCCTTGAAGTGACCCAAACTTCTATTTCTCTTTGCAAAACTTGTAATCAGGGGCCAGCTCTAGCTTCTCCATTACTCAGCCAGACCTTGCAGATCGCAACCAAGGTTAGAACCGCCTAGTCACACCCTGCTTTGCTTATTTTTCCCATCTGGGACAGCTTAGATGGCATAAGGCAAATCTTCCTAGTGGTAAAGAGAAAGACTTTGAAGAGATAATCAGATGTCTATGTTACTCTTTTCAAAATGGCACTGTGATCTGTGTCTTGAGTTGAGCTACTATTGATTTGGAAGACTTGATCAGGGATGATATTTATGTTCAGGTAGGTGGAAGACTAGTGAGGAGGCACCTGAAGGAGTAATCAGAGGCCAGCAACTTCGAGAAGGGGTTGCCAAGGCCTTAGCAAATTTAGTCAAGGCTTTACTTGAGTGTTCTACCAGGACACTCTGCAAATGAAAGATCAAGCATAGTGCTAAACTGAGTACAACCAAAAATAAAGTTACTGTAAATGTTGGATGAGATAATTTTTTAATGTGCATGCTATAATAAGCATTAATTGAATTTTTTGCTATTATTATTATTATTACTATCACTTTTTACCATGGGATTCACTAGAGGATCTGGTAGGTTTGTTTTGAATACACCAAGTGGGCTATTTTTAGAGTTTCTTAAAAAGTCCTGAAGGGTAGACAGGTAAGCCTTGGATAGAATAACCAGGCAGTTTGGGTAAGAAATTACAATGCTTGGAGAAATCTATCCTCCTCTACTCAGTATGAGTCAACCCAATGGTTAAAGGACCAGCATCCCCATAATCTCCTACACATCTTTGTAAAATGACATTTATTAGGCAAGTGGAATATCTTCTCCCAATAAAACCTGTTATAGATTACTGAGAGCTTCACATAGTGGTTCAAAGTTAACAGTAGAGTCTAAGCAGTTAACCTAATCTTGAAGTTCCAAGTTAGAAAGATTAAAGATAGAAGGAAAATTAAAGATAGAGGGAAGCCCTTGGTAACAGATCTCAGTTAAAATAGGAAAGTCTTATAAAATAATATTTTTCCACCTTGCAATGTGATCTTGATTTAGATTACATGACACAGGGTAAGAAGGCTTCATGCTTAATCAGTACTCATCTCATATGGACTCCAGGAAGGTGCTAGACTAACCCAAAGTCTTCAAGGACTCATGGGTAAAATCATAGCCACTATGTGTGACTTTTCCTGTGTGCATTATTTAATTTAATCTTCTTAACATCATTTAAGATGGGAATTATTACCCATACATATGGGGAAAAAAAATCCTGCCTCAGAAAGATAAATCCTTTGCTCCAGGTCATTCAGCTGATAATTGGGGACAGGGGGGTGGATTTAGGATTTAATTTTTTGTCTGAATCCAGGCTAGTGTTCTTTTTGGCATGACTTGCTTCCCTATGAACTGATGTGGAAAGTTTATTTCTGAGGGATTCTGGCATAACCAAGTACTGGACATGGGTTCCTGTAATGTAACAGCCCCTCAGTCTGCAAGAGTTTTATGCTGCATGAAAGGAGACCTAGATCCTGATGTTTAATGACTTTCTGAAATCCCCACAGAGTACTTAAGGCATGCTGACATCAAGAGTTGGTAGGATCCCTTTCACAACTGTGGATTGAGAGATATCCTTGTACTTTCCTCCATTGTTGTGGGGCATTTAGATTTTCCCAAATATACTTGATTTCTCACAGATATAGATGCTTTAACACGATACTAGGCAACAAAATTTAAAAAAAAAATAATTCAAAGAATTAGCTAAACACCTACTGACATCTACATTTCAATTAATTGAATAGAAGATCCTTACTTCCAAGGAGAGTGTTTAAGACACTACAAATCCCTCTTTAGAAGCTCAAAGTCTGAAATAATAAAGGAACGTAAAGATGAGGAAGTGGCTTGTATACAAGAATTGGAAGCTGGGATGCTTCTGGGACTTAATGAGAGACTGTGCCACTGCTACTTGCACAATGACTGTGTGTACACCCTTCAGTGAGATTATTTAATAATAACTGTTCACTAATATCCAGATTCTAACAATAACCAAAGGAAAGATAAGGAGCTCAACCTTTAGGCAAAAGGTAGCTTTGCATGGGAATAGAGAGTTTTACAAATGCAAATACTCAGAGAAATTCAGCAATTTTCAAATCTGTTGAGGCATTTGTCTTTTCCTTTAAATGATGACTTCAAAAGAGAAGTGCTAAGGTAGCATTATTATAGCTATTAATGAAGCAAACTCTTTAGAGGACAGAAGCCAAACTATAGCCTTGGGCCAGATGGGACCCTTGGCCTCTTTTCGTGTGCTGGGTGCTAAGAATGGTTTCTATATTTTTACAGACACACACACGCATACTCGAAGAGGAATATTTGACAGAGACTATATGTGGCCTAGAAAACCTAAAATAGTTACTTTCTTGCCCTTTTCAGGTAAAGTTTGCTGACTTCTGCTGTATAGGGTATAAATATTACACTATATTTTGGAAAAAATGTGTCATCTTTTTTGTTAGCTACTTCTTGAGAAGTCTCATCTTTTTCTTTGATGCATTTTACAAACCTTTTACATAGAACTATGATGTAAAATAGTTCAGTAAAATAAATAAGGATTTGGAAAGATAACAAATAAGGTAAAAAAATTAAATATACCTACCACCTTCCATATTCTTTCATGTTAAGTCTTATATTTATATATCTACACAAATCTTATTGTATTTCAATTAGTATACTTATTGGTCAATGATGCTGATTTTATGCTTCAAATGTAATTAGATTTGTCAGGCATTTGGAGACTTCCCGTGATACTAAAAATAAGTAGAAAAAAATTGACAAGTTTAGAAAATAGGAAATGATACTATTTTAAATGGGCCAATGAGGGGACCATTGAAGAAACTCCCATTATCCTCCCTAATTCAAGAGGTTTTTTCCCTTTTTATGTTTGTGATTCTAATATAGATTTTTAAAAAGGAAATCCTAGTGGTTATTTTATATAAAATATTGGCTATTAGTTGGCGTAGGCTAAATTAATTCAAATCTCAGGAATGATGCATAACAAGTTGTTTCTAATCTTGTTACACGTCCAAAGGTGACTGGCAAGGGCAGTTGGGTGCTCTGCTCTGCAGCCCACCCACATACTCCAACCATGCAGCCTCCAGTGTCTTGGTCAAGTGTGACCAATTACCAAGGCAGGGGAAGAAGAGGGGGACAAAAGAATTTTGAAAGGATTTTCCCCTGTCTCCACAAGTGACTCAGTTAATTTCCAGAGTTAGTTCAGCACAATGCCTAACTGCAAAGTTTCTGGGAACTAGTGTTTCTTGTGTCCTAGGAGGAAGAATACGAAATGTAGTTTGATGTACATTTTCTTTACCATAGTATACAAAATTTTAAGTGAATTATGTGTGCCATCTACATGATTTGTATTTAACATGGACATTCTAGAAGTAAAGAAACATCTTCCAAGACTCAAGGGTGGTTTTCCTTGCCTACTACCAACTAAGTTCAAGTAAATTTATTGTCTGTTTTGTTAAATCATGTGGAAGGGTCACAACAGTATATTTTAACCCAGAAATAGGATTTTTGAGGAAATGAAAGTTAATAGTTTGAGAAGCATCACATTCTGGGCTCCTCACACAGAAAAGCCTAGTGTTGGCCACTGTCCCAAAGAATCCTCTTTGGGAATGTTCCCATGACATGCCACTTGGGCCAATTATCTCCAGCAATAAGACTATAAGACTTCCCATTTTCTATGTTGTCCAAAGCAAACGTAAGAACTTCTTACCTATTCTAAAGGCTGCTTCCTAGAAATACTAGAAAATTGATGTGTTAATATTAGTTGGTATTAGTGACACAACATTTTATCCTTTTTCAAAAGTACACACATTTAAAAACTGGAATCTATGGTGGCACCTGGGTGACTCAGTCACTTAGGCATCCGTCTCTTGATTTTGACTCAGACATGATTTCAGGGTTGTGGAATCAAACCCCACTTTGGGCTCCATGCTTGGCACAGAGCTTGCTTGTCCCTCTCCCCTGATCCTCCCCCCGCTCACTCGGTCTCTCAAATGAATAAAAAATTCAAAGATAAATAAATAAATAAATAAATAAATAACATAAAAATTAAAAAATTTAAAAAAATCTTTTAAAGAACCTCTTGAATCTTATGAAGGAATGCCTCTTATCCAAAGTTAATTGTCTCTAATGGTGGGTTATGAGGCATCATCTCATTGTATGTTTACAGAAGAAAGGTTAGAAAGTCTTTCCATAATGCTTGCTAAAATATTATTTATTTTTAAAGTTTTGCCTTATTTTTTTATCTGAATATATCAGTCATTCATTCATTTATTCCAATATTTATCCTTTTATTCATTAATTATCTGTTTCTCATATTCTCCACTGGGCGGTATTGGTAGCTAGAAATATAGTATATAGTTATTATTTTCAAGTAAGTACTGGTTAGAAACGAGAGACTGAAATATAAAGATATTGCTGTTAAGTGCCTTTTTTTAAGTCACCTTTGTTGAGGTATAATTTACGTACAATAAAACGCACCCATTTTTTTTTTTTTATATTTTATTTCTTTGCCAGAGTGAGAGACCAAGCGAGAGAGCCTAAGCAGGTGAATGGCAGAGGATGAGGGAGAAGTAGGCTCCTGGCTGAGCAGAGAGCCAATACGGGACTCGATTCCAAGACCCTGATCATGACCTGAGCCAAAGGCAGACACTTAACCGACTGAGCCACAAAGGCATCCCTAAAATACAACCATTTTAAACATATATTAGTTTATAATTTTGGCAAGTTTATATATTCATGTAACCACCAGTACAGATAAGATATAGAAGGTTTCCATCACCTCAAAAAGTACCACATTTACTCCCACCCAATGCTGAACCTGTACTCCCAGCAACTACTGACTTGCTTTCTGTCTCTCTAGATGAATTTTGCTGTTGTGATATTTCACATAAATGAATCATACAGTAGATATTCTTTGGTGTCCTACTTCTTTTGCTCAGCATAATGTTTTTTGAGATTCATCTATGTTGTGTGTCTCAGTAGTTTGTTCTGTTTTATTATTGAATAATATTTCACTATAAGATATGACACAGTTTTTTGATCTACTTACCTCTTGATGGACAATTGAATTGTTTCCTGTTTTAGACTATAATGAATAAAGCTGCTGTGAATATTTATTTACCAGACTTTATGTAGATATGTTTGAATTTCTCTTCGGTATCAAACTGCAACATCATGATAAATGTATATTTAGCTTAAAAGAAATTGCCAATGTTCCAGTGTGTGTGTGTGTGTGTGTGTGTGTGTGTGTGTGTGTGTTCTTTATCCATTCATCTATGAATGGGCACTTGGAAGATTGCTTCCAAATCTTGGCTGCTGCTAAATAATGCTGCAGTAAACTTTAGGATGCATATACCTTTTTGAATTAGTGTTTTCATTTTATTTGGGTAAATATTCAGTAGTGGAATTATTCGATCATATGGTTTTATAACAACATAGATGGACCTGGAGTGTATTATGCTAAGTGAAATAAGTCAAACTGAGAAAGAAAAAAAATATGATTTCACTCACATATGGAATCTAAAAAAAAAAAAAAGAGAGAATAAACAAATAAAAAGGGGAATGAGACCTGTAACTACAGAAAACAAACTGGAGGTTGTCAGAGGGAAGGAGATGGAAAGTGAATAAAAAGAGTGAAAAGGAAAGATACAGGCCTCCAGTTATGGGATGAATTAGTCATGGGAATAAAAGGCTCAGCATAGAGAATAGAGCCAATGATATGGTAATAGTGTTGCATGGTGACAGATGGTAGCTACACTTGTGGTGAGCACAGCATAAAGTATAGAGGTTGAATTACTATGTTGGACACCTGCAATTAATGCAACATTGTATGTAAACCATACTCAAATAAAAAAATGAAAAGAAACATTCATTTTCTTGAATGTGAAAAATAAAAATGATACATTCCAAAATGTATCATTCTGTATTTTCACAAGAAATACAGGACAATTCTTTTAGATACATATTTTTGCCAACACTTGATATAGTCAACTGTTTTCATTTTGAGCATTTTAGTCACTATATAGTGGCACCTGATTATGATTTTAAGTTGCCTTTCCCTAAAGACAAGTGATAGTGAACATCTTTTCATTTCTTTATTAATCATTTGTGTAACTTCTCTGAAAAGTAATTTTAGATCTTTTGCTAATTGTTTACTTAATATTGAGTTGTAGGAGTTTCTATACACCTTTGGTCTCAAAGTTCTTTGTTATCTCATATAATACAAATAATTTCTTCAAGTGTGTGGTTTGCCTTTTTATTTTATTAATGATGTTTTCAACAATCAGGAGTTTTTAAATTTTTACGAGTTAATAATTTTCTTTTTTCTTTTATGGTGCATGATTTTAGAGTCTATTCTAGGAAATCTTTGCCTACTCCCAAGTCAGGAAGGTTTACTCTTCTGTTTTCTCCTATATGTTTAATAGATTTAGCATTTACATTTAGGTCAATTCCAAATTAATTTTTGTGTATGATGTGAGGCAAGGTGATATTTCTTTTTTTTTCAAGTAGATATCTAATTGTTCTAGCAAAATCTGTTGAAAAAACACTCTCCATTGATAATCTTGACACCATTGTTACAAATCAATTGACCATATATCTGTGAGTATATTTCTGAACTTTCTATTCTTCTCCATTGATTTACATTATTATTATGTACTTCTAATTCCACCAATAACACATTGTCTTGATTACTATAGTTTTATGTTTTGAAATTTGATAATGTCTCTTAATTTTGTTTTTCAGAAATATTTTGACTAGTCTAAGATTTCTGTAAATCTAAATAATTATTAGAAAAAACTTGGTAATTTCTAGAAACAAGACTTTTGAGATTTTTATTTGAATTTCATTAATCTTTTGATTAACTGGGGAAGAATTTACATTTTAACAATGTTGAATCTTCTAATTCATGCACATCTTACATTTATCCATTTATTTAGGTCATCTTTAATTTTTCTCAGCAACTTTTATACTTTTTTGAAGTACAAAAGTACTTGAAGTATTTCACGTATGTAATAATGTCATCTCTTTCATTCCTGATGAGGTTATTTCCTTTTCTTGATCATTCCGTATAGAGGATTATCAATCTATTTGACCTTTTTAAAGAACCAGCTTTTAGTTTTACTGACCTTTCTTATTATTCACCCATTTTATCTTTTATGGATTTCTGTTCATTATTTTTGAGTCTGAGAAGTTTGTAATAATTCTAGTTTGTTTTCCCTACATTTAGAATGCCAATTTTTTTCTTGTTACTTTAAAGTTTTGTTTTTCTCACTGGTTTAAAACAACTTGATTCTGATGTCTTCTGGTTTGGTTTTCTTTGAATTTCCATGTTAATAACTCATTGAATTTTAAATATTTTTATTATTATTTCTTCCTGTAAATTTTTTGCCTTTTTCTTGTTCTCCTCCCTATCATTCACTCCAAGTACATATATATATATTTGATGCAGGACTCTATAGGGGTCTGTAGGGGCAAGGTGTTGGTGGGGGTGTGTCATGAGGGGTGGGGGAGGGCTCTTTGGGGGGTTTGATTACTTTGAAGTTTTATTTTTCTTTAAGGAGTGTTAAAGATTTTTTTGGCATGGAGTCAATTTACTTGTAGATCGCTATGATTCTTTCGAGCTACTTTTTTGTTTTAAACTTTGTTCTAAAATAGCTTTTTCTCTAGGGTTAGCTTAATGTTGCTTCTAAGATGTGACCCTTCTGAGAGCTCTATGGAGTGCCTCAGGTATTCCACAAGATCTCTCTACTATGGCTAAAAACTTGCATGTCTGCCAGCCCTGTGGGAGCCTTGGAAATTATTAAGCTATGGCTCTCTGACAGTTGATCTTTACCAGGCCTTACGCAGTTTCACGGGGTGCATATGCAGATTAGTAGTCAACCTACAATTTAGCGTAAGAATTTTGGAGGTTCTTAGGTAGATTTCTGGAAAGCTTTCCCTGAATAGCTGCTGCTTCTCCAAATTCCAAATTCCAGCTGCCTTGTTCTCCTTGAGCTCCTATGTCTTTCGCCTCGACTCTATGAACCTGAGTCAGTTCCATGCTGGTAGAAAGCCAAGTTGATTATAAGCTTTGCCTCATTTGTTCCTCTTTCGGGGATCACATTCCTGTGCTTCCCACCATCCAGTGGTTGAAAACAGTTGTTTCATATATTTAACCTTGTTTTCTAATTATTTAGTTGTTTTTGGTGGAAAGCAAGCCCCGTACCATTTACTGTTTCATAGATGGAAGTGAAACTCCTGTCCCTGGCTATTGAAGAATCTTACTTATAAAGAAATATGTCTCCTGGACAGAGTACAAGAATTCCTTGCTGAGAAATAATATATTTGAGGATTGGATCAGAAGGAAATAATCATTCCATTATGACAAATCTATGCTTGCTGGCTATGGTGGCAAGATGGAAGTAACTCTGGGGAGTGAGTTCTGTGAGTATCTCCCATGGAATGTTTTATTTACAAACACAGCAGTGGTGCCAAGAAGAAGTAACTATTTCTATTTGGGGAGGATTAGAGAAAGCTTTACAGAGGAGGAGAAAGATATTTGAGCAGAGATGAAGGGTAAAAAATAAGAAGAATTAAGGAAGGCAGTTTTCCAAGCACACTACTGTGAAAAAAGACATAGAGATGTCCAATGGAATGGTTTGAGCATGTGAATTTGGGGAGTATGAAAGAGAGGTTGAAGATGTGAGCAAGAAGAGCCCTGGTTACAAGATATTGTGACGAGTTTAGACTCCATCCAGTGGCTGAAAGAAGGGCGTTCAGAAGAAAAGTTATGTGCATGGAAGAAGTATAGGCAAAACACAGAACTCTTTGCTAACAGTTTGAGACATTCATCTCAGTGTCTTAGCTGGAGACAAGGCAATTCTTTTGTAGTGTTTTTCAAATTGCTGGTAGCAACTGCACATCAGTGAGGTTGTAAAATTGATCTTGCCTTTAAAAACGGAATAGGATAGAGGGGCACCTGGGTGACTCAGTGGGTTAAAGCCTCTGCCTTTGGCTCGGGTCATGGTCTCAGGGTCCTGGGATTGAGCCCCATGTCAGGCTCTCCGCTCAGCGAGGAGCCTGCTTCCCTTCTTCTCTCTCTGCTTGCCTCTCTGCCTACTTGTGATCTCTGTCTGTCAAATAAATAAATAAAAACCTTAAAAAAAAAAAAAGGAACAGAATAGAAAACAGTGTGCATGATATATTAAGGATACCTTTTAAACTTTTATTTTAGCAGTATGTATTGTTTTAATTATGTATGTGTATAATGTATATGTATGTGAATGTTATGTATGTGTATAATGTAAATGTATTTCTTCATGAGGATAGGAAACAGTTTGAATATCACTGCTTTAGTGGACTATAAAAAATTGTCTAGGTAAAATACTATGAGGAGTTAGCCAAGGCAGTAGCAAATGGACATACATAGGCATGATAATAAAAATTAGATACTGTTAGAATTTAGTTAGTTTTGTGGCATGATAGTCACAGGAGAGTACAGGATGCCATCTTTGTGTCTTATGTCTATACCTGGGTGTTTGGTGATAATGAGTCCAATAGGAGGTGCAAGTTTGGGGAGAAACAATATCATTTCAGACAAAGAAAAACTAAAAAGACACAAAGGATGCATAAGAAAGTATCCAAAACATGTCTAAATTTTTATTCAACATTGAAAGTCAAGGCTGCCACTACCTGCACCTACTCAGCCCTTGGAGACGAAAAATTATAGGAACAAAAATATGATAGCTAAAAACAGGTATACTGAGTAGAATAACAGCCTAAGTGAAATCAGGCATTTTTTTCTCAATTCCTTGTTTCTTTTTTTGTCTTAAAGGGAAACGTATTTGATGATAAAATAAAGCCCATTGGATGAGGTTGACAAAATATAGAAATATAGGAAGATAGACAGAAGAACAGTACATTATATGTAATACATGAGAACTTAAACCCTTGATGACATTTATCTTCACTTGTAAGAGACTTAATAAAGTAATTTATTAGGTCCCTTCTCACTCATGAAAAGAAATGTCATAAAAGACCTATTCTTTCATATACTGTCCATATACTGAATATTAATCCTTATATTCCTAACTCAGTATGGTATGCTGAATTTTCAATAGTCCTGCTTTGGAGCAATAAATATAGATGACAAGAAAATCTTAAATTTGGGGGACAGAAAAATTTCAAGATGGCAAGATACTTTGGAGTCCCTCATCTTTCAGCACTCAACTTGTTTTCAAATAAGTGGCCTTGGAAAATAAGCCAAACACCACTTCATCTGGTTGAATTCTGATGCCTCTTCTGATATGGGATAACATTTACATGGACCAAGTCTTCTTCCCAACCACACCTCCCTCAGAGAAAAGCGGTGAGTGTTAGTGATATATTCCATGTTTCTCTACTGTTAGAAAAGCAACTCAATTCATAGAGACCATTGTGTGCAAGACAGCAGATGGTTTTATTTTATTGTTGAATATAAAATTCAACTGCTTAAAAGATAGGTATTAAAATATATATAAAGTTTAAATCAAAGATTCACAAAAATAGCTAGGAAAACAGAAAGTGAAATGTAGGTCAATTCCAGCTCAATTTATGATTTTTAAAGCCAATGGTAATGACACCAAATTAAATTTAAACATTAAAGTTTTGTTTCATTTCAGTTAGATATTTTAGGCGCTGTTAGAACATTGACTGTTTTTCACGTTTGCCTTTCAGGCTTATCTGCACTTGAGAAGGTAGCTGTCTTGTCCAATAAATTTTCAGGTATATCTTCAGTTGCTTGAGACATGAGCAAAGTGATGTAATGCAAAGCAAATATGAAATGACTTCAGAAATTGACACAAATTCCTGCAATTGACACAAACTGACAGGTCTCTTCAAAGAAAAACTCTGCTGACATTGGAGTGGGTTATCTTCCTCGCTGCAGTTTCAGTTCTAGCAGCACAGGTGCATGGAAAGGGGTTTTAGGAAAATGGAGAAAAGAATGTGACACGTTGATAAATGGTCATAATAATAGGTCCATATAGAGCATAGATTTATTAGGGAAACATTCTAATTTAGAAACTTTATTTTTAGAAATTTAGAATGCATCTCATACATGGAAATAAGGATTCCAAAAATCGAATACAGTTTTAGCTTGTCAAACAGGGGAATTGTAAGAATACAACTGTGATCCTTGGAGTTGTGGACTTTTGAGCCTCTCCAATTCAGAAACACTTACTTTAGGTAAGAGTGACACTGCAATTAATAGAAGCCATATAGTGAGTTCCCTTTTCTTGAATGTGTACTGACTGACTCCTTTAGCTACAGTTTAAGTAAAGACCACATCTGATAACTTACTGAGTGTAGTGTCTTCTATGGAGCAGGTGCTCATAATATAAAATTTTAAAAACTGTACTAGCTTGTAATCCAAGATTGGCATATAAATGCAAAAATCGGTGACTCCCTTCTTCTTCTTCTTTGGCTAATAAGTTAAAAAACATAGCAGGATACATTATAGTAAACAAAGTCAATCACTTTCCTATATACCAAAAATAAACAAGTGGGTTTGAATTCCTTCTTTAATAGGTTTTTACAGGAGTCACTGTTAGCAGATCAGTTATTAGACATGGATTGCCTTTGCCTTTTAAGGATCCACTTGAGATTCAGGGGGAAGAAAAGCATACTTATTAACTTCTTATTTTTTTAAATGTCAATTTCAGCATATAATTATAAATATAAATAAATATAATAAATAAATACATTAATAGATCAATAATTAAATGTTAATCACAAATATATATAATATATATGTTATATATTATATATATAATATATAATGCACAAATATATCTACTTATAAAAGTAAATTATCTGCTTGAAAATAGTGAAAAGTAGAAGTATTCCTAAAGGGAAATAATCGTCTCTTATTTCTGTTTAAATATATATGATGAGGTTGGTTCTGACATAATAAAAGTAAACTAGCAGCAATTGTTGTTCTCCTCCCAATCTTCTATAAAATGCTCACAGAAACCTCTGCTCTTAAAGGTGGAATACTTCTGCAGGAGGAGATTTTCATCAATTATCTGCAGAATTTTATAAGAAATTTCTGCTTAACAAAATTTGTCAGTGTGCTGATTTTTACCAACTGTTAATACTCATTTGTTGATGATATCAGATCTTTGCTGACCAGGGGACTGAAGACACCATGCTATAGCTGTTTTCTAAAATGATGAGGGACATTTCCTTTCCTATCATCCCTATCATGGCCACTCTTCTATAGTTATACAAGTATAAGGTGTCTCAGTAGTGCAATCTTTCCCATTATAGATGTGTGATAGATTGTATCCTGATGATATCTGTACAAGAAAGAAGTAAATGTGAGAAAAGTAGTAAAATTTTGTACCAGAAATGATATTTACAATGAAATATAATCAACATGACTTTGAAAGTATTCTTTAATAGGAAAGAAAGACTCTTTGTCCTTAAGATATGTGAAAAAATAAAATTTATGCTATGAAAACAAAAATAGTATTTCTATAACATTTTTATTTATAATACATGTTTGTTAAAGAGGAGATGAAAAATAACAATGATGAGCATGAGATAAAAATGGAGCTAAATTATATAGGCAAAGATGAAAATCAACCAAGAAACATGGAAAGATCGTAAAGAAATCTAAAATGCACTAACATGGTTAAAATCTGCTCTAGATGCAATAAAGAGCAGGCACCTGGATGGCTAAGCTGGATGGACATCCACTCTTGATTTCAGCTCAGGTCATGACCTCAGGGTTATGAGATTGAACCCTGCGTCAGCCTCCACGCTCAGAGGAGAATCTGCTTGAAATTCTCTCTCCCCCTCTCTCTCTGCCATCCTCCCCCCCTGCCATCCTCCCCCCTGCACTCATGCTTTCTCTCTCTCAAATAAATAAATAAATATTTTTAAAAAGAAGCAATAAAGAGCAAAATCTGTATTACAGAAGTCGAAAGTTTACATTGTGGACGAATGTGAAAAAATTTTTGGAAAGTACAGGAACTTGTTATTAAAAATTAACAACAAGAGATGATGAGAGAAGATGATAGCTACCAGAAATGGAGGAAATGGTCAAATAAAGATAACTGGTGCTCCTGACAAAGAGATGAAAAGAAATGAAACAATCAATGCACAATGATATCAAACAAAATTTTTCTCAGGTAAAGGAATTTAGTCTGGAGATTAATAGAACTCTTCAGGGAGAATGTCTGTAAGAGAAGGTAATGTTAAGACAATTCCTGGTGAGTTTGTTTTATAATAAAACATGAAGGGAACATTCTATAAGCATTTAGATAGAAAAGGTTATATGAAAAGTTACAAACATCATCTTAATCTTAGATTTCTCTTAGAATACTAGTTATCAGAAGTAAAGGGAGAAATATCAGTTGATTTTTTTATTAAAAGATAATTGACTTATAATAGTCTGTTAGTTCCAGATGTACAACATAGTGACTCAAACAGTCAGTTCTTGAGAGGGGAAAATATTGTCATCAAAACTCATGCACAGAGACCAGGGCAAAAGAGCCTCTGTTCTTCCAGCATCCAGAATTCTTACCTTTCCTGTGACATTCCAACTATAGATACAATTATACTTCCTATGTCCTTTGCCTAGAAAAAGTAAGAGTATACCTCCTAACTTCCTTTCCTAAAAAATTTAGGTATAAATCAATGGGTCAACAGTTACATCAACTGGAAGATTTCAAGAATGGGAAGTTATGGTATAATTTTTTTTTTGCAATTATGGTATGATTTGACTATAAATTACCAAATTATATTTGAACAATTATAGAAAGTATACTTAAAAACCAATGCATTTGTAAAAATAGTTCTTGAACAAAAAGAAGTATAGTATAAAATAATTATTTACCAATCATATTCTGGGTCCAAAATCTTAATAGTAGCAACAAAATAAAAACATTTTTAGATAAATTATAAATAAAATTAAAATTATGTTTGTTCCTTATTGAACAAAGGGAAGAAACAATGAATCACAGTTCTATTTTTGCTAGCAAATAAATTTGTATATCTATCTACCTATATATACACATGTACATATAACACAAGCATATGAAAAATTATAAACATAATCTCCAAATTAATCAAATATTATATCTTCTAAATCTTCAACGAAAAACGGCAAATAAAGCACAATCGACTTACCAATCAGCAGAAAGCAAGGAAAACACCAAAGAAATGTTTTACAAAAAAACAAGTAGGAAAATGAAAAGTTAAAAACAAGATATGACACTATAAATGAGTCAAACATCCTATTTAGAAACAAGGACTGATGCTTAAGGAAACACCCAAAACAAAATGACACATGTAAATTAAAAAATAAAGAGGACAAAGATATCTAAAGTAAATAAAATTAAAAAAATAATAGAAATAGTATGTAGCAAATATGCATCATGTACATGTATATAGCAAATACACATTTTCAAGTTAAATACTATAAATGGGACAAGATTAATCTTATTTTCTCAAAAGACAGTCTATGACCACTAATGAATCGTTGAACACTATGTCAAAAACTAATGATGTATTATATGTTAGCTAACTGAACATAATAAAAAAAAAGTCGGAAACAAAGACAGTCTATGAAAAAAAAATATATAAAGTGACCAAAATTGTGTGTGGGCAGGTGATAACACAGCAATGAAACAGAGGTAGAAAGATTAAATTGGGAGACAATGAAAAAAGGATTTTCCTTTGTGTGTTGTCTAAGACCCATTACTCCTCTATGGCCTTTGATTTGGTTGTATTTATAAGAGAAAATTGTGTTAGAAGTCAGAATGCATGATGTAGAGCAAATTGTATTGGAAGTATCAGATTAGCAGAAACAAAAAGATTTGTTAGTAAATTTAGGGAAGATTGTGTATGTTGGAGGAATTTTCCGAGGAGACAAAACAGAGAAGTTAGTAGATCTATAGTTTTTGTTTTGTTTTGTTTTTCATCATAACAATTTAAATCACAGTTGAAGTCTGATCATGTAGAATATTAAGTCATGGAGAGATTCCACAGAATCTCTAAAATTGTCCGCTTCCCAAAAAAGCTTGAGAAATTGTTTAGAGCAGCAGGTTTGAAAAGGTTTTGCAACTTACATATCAAGAGACATATAATATGAGCCAGAGATTGACATTAAAAGAAGAGCCTGCAGGGACGGGGAGAATAAGCCAGACTCAGGTGGACCCTGAAAACTGCATGGGAAAGCCCAGATGCCTGCCACTTAGAACTGGAAAAATAAGGAAGCCCCCCAAATGCAGATCTTCCAGGAAGGAGAAGAGAAGAAAAGTTTGGGTAGTGGAGAAAGAAATCATTTTCCTTGGTACATACTGAAGAGAGCCTAAGTTTGATCTGGTGGAGCACACCTTTCCCTCAAATGTCAAGTTTTCAGTCATGGGAGATGGGGACTCAAGAGACAAATACATTTCAATTAGGGAAGAATAATGTCTCCTATTCCTGAATTGTAGATGTGAAAAATCTCTACATGTATAAAACAGATACATTAAATGTCAGATGAAAAGCTGGGAAATTTCAAAATAAGGAATAATATGGGAAATTGGATTGAGCACGACAGCAACTAAATTAGTATCCTACAGGAAATTCTTTCCAGTGTTCACGGCACACTTACATATCTTTGATAAATCTCCCACACAATAAACAGGGCTTCATGTATTATTTCAGGAATATTGAGCAATGATAGATAGAACAAAGAGTCCCCCATGGCAGTTACAAAATGCAAAACTTTAAACACTTCTTGGTCAAGTAGAAACTGTACCTGCGCAGGTTAACAGATTTTCTCATCAGATTTAAAAATACATTACAAAGCTACAATAGCTAACACAGTGTGATGCTGGCCCCAAAATACGTAGATTATTTGGAATAGAATAGAGAGTCCAAAAATATTCAAGAATATGTATGCAACATTTTGTATATGATATGGTAGTATTTTGAAATAGTGGCGGTGGAGGGCGGGGGTGATTGTTCAGTGAATATTTTTGCTCTAAGTGCCTGGATAGGTAGAGAAAATTTAGATCACTACCTACCTCTAAATTTCAAATACATTAAAGGATTAGGAGATGTAGAATTGACTTTTAATAATTCTGGAATAAGGAGGTCAGTTTAATTATGATAGCAAAGAAAAGATAGCTGAAAATAATATTTTCTGCCTTTATCTAATTATATTTATTTTCTTATTGTGTTACCTAAGAGCAATGTGAAACACTAAATTAGTGGTGGGAAATCTTATCTTCCTGATACACAGTAGTTATTTGAGTCTTAACAGTAGGCACAATGTTCTCTTCAGTATTAAACAGTCATATTATTCTAAAGAGAAACTTTTTCATTTAGATTTCAGAATATTGACTTGTTTTAAAATCAGCCATCTTTGCTGATTTTTGTAAAATGTTTTTATAGTATCTAAGATAAATATGTGATAAATTATATTAGAAGATCTATTTTTATTGATCTATCTTTGCATTTGTAGAATAAAAACTTTGTCCTGGTTTATTATTGTTTAATATACTTCTGAATTCAATTTACTCCTATTTTACTTGGAATGTTTACTTCTATTTCACTAAGAGTTTGATTTGTAGTGTTTAGTTGTGTCTGTGGGGGCACACAGGCTAACTTTTTTTTTTTTTCAAGATTTCATTCTTTGTTTTATACCAGAGTAATATTTCTATTTTTTTTTTAAAGATTTTATTTATTTATTTGACAGACAAAGATCACAAGTAGGCAGATAGGCGGGCAGAGAGAGTGGGAAGCAGTCTCCCTGCTGAGCGGAGAGCCTGATGCGGGGCTCAATCCCAGGACCCTGGGATCATGACCTGAGCCCAAGGCAGAGGCTTTAACCCACTGAGCCACCCAGGCGCCTCGTACACAGGCTATCTTAATTGGATTTTGTTCTTAGGCTTGAACTGTTTTCCTACAATATGATTTTACAATCTTCCTCACTTCCCATCTCCCAGAAAGGAGACTTCTGTTACTACAAAATTCTTAATTCTGCACACTTATACACAAGAGGAAGCTGAGAGACAGATAAATTCAGCAGCATAACTTGTACGTTGGACTAGCACAACTGGTGGGGGGATATCATCAAAATTAACTTTATTTTTCTTTTCCAGTCCCCACTCACAACCTGTACCATAGGGCAAATTTTTCTCTGGCTGCTAGCAGGATGAAAAGTCTGGGGATCCCACGACTTCATAGCCACTTTTAGGTCATGAAAACTTCTATACTCCAACTCACAAAATAGTCTCAATTGGGGATTGGAGCACCTCATTCCACACTTGATTGAGAATTAAATCTTTTCCATTCTCTCAGTCGAGGAGGAGTTCAAACAGGCTATTGACACCTGGTCTGTGGGTACGGTCAGTACCTTCTATCATCTTCTGCTTCTCCTCCCTCAACTTGCAAAGTGGTTTCTGGCTCTTCCAAGACAGTGAGCAACAGGGAGAAATGAAAGAAGGTACAGAAAGTACACTCAGGTAAGTTTGCTTCACATTCTGAGTCTTGGTACTATTTAGAGATGACTTTCTTGCCTGGGAACTTTCGTGGATTCTTCAGAGGGGCCCTCTGTAGGGGCCAGGAGCAAGTCTGCCCCAAGATGGGCCACGTCAGCATGAAAATTATTTTGAGTTAGAAAGCAATCAAAATGGCAGATTCAGGCAAAACTCTTTACTTCCCCACAACTGCCCAAAAGAGTTTAGATAGAAGATGTGCTCCAGGGGCAGAGCTATCACCGTAGGTAACTACATGGGAAGGAACCTAGCAAAAGCTGTTTGTTCAAAGTCCTCTTTGTCCCATTGATTTTGAGTGACCCGGCAAACATTTTTTTCATTTACTTTTTTTCATCTTTTTACAAATTACATTCCTTTCCTCTGAAGTCCCAAATCCCTAACCCCTTCTCCTTGGTTCAGGATGACGTATATACTTCATCTTGCCTGTCTTTGGAATTATCATGTCTCTCTGGTGTCCCGCACAGGCACTATTAAATTTGACTTTCCCCTGTTAATCTGTCTTATTTTGACTTGAATTTTATTATAGCTAGAAGGACCTGAGGGGACAGGAAACTCTTGCTCTTTGACACTCCCTTTGTTATGCCAGCCACTTCCCCAGGCCCTGGTCTCGTGAGCCTCTGCGGCTCTCTCGCAAAGTTCCAAGTGGCACTTCTGAGCAGAATTTAAAGTGGCTCAGGTCATTTTTAACCCTTTTTGGCCCAATAAGTGAGAAATGTTCAGACATTCTGTGCCCATCAAGGATGAGAACATTTCTACACAATGGACCTCCATTTACTCTCACTTCAGGCCTTTAGCATAGCTGCTTGCTTTGAAATTCCTTATCATGGGCCAGACACTGGTATACTCTGTTGCTAGCTGCTGAGGATCCCATTAAGGTCTTTGAACTGTCCCCTTTTTCTACATATGAAGTGAGACGCACGGACTTTAGCCCCTTCACAATGGGATGACAGTTTGGCAACAACTCTCACCAGAGAAATACCTTCTGGAAATCCACTCTACACAGGTTCATACTTTGAAAGTGAGTGAGGAATTTCAAGAGACCTGAAATTGCTCTTGATAAGTTTTCATGAGGTCAGGCCCTTCTTTTAGAATTTCATACTTACCATGTCCTGGCACTTCAGTTGCAATTTCAGGTATAAAGTCCTGCCTCGGAGACTGCCCAAGGTCATCTAGAAGAAATGTCACAGAAGACCTGCACATAGGTCCATAGGTCTATTGATTCCCAGTCATGGCATCTCCACTAGTCCATGCTGCCACCTCTTAATTTAAATCATCATTGGCTATTATTATATGAATTTCATTTCTTGTGTCTTGCACATCAAGACAAGCAAGAATTAGAAGCAAACTCCATTTCCACATTTATATTTACATTCAAGAACAGTTCAAGTTAAGCTAAAATTTGACTAGTCTTACTGATAAAATCATCCTGAACTCCAACTAGTTACTATGGCAGTAACTCCTCTCCAGAAATTAACTGTTATTTGATCTTTAGATATAACACTTTTAGAAATAAGAGGCCAGAAATAGAGCAGAGTCAAAATTCTTTACTTTTTGAACTGCTGACACATATATTAACTAAATAATTGAGTTAATTAATAACTAAGTTCATATGATGGACTTTTTTTAATGAGCTACAAAAACTCCTCTATAAAATAATAAAGATTGAAAATAGCCAGGACAAGGTAAATGGCTTTAAATAAAGTGATATTTACATGAGTCATGTTATGTTAACTGTTATTTTCTAGGAAAAATATGAAAGTCCCTGTTGAAACACAGAACACTATCTTGAGATATATTTGAAAAATACTATAAGTGAAATAGTATACTGAATTCATAAACAGTTATTATTAATTAGTTTCTACAGATATATTCTGGTTTAAATATTCTCTTTGACTTTTATTTATTATGGTCTGATGTTTGGAGTATTTATACTGTGGATTTGGTATATAATTTAACTTGATGTATAGAATACTTTTTCTCTAATTAATTACCTTAGAAAGAAATTATGGGTATATTAAAAATGATAATGTAGGAATATCTGAACTTTAAAAATGTGTAGTTCAATAGACATTTATGCACATTACCAAGGTACCCTTCACTTTAACACATATATTTCAAGGCACATTTTAAAATATAATTTGATATGAAAATACATGCTCAGTATAGTACATTTTATGGAAAGTATCCCTTGATAAGTTGATTTGCCATAGTTGTATCAAGGTTTTGCTTTGTCATTATTACCTGTTCAATCAAATACATGTATTTGATTATATGTATCATATATATAGTAGCTATTATGTGCATAATATAGCCAGGTACTATGCAGATAAATAAAGTACCCTGCTCTCGTCTTCAAGTTTTTACATTTGTTAGCTAAAGAAAAAACTTCCATTGGAAACAGTAAATGATAATTCCAGACAGTAGATAATTAATAAATAACCATGCAGAAGTAAATGTAATGGGACTTTACAGAACAGAGAGAGCTGAGTAGATAGAGGGCATGAGTAAGACTTTATGAATGAACTGGAGAATGACTTTGTCTTTCATGATTGCAGAGGATCAGAGATGATTGGAAGAGAGAATTCCAACCACACACACACACATGCACCATGAACAAAATTATGATGGTATGAATGGCCACACTTTGTAGTTAGGGGATAGAGAATATGGAAGGAACAGAGAGAACAAATAATCAGAAATGTAAATTGGAAGGATATTTAGTAACTAAACTGTGTCAGTCCTTCCATGATAGGATAAAAGATATCCAGTTTACCCCAAGGATAGAATTAATGAGTAGGAATAAGATGAAATTAACTTAAAGAGCTTTGGAAGGGAAGTAGCCATTGGAAAATCCCTAGAAGCCTATTGCAGGGGTACAGATTGAGGAGTCAAAAGAACCTCAGGTAGGATATGAAGTGAGAATTGAGTGTGTGGATTCCAGGTACACTGTAAAAGAAACACTGATGGGATAAGATGAATGTATTCACAAGGGACACAAGGAGGAGAAAAAAAATCAAAGCTCATGCAAAGATATACTGGGAGATATGGTGATAGCACAGTATACTTATTTCTTTAATTTTTTCCTGTCTTTACTTTTTTACATTTATTTATTTATTTATTTATTTATTTTTTTAAAGAGAGGGAGAGAGGTAGGGGAGGGGCAGAAGAAGAGGGAGAGAGAATCTCAAGCAGGGTCCACGCTCAGTATGGAGCCTGACAGTGTTCAATTTCACAATCCCAGGACCATGACCTGAGCCAAAATGAAGAGTTGGATGCTTAAGCAGCTAAGTCATCCAGATGTCCCACAGCATACTCCTTTCTAATCCGACTTAGAAGTTAGCTCTCTCTTAAAACAGATAATCTACATTATTACTTTCATTTATAGATCTTTAAAACTGACCAACTGCTTTATTAATGTTAATAATTCAATTATAAGAGTTTAGCATGCATTTGGAATTTTACATGCCATTTATTTGTCAGTGGAATCAAATTTTTTAAGTTATCTGAGGAAAGTTTCCTTATTAATATAATCTGTTAAGTAAACTGGAAATTAATTATTTAGAAAGTTATGTATTGCACAAACTATGGACCATCACTAAAGTTAGATAATAAAAAGTTTATCTTCATCAAGTGCATCAGGCCTATGAATTTCTTTAAAACATTATTTCTTTTTTTAACTGTGAATCATGGTTACCTCCTGTAGCAGAAAAAAATTGTAATTACATTCACTGAAAATGCAAATACCTCCAAAGAAGTACCAGAATCAAAGGACAGCATCTTTGATGGCTATTAACCTTTTCTTTAGGCTCCCTCCCTAAAGGCCACACCCATCATTCTCCAATCCCCACCCCCCCATCTCCCGATAATGACTCAGTGTGTTTTGGGTCCACACCCTAAAACCTAAAGCTTTAGTAATGTCTAAATACAGGACTGAATATTAGAAACAATTGTGGTGTAATGTTTGGGGATGCGTTTGCTACAGTTGACTCACATTCTACTTTGGGCAATGGTAATGTATGGTCTCTAACATCCCAGAAACCCACAATACCCTGAAGATTTTGGACCACGTGAACAGATTGTTCATAGAATGCCACTGAAATCAGGATCCATCTGGAGTTATAAGAGTGCATCCATATGCTTTTGTTACCCTGGGAGCCCTTTGCACAGGGTAGCAATATTTTCATGGACTGATTTCTGGTTCCTGAAGCCATGAGTGCTTGGTTTTATAGGATTATGATGTGAGTATCAGTAATGCCAGCTTGTCTACTAAAAACAAACAAACAAAAAAAAGACCACAAACAAATAGAAACCTCGAAAGGCCATAACTAGCTACTTTTAATCCTTTTCATTGCAACTGATGTTGAGCAAAGTTCATGGGGGCGACTAGTAAAAATCAGACTAGACACATTGTCCTTACTTTGCATACTCTCTAGGAATTATAGGTGTGGATAGAATTGTGTATCTTTAGGAATATTAAAGATGTTAAAATGAGGGAGGGATATGGGAGAGAAATAAGAACCAAGAAAAAGAAGGAAAGAAAAGGAAATGGCTCAGATAGGAAGATAGCACTTAGCATTAAAAAACAGGTTCCTAATATTTAATACATAAAGTAAGAAAGTAGACTGAGAAGATGATCTAAGAGTGGGGATAAGTCATTTTAAAATTTTCCATAGAGCCCCTGAGAACACTTGAGAAAGAATGGCCTATCACATTTTGGGACAACAGTGTATCCCAATTTCAGAAAGCACTCCCTGCCCTCTGTTCTTTATTAAATTTTTTTTCTTACTTATTTTAGTTTTTCTGTGCATCATATAGATGGTCAGTGTGAATGTGCTGGAATTGCTAAAGCTGAAGTCAATTTACTGAATACAATTTAAAATCACCTATGGAGAAAAGTACACATTATAAGGATTTTGTATGTAAATATTGAAGGATATAATTTTATGAATCACAAATTAGAAACCCATTCAATTACTAAAATTTTTATAGATTTTAGATCACTATCAAATATTTTTTATACTAAAGGCTTGTATTCTCCAGAATATAAGAGGTGGTCTTCTGTATCAAAATGATAATAAGAACTAATGCATCACAGAGTACACTTACCACGATGAGCACTGAGTAAGGCACAGAAATGTTGAATCACCATATTGTAAATATAACATATTTACAATATAGTGAAACTAATGAAACTAATATAACACTCTATCTTGATTATATTGAATCAAAATCAAAAACTCAAAAAAAAAGAAACAAAGAACCAAATTAATAAAAAAATTAGTGTTGGCATTTATACATTACCATTCATGTTACTGTTCCATTCAGAAATATCCTCTACACAACAGTGTTTAAAACGATATGGATCTAGGATTAAAACTATTCAGCAGTGGACACTTCTTTACCATATCCTAATTCTTTATTAGATGAACTTAAACTTTAGGAGCTTTCAGAATTCATTACCTTTCTTTAGGATGAAAGCTGATAGAAATTTTTCAGTGTCCATTTGTGCCCTACGTCTCCATCTTCTTGAACCATATATTTACATATTATCTGATATTATAAGTTTTGCAAGGAAAATCTTGATTAGAAATGATGCATTTTCTGTAGCCTGAGTTAAACCAAGGAGTTTTGTTCAAAAAGTCCTTCCTCAATAATCTTGCTATAACTGGTGAGTAGGCAAACACAATTTCTAAAGTGGCCAGTGGGGTGACCTCTTGTTCGGATATCCCTTCTCATCTTGGTTGGAGTATCTCTTAAACTCAGAACTTTAGAAGTGATCATTTAAAATTAAACAAATATTGAATTAAATGCAAAAAGACTGTTAGGGCATTATCTTAGGCACCTATAAAACGAATCCATTATAGATGACACCGGAATAAATCTTTTAACTGGCAATGATTCCTCTCCAGAGAGTGATGAAACTTTTAGCCATTAGGGCCTGGAGTATAAATGCAGTTTTTTGTTGACTTTTATGCTTGTATCCATAAGTTACTTACTTTCTTTTCTAGAAGTATTATCTATATTTCTCTGAATATGTTAAGCCAAGTTTCTAAAATGCAAGACAAAGGCATTCTGCCTTGACGGTTCTTCTGCTGCCTCCATTTCTCATCTTCCTCTATGTTGCTCTGTTTGCACATTTATGCACGGCATCAACACGCTGGGTGGTTTTTAGATCTGTCTCTGGACTTTTCTTCACATGTTATACTTTGTTCTTGATGTCTGACATTAACCTTACAAGGTTTCCATTTCCTTGCGCCATATTGCATTTCCCCACCAGACCCCCAGTTCTGAAGAAAAGTCTCGTGTTTCCAGGGCTCTCTGAAGCATTACTACACATAGTGTGGTTCACAGATCAGCAGCATCGGCATCATCTGGGAACTTGTTAGAAAAACACAACGTGGGACGCCTGGGTGGCTCAGTTGGTTAGGCGGCTGCCTTCGGCTCAGGTCATGATCCCAGCGTCCTGGGATCGAGTCCCACATCGGGCTCCTTGCTCAGCGGGGAGCCTGCTTCTCCCACTGCCTCTGCCTGCCTCTCTGTCTGCCTGTGCTCACTCTCTCTGACAAATAAATAAATAAAATCTTTAAAAAAAAAAAAAAAAAAAAAAGAAAAACACAACGTAAGCTATGCCGCAGATTTGCTGAACCAGAATCTGTGTTTTAGCCAGATCTCTGAAAGAATAACACATTGATAAATGAGAAATGCTGCTCTAAAGGATCCGTCCCAACTCCATGCCCTCAGAGATCTCATCTCCATGTTCTCTCTGGCTGTTCGGTTGCATGAAATAGTCTCCCCAGTGATTACTTGAACGTCAAAGCCGGGACTGCATCAACCTGGCAACAGCTGTTTGTGTCTACATGGATGCTCAGAGTCAATGATTTTTCCGATCTCGCCTCTTAGCACTTTGGGTTTGGGTATTCATCCTGCCAATGTGGTGTGGTGGGAAAAAGAGGATTGTGGCTGGGAAACAACAGACTAAGTGCTTATCTCTGTCTTTTTCTCTTCTCACTTTGAACATCATCCCCTATGATCCATGTACAAGGTGAAGAACAAATTACACATGTTTAATAACTCCACAAAGCTTCCAAATTTCTGTCTCCCACCATGCGTGGATTATTATTGTGTTAAACCAACTATTTTGATTGAGAAAAGCAAGTTTCATTGGTAGGACTGGACATGTTATTGGCACAATCGGTAAAGGAGTGATCTATTCTGTGCTATTATTAGGGAATGAAGGTGTCTCCACAATCTTATTCTTGGTCCAAGTCACAGGGACTTGATTGTTAATTGGTTAGGACGCGGCTTGCTGAAGCTTAAGCATAATGTTGTACTGTAAATGCTCTTGTATTTGATAGTTTTCCATAGGCTTTAGAATCCTGGGACTGACCAAATGGCAGGAAGTGATTTTATCTTATTTTATTTTATTTTTAAAGATTTTTTGTTGTTGTTATTTGGCAGAGACAGTCACAGCAAGAGAAGGAACACAAACTGCAGGAGTGGGAGAGGAAGAAGCAGGTTTCCCGTGGAGTAGGGAGCCCAATGAGGGGATCCATCCCAGGACCCTGGGATCATGACCTGAACTGAAGGCAGACGCTTAATGACTGAACCAAGCAGGCACCCCATGAAGTGATTTTCAGAAGAGAAAGATGTATTGCACATTTCAGTGTAGCATCACCATGGCATAGACACAGGCTATCATTCCTCAGTTGTGCCTATTTCTTTCTTGGACATGCCAAAAAGCTTGGATACACCATAAATATACAACCAAGAAGAGAGTAAGAGGCAGAAGGCATCTTTCCTTTTTTTTTTTTTTTTTTTTCGGAACGATGTTGCAAATTAAAATTAATTCAGAAAAGAAAGTGAACAAATAACACATACCATGGTTCATGATATATCAGAATTACATATATAATGACGTAGTCTCTTTCAAATGGTGTGGCAGTCTCGACAGTCAGGTCGAGAGAGTTGAAAGCTTCTAATGGGACACTTAAAGGAGGAATTCTTGGAGTTCCTGGGTGGCGCAGTTGGTTAAGCATTGGATTCTTTTTTTTTTTTTTTTTTTTAATTCATTTGACAGACAGACAGAGATCACAAGTAGGCAGAGAGACAGGCAGCAGAGAGAGGGGGAAGCAGGCTCCCCTGCTGAGCAGAGAGCCCGATGCGGGGCTCGATCCCAGGACCCTGGGATCATGACCTGAGCCGAAGGCAGAGGCTTTAACCCACTGAGCCACCCAGGTGCCCCTAAGCATCAGATTCTTGATTTTACTTCAGGTCATGATCTCAGGGTCATGGGATTCAGCCCCGCAGGGGCTTTGTGCTTAGCAAGGAGTCTGCTTGAGATTCTCTCTCTCCCACTGCTTCTGTTGCTCCCCTGCCTGTGCACTCTTTCTCTCTTTCAATAAATAAATAAAATGTTTTTTAAAAAAGAGGAATTCTCAGCATTCTGGTCTATTAAGAATTCAGAATGTGCATAATTATTGAATCTGATTGCTGTGAATCATAGGCCAATATAAAGATGCAAAGATGTGGGATAACTAACACAAGTTATGTTTGATGTGTTATCTCTCATTTCAAAAGGTAGTTAGTTGTACTATTTCCCCAGACTGACATAAAGATCTCTTGTAAATTCTATATTATGAGTAAATAGCATTTACTCATTATTCACATCTATATAAGAAAAACATGTTGCTATTACAAAAAAAATGTTGTTTTTAAGTATTGGGTTTTAATAAGATGTAATTAAACCAATATTAAATTTAACATGAATTACATTTTAAATTAAGCTATATTTCATATTAATGTTAGTTTGGGATTCCTGATTTTGAAGTTATGTTTTGTTACCTATTTGCAAAGACACTAAATCTTATCATTTAAAAATGAAATTTATTTCTACAGATGTATAAAGAATGTAAATTCAGGCATGTATAATGTTTAAAATTAAGAATTCATTTAAAATTATATTTCCTCCATGCATGATGAGCTTTTTCATGGTTTTGATATTGGTTACCTTGACTCCTATGCTGAAGAAATCCTAAACACAACATTCCATGATGATGGTTCTACTCTGGGGTATTAGGAAAGCTACGGAGACATTACTGGTTGTTGCAGTTATGTAGGGGAGCTAATGTTACTTACTGAGCAGGAGGTAGGACATTAGACCTCCTACACTTCACAGTGCCTACAATGAAGAAATGTCCTGTACGCTGCATGGTCTTTAAATATTCCTCCAGGCAGACATTTAAGGAGTTGAAAATCCTGTTGATACTGACTGGAGCCTAGAATCTATTTCAATTTACATCTTATAATGAAGAACATCTGCATCGTTTTAATATGTGCAAATTTTTCTAAGAATGCAAAACAAATATACAACAAGAGTAATCAAAATAATAAAATTTCAGTGCTTGCAGCTTGGTTTGGAATTTTACCAAGATTTAGCTCACCCTCTTGGAAAATCTTGTCAATCATCAGCAACAATCCCTCATGGTATTTGAATCACTGACTAAATACCCTGCGTTTAGCAGTTCTGTGTTCGTGACAATTTTTGAAGGGGCAAGTGTCTAATTACTTGGCTATACTATCTAGCATATTCGTTTCCAAGTGTTTAGCATGTCAGCTCCCCCCCCCCCACTACATACGTACATACTTCATCAATTACTGATTTCCTTTCATTTGTTCTTTATATTATAGTTGAAGCAATGAGTTGATGTTTAAAAGTTCTCTATGTAGGTCAGTTCTATTACCTGTGGATTTTAGTTCAGGATAGTAATAGGGACATCAAGTTATATTTATTAGAAAATGGGGTCTATTTGGTGTGATAATGTTGAGAACAACTGTCCTAGAAGCATTTTATCTCATGGAGATTTATGTCTCTGAACAGGACAATTGTTCAGGAAAAGTTTACTCTGGTAGGAGGGCAGAGGTACCTAACATGGAACAAAGGTGGGGTGTAGGGGATGACACATGCCTGCAGTTGATGCACATTTCCTTGTTTTGTAATTTGGAGTGAATCAATAAATTTCTCTGGCCCTGAATTTTCTTTCTATTAAAGTGTTGGGATTGATGAACTCTAAAATCCCTAAGACAACATTTATTATGGGTAGACATTTATTTTCATGGTGTAGAATCCATATACGGAAACCTGCATATTTCATTTGCAATATTCATAGTTTTTCATATCTGTTCTCTTTTTTAATGCTGCATTTGAATCCGTAAAATAATATGAAATTAACTTTTATATACATAAATTTTTCACTAAGTAGTAACCCGCTTACATTTTATTTTGAGAAATGTATTAGCAACATGATAAATATTTATAATGATTGCAAGCTCTTCCTTGGCAAAACCAATACCATGGGTTTTCACTTTTCTTACACATGTAAACAAAGTTACACATCTGTATGATAGAAGGTGCAAAGGTGTGTGTGTATGCACATACACAGATTTATTTCTGATATTGTGAAGGTTTCATGCAGCTGTGTATATTAATGGTTGACTTCCCTGAAGCCCAGACAAGCTTTTCTGAGTGAAATGTATACATGGTAATATATGAGAAAATTACTTGTCCCCAGGTCATATGAAGAGTTGGGTGGGGAAAAGGTACGTTCACCTTTATCTTGGGGGCGGACCAGTGTTCTCTCCTTCAATTCCCTTCTCCTCCCTCCCTCAGCCCCATGCACCTTGCCACCTTCTTTCTTTAAATTATCAAGAAGAGGCCACAAGATGAGGAATTCTTCACCGCAGGTGGTGATATGAAACTGACAAGTAGTTTATAAACTAGCCCTACCCTCTTGCTTGGAAAAGCTTTATAACTGATTGTTTTAATACCAAAGTGACACCAAAGGGGGTCAAGTAAATAAATATGCAAGCCTCACCAGTTCAAAATAATAAAATTCCAATGTGTGCAAGCCTGCTTGTTGAACATATGTTGGAGGCACGGCTAAGCCATCTGGCTCAGTGTCAAGCATTTACACCAACTGCAGTCTTACAGTACCTGACAGCAGAAAAGCTTTATTCCCCTGGTGTTTGGGCACAAATGGAGAAATATTATTGAAATGATTATCTGCATCAAGACTCAGATTTGCTTTGACATTTAGCTGGCTCTGTTTAATCCAAAGGGTTGTCTGAATGAATAAAGAGAAGGGTTCCTCCAGAAGATGCTGCGAGCAGCCAGGGAAAGCCAAATGATTAATGAGACTGAAAGGCAGGGTGGACCTGCCCACCTCCACCCAGACCTCAGTGCCAAGAACTGAATATGAAATTAGTCTAAAGCTTTCCGTGGCTTGTCAGGAAGATTCCACCCTTACATGGTGCTCTCGTTTTGGACTTCTGGAAACAAAAGGAACTGATGCCTTGCCCAATATGGAAGCAATAGGCTGGGAGAGAGCTTCATGTTATAATCAGAACATTTCACATTCAAACACTTTTTGATTTTAACAGCTCTACCGGAGGCATTTCGATATTATGTTAGGAATAGAGTCTCAGGAATCAGAAAGCTTCGGCTTGTCGACTTGTTTCTGTTTTGGCAGCTGGTTTCTAGCATGCTATGGTCCTTATATCAAGATAATTTCATTTGGCTTAGAATGCCGTGTTCTACTGGTTGTTTTGTGCTGCCATTCATTTTAAAATGTTATGTGAAGCCGAGTTTCTCAAAACATGAGGTACAATGCTAGATTCGGCATTCACCTATGCGGACAAAATGCAGAGCCTGAGCCAAAGAGAGACACCTTTAACAGAATAATATGAAATCAGCAAGAAAATATAATCCTCTTTGTCATCATAATGGAGGAAATAATTTGGAAATCTTTATCAAAAAGTGATAGGTTCACATCTGCTTTATCTGATTTTTTTAGGTATACTGTACCTTTCAGAGGGAGAATTTAAGTAATGATTGTTGATTTAAATTTGAAATTACTTCGGTAATTTGGATCTAATAAGAGTGTTAGACATGATTTTCTCCTCACTCATACTTTTAATTAACTTTTTATAAAGATATGAATGAATTCTAATGAACACAATTGGCAGGCTAATTGATTTGTCTCAGAGCACAGTGAGTGATCAGTATGCTGGCAGCATTGTGTTATACTATTCAAGGATGTCAAACAGTTTTTGGGTTAATTTTCTGGCAGAGGTTAGTTGGGGAAACTGCTTAAAATATGGACTGTTTTTGATTTTCAAACAAGTGCCTGTTTTTTAAAAAAAATTCAGTGAATTAAAAGATATCTATTGCTTTGAATTTATGGTGTCTTTAAATTATCACATTGCCACCGGGGAGTTGTTTTGTGTATTCTGCATATTAACAGAATACTTTTACATGTGTTATGCACATGAGGATATTAGAGACAATTTTCAGAAGATAATGCATTGTGTTTGCAAGAAGAAAGCCAAGACTGTGCTCCTCTGTTTAAAAAATGTATTTTTAAAAAGTTGCCACAAAATCAAGAGTGGTCAAAACAAATCCTAAAAGCACCCATTTAAAGAAAAATAAAGCACAGCTCCAAGAGGTTACTGTTTTGCTAAGGATCTCACTGTAAAGGTTTGGCTTAAATAAATCCCAGTGAAATGACATTCTTTTATAGTGTTAAGAACAATGAGCGGGTGAGAAAATATATTATGACATAGTTAAACACAGGGCTATAATTTCTAAACTGCATAAATTACATGTTTTCCCCTATTATGATACAGACAGCCAAACTGAACATTTTTGAAAGAAAATGACCAACGTATGATTAATTGCAAGCTCACAGATTTTGTAGCTTCAAGAGTAAATCAACTGCTAAGAAGTGCTAACTTGCTAAAATATAAACTAATTTTAGTCTCTAGATATTAAAATACAATCTATCTTCTTCCTCCATTGGGAGAGCTAATTAGAAATTGTGACTGGCAGAAGAAGGAGAACCCAGAGAACACCAGGATTAAGTTCATGTGCTTAAAACCTGAGCCCGGAAAAAGTGGCCAGATTTTTTATTCTTTACATTTCACATATTTGAGTTTCCTGAAGCCAGCTTATGGTAATGGCTGCTACCCAAATGTGCAAGTAACAGAAGAGAGAGTTTGTGAAAAGAACACGTTTAGTTAACATAGAATGCTACGAATATAATGCAGAAAGACAGAAAAATGGTTCATGGATTCCATTTCTACCCCTTTCCTCAAAAGATATGGCTGTTCGTATATAACACATCTAGTATCTAGGATTTTGGAGAGGCCATCAGACCAGTGACATTTATGTTCTGAATTTTTTATATTCTAGGAGACCTTCCAAACTATGAGTTAGTCTTGATTTCAAGTTGGTTTTGCCTGGACTCTGTCTGATGACTCTTCCATTGGTGACTAGGGTGAAAAAATGATGGGTTTGGATATGCATGCTGAATAAACAGACTGGCTGTCCTATTCACATGTCCAGAACACTTGCTGACAATTTCAGATTTGCTATTTTGTATGGTTAGGGTCTCATTTTGCATAATTTTAATTTTGCTGTACTTTTTAAGGTGTAAGTACACTGTTAAACCTTTCCATAATATGTTTTGAGATTTTTCAAAGAAATAAATGATGACCATGAAATACAAGAAGATTCCCAACCCATGTTATGATTTGGTGTGAATAAGGGAGTGAATTGAAATTACATAATTTCAAGGAGGATCTCTCTTACAATAATACCCCTTTTTAAAATTTACTATTGAAGAAACAGATCCAGGAAAGCTTTTCATACTAGAAATAGAAGACTACCAAATGTGGAGCTATTATTCTATGAGCATTTTAGAAATGTTATATTATGATAAGATTTCCCCAGTGCATATTTTTATGCACTTTTGAGGGGTAGATGTACTTATCTGACATTGAGATTAGTTGCAATATAATTTTAAAAGAATAGCATGGCTTTAGCCGGGGAATTTTTATTAAATTCAGTATGCGTGACAAGAAAAAGAATTTTCCAAGTTTAGTTGTAACAAAACCTACAAACATTCCTTTTCCTGTCCTTGATGAGTAAAGATTTTATTCAGCCAGTATTCCAAACCTTCAGGTAATGTTCATAATGAAAATAGTAGTAATTGTGAAAGCCACTATTCATAGTGATTAAGAACTAGACCACCGAGGTTATCCTAGCTCTATGACGTCCCTGCCGTGAAATGTTGGAAAAATTATTTAAAATATCAATTCGGTTTTCTCATCTGCAAAATAATGGTTGCAATAGTACCTACCTCACCACATCGTTAGGAGGAGTAAAGCATATTAATAGATGTAAAATAATTGGACTAGTGTCTGGCACCCAGGAGGTGCTTAATAAATGTTAAAGCATGTACACATCCCAAACATCACAAATATGACTAATGTATGATACATGAACCTATGGGAACAATTTTTCCCCATTTCCAATAGAATTCTTTGTCTGAGAGTCTCTAACATGAGTGAACAAAGGGTCAAGAAATGCTGGTAAGGTAAAATGAAGACTATGACAGGTCTGAGAATCCACATTCCTACAGAATCACACCCAGATCTACAAATAAGAGCATTGAGAGCTGACAAATTTGGTCATGTAGAAAACAGATTGTATCACTCCTGTCTTTTAGTTCACATCTGAGTCATTACTGCAAGGTTTCAGTCAGAGTCTTCTGATTCAGCACAAAGAATAGCACAAACTATTTTTAAAGCACCTGATACTAATTCATCAATCATGTAAAGGTCAACAATGATAATTTAGGCATTCTTCACTAGAAGTAGTTGCAATTTTGAATGCCTACTTGAATGTACCAAATGCATTTATTTCAGTTGCCCAAAATATTTTTATTATTATTATTCCCATTTTAAATAATGTCTAAACATTTTCTGAGGGATTATCTAATGTATACTAGGTCATATACTTAATAGTGGAGCCTGGATTCAGATGCAGATTTATTTAAATTTAGAGCCAAATCTATGTGCATTACATTATTGTACCACAGGGCATGAGAAAACAGGATTTGAAATCTGACCATGCTCCTAAAATAAATAAACACATAAGCAAACAAACAAACAAATAAATAAAGCCTCATTTTTGATTTAGCAACCTGTGAAATGTCTGGCAAGTGGACAATTTGGACTCTGGATTCCCAGTCTTTTTCCGCTGTTAAGAACCTGAAATACAGAGTAAAAGGAGTGGCCCATATTATCTCATTTTTCTGAGGTTCTGTTTTCTTGTATTAGCTCCTCTGATTTCATTGCCTCAGCAACTTCCTTTGTGGACTATTTGAACCCATTTGGAAGCAGATGCTCCTTCTGCAACTTCTGTACTTCTGTGACAAAAGAAAAATGTCTCTTGTTATGTTACTGGAGTCCCAAAAATAATGGAAAAAAAATGAGGTAGGAGCAATATTTGGAGATATAATACAAAGAATTGTCCCAAACAATATACCCGAACCCACAGACTCAAGACATTCTATAAGCGTAAGCAGGTCAAATAGAAGAAGAAACACACCTATACCCATAGAGTCAGATAACTGAAAACCAGAGGGAAAAAAAAAAAAATTAAAAGTAACCAGAGAAGAATATTATCTTCAACAGAGCAACAATGAAAGAGACAGCTGACCAATCAACGGAAATGACAAAAGCAAAAGACAATAAATAGAATGACATTGGGAAGTGCTAAAAGAAAATTACAATCCAAGAAGAATACATATACACAAAATCGCACAAAGAAATGGAGAACAAAGACGTGTAAATAGGTGGGTAAAGACAAATGGATATTGACTGGACATAATATAATAACAATGTATAGACATAACGATGTGAAAACAATAATAACATGTTTGAGAATTTCAAATATATATGTATGTAGAATTTAAAAAGTATATAAATAAGATTAAAATGCATGACAGTAATAAAATATAATTTTACAAGGTAAATGGGATGAAAATATTTCAAAATTTTAACATTATTTGGAAAGTGGTAAAATTGTTAATTTTTATAAGACTTCAATAAATCTAAGATGTATGCTATAATCTGGGTAACCACTATGATAATATTCAGTTTTTAAATTACTAAGTTGTAGGGGGCAAATAATCAAGTAATTTTATTGATACAAAATTAGGCAAGAACAAAGGAGCTTAAAACAGGTGGTTCAATGGAAGTATATGGATATAGAGCTAGTATAGTTATATAGATAGTAAATATAAACTTAAATATATCAGTATGTACTTTGAATGTAAATGGACTAAATATTGCAACATAAAAGTGTAAAATTGTCAGATGGGATAGTATGTAGCAGAAAGAAAAAGCAGAAACAAGGAAAAGAAAAATTCTAGACAACAGCAAAAATAAACACAGTAAAACAAGCAAGAACAGCCTGACACAATAGGGCAGAGGGCTGTGTGAGTAAGCAGAAGTCATAACATGAATGGGAAGAAGCAATCCCACTCAGAGTGGCAAAACTTAATGAAAAATTGACTTACTATGAAGGGGAAGGAGGAGAAAGAAATTAATCAAATTAAGAAAGAAATGAATTCAAACAGCATAGTAGTCTGTGGAAAGTCCTATAAGATTTATTAACGCCAGAATTACTTACTAACTTTTAAGCTTATTTTTGTTTCTAGCAGTGCTATTGTTGAAGTTCATGATAATAACTAGTATTTATTAAGAAAAGATTATATTATGTTTAGTTCATCCTATTTTCAGAGATTAGGATATACGTGGTAGAGTTTGGACAGTTTTTCCATTCCAATGGTTAAAGAAGCAATGCTGCAAGAAGAGATAGCTTCATGTTAGCTGGAAATTTGGGGTGTTCTGCCCCGCCACGGGAACTATAAGTCCCTTCTCTGACACATGACTGGACCATATGAACTGGAAACTCAGTCGGGACATGAGAAACATTTAAAATCCGCTGATTAAAAAAAAGTGTGGGAATGGTCGGAAGATATACAACAGATTTATCTTGAGCAGTCTTCTCAAAATTTGAAAAGCAGGGAAATTACCTGAGGTTTCTTTTATTTCATATTTTTTACTTTTTAAAAAAAATTTATTTATTTATTTGAGAGAGAGAGAGAGAGAACACAGGAGCTGTGGGGGAGAGGCAGAGAGAGAAGCAGACTCCCCACTGAGCAGGGAGCCTGAAGCAGAGCTCCATTCCAGGACCCTGAGATCATGACCTGAGGTCATGACGTGAGCCAAAAGCAGTCACTTAACCCACTGAGCCACACAGGCATCCCCACCCGAGGTCTCTTTTAATATACAGATTCTTACTGGGTACGTCTGCAGTGAGACCTGAGACTCTGAATTTGTAACAAGTTGCCAAAGGCTGCCAGTGCTCTGGTCCATGGGCCACACTTGCACGTACCATAGCTGGAGCTGAGAGAACACAGAACAGATGATCTTGAGGATGATACTCAAAGACAACCATGAAAGTAGCCCCTTCATTGTACAGCCGTTGCCCCCATTGCTCTATGCTCTGTCGAGTCAGAAAGCATTCAAATATCCTCCTCCACTCCTGTACCCCACAAAAAAACAAAACACCAAAAATGAAAGCCATTCTGGAGATGTAAGGAAACTTATAAAAATGTAACAAATATGTACTAAATTATTTTCACCAACGGATGGAAATGCTTCAAAGGATTTGCGATCATTTGTTTATTTCCACAAACAACCAGAGATCTAGGCCTGTTACTATGTATCATTCTCTCTGTTTCTCAGGAGTATCAATCTCCACTTAGGGAAACAAAGCTTCCTTAGAAAGACACATACAGGGTGAACTGCAGTCAGTTTTGATTATGACTTCTAAAATATACTTCCCATCAAATTTCATATAAAATTAAAATCCAGGGTCATATAAAGCTGCCAATCAAAACACTGGCAAATGAGAAATGCACACAGTAAACATTTGGGAAAATAACATAGCAGTTTTCTCCTTTTATTAAATTTTCACTGAACAAATGGAAGGTGCTTTAGTGTCAGGGAAGCTGCAGGAATAAAAGGCAATGAAGTTGGAAGCAGTGTGTTATAAAGATTAAGGTAACTACATTCAATTATCTTACCCACATATTCCCCTCACCCTGTAAAACTCCTGTCTTCTGAAAAGTGTTTAATCAGTAGTCTTGAATCTGAAAATTTCTAAGAATTCTTAATGTTGCCCTGATGGGTGTCACTTTTGAGATCTGCACATAGTATGAAGAAGTCAAGGACATTAAAATATAAAATAGTTTTTTTCTAGAAAATTATGACTAGCAAGAGAAATAAAGTGTCCTTAAATGTCTTAAGAAGAATATGATTCTCATCCCAAACCTTATTTTTCTGGGGTTTAAGTGGGTATTGTTTAGAACTAACAATTGCCTTTCCAACAATCCCAAGGCAGAGGAATGAGAGGAAACTACATGGAGAACATTAAAGGAAGAAATATGAGAATTTAGAAGAAAGACACCTGCTTTTGCTTCATCAGAACTGGAAAATCCAATTGGAAGATGAAAAATCGTAATAGAGTCTTCAAATAATTTTCTGGAGGACTTTACCTAAAGACAAAGATAAAATAAATAATTTAGCACAATGAGGGAAAGAAAGATTGATTAAATCCTGAAGGAGGACAACATTTTACACAACAAAACTTACATTATAAAGGAAAGGAACAAAGTTGTTGTAACTCAGTATTGAGACACAAATAGAAAAAAAAAAAATACTTCCTAACCTGTAACTTTAAATATAGAATATTTATAATAAGATGATTTAAAAATATACTTTACATTGTGTTGAGTTTTTGCACATCTCAGTTGACTAAAATATGAATTGGAATATCACCCTTATCATTCTCCACAATCACTTGTTGAAAATAACTATATAACAGACTACTTTTCTAGGCCCTGAGGGCCCAAAATGTGGAAAACATGGTCACTCTCGGTAAGTACAATTGCATGGGGCTAAGAATATATCAACTGATTTATTCATGGATTCATTCCTTTATCCAATTTACATTAATTCAGTGAGTATCACTTTTGCACAAGAGGCCCAGATCGAACAAATAGAATAAAATAGACTTTTTGGTTTTCAAGGAATTTGTATTTCAATAAGGGAAAGAAATCATGTGCTTAAATAGACACAGTCTACAAGACATCAAAGATGAGTTACACCTCTATTAATGTCAGAACCAAGTACATGCATTGACACAGTACAGGCTCCAAAACATTTATGGAATGGATATTTAAAGGGCTCTCAAAGAGATAGACAGCTAATGTGTCCTATTAAGTCAGAGCTGGGATTATTACTTCTGGCTGGTAGGAGTAAGGAAAGCTTTCTGAAAGTGACTTGAAAATTGAATAGGCAAAAACTAACAGAACTTGAACAGAATGGCAGAACAGGAAATAACCATTTGGAAAAATGAAGAGCTTGGGTCTTGAGATAGAAAAATAGAACACATGAGAAGTAAAGAAGTCCATGGTTTGGCTTGAGTATAAAAAGTAATAAAAAGAGATTGCAATGTAGCTATCTTCGGAGTTCATGTGTTAAAAAATACTAAATGAACATACCCCAATACACACCCCTCCAAACGTTGAGCCATGATAGATATTTACAAAAAGAAACAGCCAATTATAAGAACAAGATGAACATCTCTGTGAACCAGAAACATACATAAATATAATGAGTACGTGAGGACTTTGCTTGTAGACCAAAGTCAGAATTCCTGGGAATTAGACTCTCATGACCTAACGGGGATTATCCCATATGAAGCAAGAGATTAGAGCCAGTGTCACTTCTCGATGGCTAAGAAAAGGGACAGCAGCTGCCCAGGCCTGTGACTGATTCTGCTGGTCAGGACATTCCCTAGGACTAGAGTTTTGGTATAAGATTTAGTTCAGAATTGGAGACTGTGAATCGTGGATCATAGCACCTAAGACTGAGCAAGCCATGGGGTGTAGTTTGTCTTTGCTTCAGGGAAAAAAAAAAAAAATAGATAAATTCCTCAGTCACTGAAATGGACTTGGGAGCAATGTTATACATCCAAGTAGCATTTCCTAGACCTTAGGACTGCAACCCAGACACCAGTGTTGTTAAACTTAATGGCCTGAACAATATGTGCTTCCCAGGCTAATGTTACAAATGCCTCTCTCTTGCCTACTTCTGATGTCTGTGACTCATACACAGTGGATATGGTCACCTGGAATTCCTCCTGTCCTCGAGTGTTTCTTATGGGAATATCAGGGGCCAGCACCTCAGATATTATAGGTTGAAATGGGGATCGTTGTTGACAGGATGGCTTGATAATGAGATCAGGGCATGGACTGAGAGATAAGACAAACTTATTCAGGACTGACCTCTGTACGCTGCCATGGAGGAAGGCTTCCTGCAAAGCTTCATGGAAACTGGCAAGGCCCACTGCTTAAGACTATCAATCTTGGTGGGGACACCTGGGTGGTTCAGTTGGTTAAGCGGCTGCCTTCTGCTCAGGTCATGATCCCAGCGTCCTGGGATCGAGTCCCACATCGGGCTCCTTGCTCAGCGGGGAGCCTGCTTCTCCCTCTGCCTCTGCCTACCACTCTGTCTGCCTGTGCTCGCTCGCTCTCTCTCTCTAACAAATAAATCAATTAAAAAAAAAATTAGAGCACCTTCTTAGAGTGGAGCTCCTAGACAGTTAAAAAAAAAAAAAAAACTATCAATCTTGGTGAACCCCATGGCTTGGATCTCAGCCCCAACCATGATTATCAGTGTGGAAAATCCCTCTTCTGGCTTGCTTCATTCAGTAGGAACTGTAAACCTTGAAACGCAAACTTGATCACAGCAAAAGAGGAGCTTGTGTTATTCCAAATAAAAACACAAGCTGTGCAAGATAAGGCCTATGTCAGGGTTCTATCATGTCACATCCTTGATCATGCCTTTGTGGTCAAACCATTAGTGGAAATGGTTCCATCTTAACCATGCAGCTTAAAAACCTCACAAGAGTTTGCCTTTCCCGGGAGACTATCCTGACGATAGTCGGATTCCATTTATATGTGCTGCTATGGAATGAATGGAAAATGGGGCCCACATCCTTGTGACTGACCCTGTCTCCAACCTTTCTGTAATGGATGGTGCTGTATGAGGTTTGGTTCCAGCCAGTATGGTGTGAGGTGAATTGCTTGGACTCTTGTTCTCCTTTTGCTCATGAGTTCAAATCTGACTTCTTTGCTAGACTCTAAACTTGGTAGGGACCAATATATGTCTCTTAATTTGTTTTTGGAAATAGGTTTATGTCTGAATTCTTTGCTAGTCTTCAATCTATGTGAGAGCAGAATTTTTATATCTGAAGCCTCACGTGACATGGAGATATACTTCAGCAATATAGTGGGTTCAGCTCCAGACCACTGCAATAAAACAAATATTGCAGTAAAGTGACTCAACTGAGTTTTTTGGTCTCCCACTGCCTATAAACATTACATTTACACTATACTGTAGTCTATTAAGTGTGCAATAGCATTATGTTTAAAAAAGTAGATATTTCAATTAAAAATGTTGTATTGTTCAAAATGGTACCCATTATTTCCATAAGTCATCATCATTGTTCACAGATCACAATAACAAATATGGTAATAATGAAAAAGTTTGAAATATTGAATTACCAAAATTTGAAACAGAGACACAAAGTGGGAAGAACTGTCAGAAAAATGGCACCAATAGATTTGTTCAATACAGGGTTACCACAAACCTCGAATCTGTATAAAAAATGCAGGTCTGCCAAGTGCAGGAATACAAAGCACAATAAAATGAGGAATGCCTATATAGTATATAGTAGAGGTACAATAATTATTTATTCATGGACTTTGTGTATTTCATTTAATCCTCACAACTATTATATGAATGAGTATAAACGTACTTATTTTCTAGATAAGGAAACTTATGAAACTTCTGAAAGGCATGCCACTAGAAAATGACCAAGTTGCGGTTCAAATTCTTACGCATCTGACTCCAAAGTCTAACATTCCAGAGTATTGAAAAAGTCAGAAACATGGATGTTGGTGTGCTGAAAGTGAAGTTAAGGGTCAGGATAGTATATTTTTCAGGTGTGGGTTACCATAATCCCATGGAACAAACCAGACCAAAACCCAGTGGCGTAAAACCACCACCACCACCACCACCACCACCAGCTCTTTTTCACTCATTTGTCTGCCTGTTGTCTTGAGCTCAGCTGATCTTGGCTGGTTTCAACTGAGCTTGATTTAAAGCTTTGGACTGGGTTCCTGCCGATTTCACAAAACTCTCCTCTTTGGGGGGACCAGTTATTCTTCTCCTGGCAAAAGGTGGAGCACAGAGGGGAGCCCTGACTATACAAGCACACTTTTAGCTTCATGCCAGCCAACATCCTATTGGCTGAATTTCTTTTTATCCAGTCCATGTTGGTAGCACTCTTGCCAGGGTTTTACCTCAAAATCCTCATTGGTTTTCTCTATATTTCATTCCAGTCAAACCCCAGTATTAAAAGGCCATACCCATAATTCTTTTGGAAACATCTTTCTCTAGTCTTAAAAATGGCATTTCAGTGCACACACACAAGTGTGTATGTGTGTGTGTGTGTGAGAGAGAAAGGGTTTCGACGGGTGGACCAACATTAAGCTTAGCTTTAAGCTGTGAGTTTAATATAGCTTTGTTCCACATGTCCTTCATTCTCCTTGGGAGGCTAACTGAGGCATATTCTTCTCGTGGCAAAATGTATGGGCTCCAGAGGGCAAACCCAATTATGCAAGATAATTGAAGTCTCTCAGCACATTATATTTTCTAACACGCCCTTGGCCAAAGCAGGTCATATGACCAAGCCCAAAGGCAGCTGGACAGAGAAATATACTCTGTCTCTAGAGGTAGGTTGGGAGGAAAAAGAAAGAATATTTGTTAAACAACTAGAATATAATCTACCACAGGTAGCAATAAGAAGTCAAATTCTAGAATTTTCATATTGGATGAAATATCCTATAGGTCAAAACAAATAGTACTGAGGATATGGAACATAAGTATAAAGGATATAGAGAGAGGAAGAATCCACGAAAGATAGTCCTCTTGAATAGTATTTTCTAAACTATAGGCCACTATTCATTGTTGGGAAATTAAATCAGTTTCCTGGGTGATAGCACCATTCAAAAAACGAAATAGAATAAATGAGGTTAGAATGGACTAGAATAGAAAAGTACAGAGGGGAAAAGAGGTTTATGATGTTGACTATCTGGTTATAGTCAGAACCACCACAAAAGGAGGCAAGATTTGACATCAGATACTCCAATTCCAAGCCTGAGCCTTTAACCACTCACCTATACGTTTTTGTCATAAATGTTAACTTTGTTTGGACTATTCACACATTGGCTCAATTTTTTAAATGTTCTCACTATCTAGGTATAAAATAGGGTTCTATAGGTTGAAGAAATCTCTTGTTAGCTCAATTACTTGTCTTTGATAGGCTTTGATTATCCCTTTGTTGAGATTTCTTTTATAGCACACAAATAATATATGCCATTTGCATGCCAAAAACTTGTTCCAATGACCCTTAAAAATTCAGCACAAAGTACAACTCTTACGCTATACTCGATGATCTATGAAGTCATGGATTGTGTCTATTTTAGCTGACAACTGCATCTCCTTATGCCTAGCAGAGAGCTTGGCTCAAGAAAGATTTGTTGAAGAACAAATAAATCAGTCAAAGAATGAGAAGATTTTTCCAGTATGATATAAATATTTCCTGGAAATGGGATTCTTTCTAAGGTGAGAGAAAATTGTTGTGAAATAGCAATGATATTTTTTGGTATCAATTGATATCCTTTATTTAATCCTTTGAAATTTGTTAAGAAAGATCCAACTATTAAAAGATAAAGCCTTCTCAAATATCATAAAACTTATGTTATGATGGGAGATAATATATCTGAAGGTTTATTCCCACTGAAACCGAGGCTAGTGTTTAATAACCACAAACAGAATGATTATATCAGTGGGTCTTATTAACCACCTAAAATTTATTCTATAGAACTGTCCAGTGACTGTTCAAGGCCACATTTTACTAAGAGCCACCATCACTTAAAATATTAAAGATCAACAAAACCGTCCGCTGTATTAAAATCACATATCCCTTTGAAATGGAAAATCATATTTTCTTTCTGAAAAAGCATTGGTTTAAACCAGTATAAGTTTGGGGCTAACATCAGTCAATGTTCCAGCAGGAAGCAAATGGCACAAAGTAGGATAATTTAAAAAGAGTTTAATAAAGGAATTATTTAGAAAAGTATGCCTAGGGCTTAGAAAAACCACAAGAGATAATATAGTGCCCCATGTAGTGACTTGTATACTTTACTAGTAACACTTGAAATACCACTGCAGGCCTGAGGAGCAAGGGGGAAGGGCAGTTGCAGGGATGGTTGTGGGGTGAGGACTGTCTTGAAGGGGACCCATGGCCTTCAGTCAAAGGACACAGTCACCCTTGGCAACCCTACACCCCTCTTCCATGCCTCTGATCATCCACTTATGTTCCTATAAGGCCAAGTCAAAGGGCGAGGATGTTTGGTGATACTGTCGGTATAGGGCAGCTCTCCTTCCGGAGAACAGAGGGATTATACTTGAGGGTTGACTGGTGGGCACAAGCCAAAAAGATCCAGCGCAGAGTCTAAACGGTTTGTTTCCAACTTAAAAAGTTCTTTATAAGAGTTTTGAACATTAGGATTTCTAGCAGCACTTAGATTTTCTATTATAGGGAAATTATAGGGAAAATAAATGTAGCAAACCTATTAAAAGAGGTCTTTTTAAAAAATAGTTTAGAAAAGCAGAGGGAAGAATCCCTAATATTGATGAGAGAAGTCATACTTTCCTTGCTAATCCACAAGGTTGCTGTGGGATTAAATAAAATGTCTATGAAAATGCTATGCAAATGTAAGTTGCCTTTTTTTTTCAGTGAAGAAAACAACCTCGTAATTATGCTCTTTATTTTTCCTTCTTTCATTGACATTTCCAGGAATGCACAATACTGTCTTTCTAATGATCCAGTTAAAATGCAATCAAATAATTATGATATGATGTGATAAATGAGGGAGATTAATTCTGTATCCAGATGGGGGTTGGGTAAGGCTTCAGAGAGGAGGTGACATATGAATTGGACCTCAAAGAGTGAATAGGAACTCAGGGAAGTGGCCGGGAAGTGGATTTAAGCAGGGAAGGAACACAGGTAAAGGCAAAGGAGTATGTCAATCCTTGGCTTATTTGGAGAAGGAGGAGACCAGGGTTTCTGACTCAGGGTGTAAGAATGTATGAAGTGGCAAGGGAAGAGCCTGAAAAAGAACACTGACATGGATTTGCACAAGACCTTTTTTTGGTCCATAGTAAGGATTTTGTTTGTTTGTTTTTACTACAGAGCATTAGTTTGAAACTCAGGCTCCATTTTAGAATTCCCTGAGGAGCTTTTAAGAAATACTAATACCCGGGACCAATTAAATCGGAATCTTTGGCAATGAGGACCAGGCATAGTTTTGTTTTTATTTTTTTTAAATGATCCCTTGGTGGTTTTAATACACAACCAGTGTTGAGAACCTATATTCTAAAATGAATACATTCTAGATACATCGATACCTTCAGTCACAATTGTTTCCTTGAGTACTAGGCCTTTACACAGTTGCTTCCTGGATATGTCTACCTGCCCACACCCTTCCTGACATTGCAAGGTATCTACCTCACATTTGAAATTGCATCTTAGATGGTGTACATGTTCTTACACTGTACTTTGTATACTATTCTTTATTTCAGTGAATGCCATCCAAATACATCCAGTCCAGAAATCTCTTGAGTCTTTCTTACCACAATCACCAAATTCTCTTTTTGTACCTCTTAATTATTGATCCAGGCTGCCTCATTCCTCCCCTGTCATATTGTCACTGCTCTAGGCCAGGCCTCCATTTCCCATCCCCCGAATAGGAGTAACTGGTAAATGTGTCCCAATTCAATCAGTTATCTATCCGCGTAATTGCTTCGGTGACATTTCTGAAATATAGATCCACAACTCATTCTAATATGGGACATCCTTTGATATTTTCTCAATTTCCTTAGACTACATTAAAAACATTTTAGCATAAATTGAAATGCCTTCAAGATCTGTTTCACCTTGTGCTACGTGCCTCTCGCCCACTGTTGCGCTTCTCACTGGGGTGTCCACATATGCAATCCCTCTCCTCTTGTCAGTCTACACCTGCTATTCCCTACCTTGACGACTCAGTTCGTGCTTCAGGTCTCCATGTGGACTCTCTGAGATCAGAGAAATCTGTACTACCCTTATCAAGGCACTTACTAGGTTGTATTTTAAGTACTTACTAAATTTAGTATTTTTCTCACAATACATGAAGTTTTGTAGTATAAGGAAAACGTCTGCTTTGTTCATCATTTACATTCTCAAACTATAGTATAGTTATTGGCACAGAGTAGGCATTGAATAAGTAGTTGTTGAATGGATGAATACATGTGCTAATCTTGGGAATGCGTCAATACAATTATGTATAATTCTTGGGCCCTGTCCTCCAGAAATCTATAATCTAGTGTGGGAAGCAGACAGGTAAATGGAAAAACACAATGCAATGTGAAACATGTGGTCTTAGGTAAAGGCTATGGGGTGTTATAGAGTTCATAGGAGTAGCATCTACTTCAGCCTTGGCAGGGGTTAAGGGAGATTAGTTAGGAAAGATTTGGGTGAGGATTTGATATCTAAGCCAATTTTTGAAGGAGCAAGTGATTGCCTGAGAAAAGGGGGGGAAGAGAAAAAAGTGTAGGACACAAACACCAGGAACAAAGAGAAAACAGTACATGGTAGAGGAACTCCAAATAGTCAAGCATGGCTAGGGCTTGGAGGGGCCCAGTGGGGAGAAAGAGTTAGAATAATGACCAGATCCAAGACGATAAAAATGGATATATATTTAGAACTTGATCTTGAGGGCAATTAAAAGCCAGTAAGTATTGTAAGCAAGGTCTTGATAAGATCTGATTTGCTCTTTGGAGAGGTCATTGACTGTATCTTGGAGACCACTTAAGAAGGGCACAGTTGGATCATCAGCTAGGAAACCTGAGTAGTTCAGAAGAAAGGTGCTTTCCATGGACATGCAGAGAGAGACCTAACAAAGAGACGGAAATGAGGAAGCCTTATAGGATTTGATGACTGATAGGTCTAATACTTAGACCTAGAACAGGAAGGAATAAAAGAACAACACTACCTTCTGACCTGGGCAATGAAATGAGGGCCATGCCGTCCTCCGAGACTGGAGTGACTGAGAAGCATCTGACTGACTGTGGGAGCAGAGAAGTTCAACTTTGGTCCCTTGCAGCAGGAGTGCTAGTTTGCACGTGGATTGTTATGATAGGTTGAATTATGTCCTCCGCCCCACCTCCCCAAAGATATTGAAGTCCTAACCCCCAGGACTTCAGAATGTGACCTTATTGGGAAATAGGATCATTGCAGATGTAACTAAAGTTAAGTTGAAGTCATATTAGAGTAGGGAGGACCCCTAATCCAGTATCACTGGTGTCCATTTGAGAAGGCTGCCATGTGAACACAGAGCTCAAAGACAACACCATATGAACACAGAGCACAGGAGCAATTCATTTACATTGTTCCTTCCTCCTTGGAAGTATGAAGATTGCTATGGACCACCAGAATCCAGAAGTGGCAAATATGGATTCTCTGCTAGAGCCCTCGGAGGGGGCATGGCCCTGCCAACACTTTGATTGCAGACTTCTAGCCTCTAGAATAGTGAGACAATAAATGTCTGCAGCTTGAAGCCACCCAGTTTGGTGTGTTTGCTAATATAGCCTTAGGAAACTCATATAGATTTTTAATAATGCCAGCTAATATTTTCAGGCATTTACTATATGCCAGTAACTATTCTCAGTGATTTGTATCAGCCAATTTAATCCATGTCACAACTTTATGATATACATACTATTATTTTTAAAAAAGAGAAGCAAAACAGGATGAGTAAAAGAAATTATGGGAAAAGGAAAGAAATTGGCTTATTTTTGTGTCATCTGATTAATCTCTCTTTAAAGACACTTGAGTATTCCCCAGGGCCCGCTTTGGAATGTAAGAGGTCAGCACGTTTTCCTTAACATAAAAATTAAAAAAAAAACAAAAAAACAAAAAACCAACAACCCAGAAACCTGTAACCCTACAGTGAGTAATACCTAGACCTAACAATCGTGTCACACAGACATCTGTTTCCATGAGCATCTCTGGCTGTCCTACCTGGCACTGACAGAGTTCAGCTTGAGGGGAAAAGAGGGATTTCTCTCCCAGGTACCACAGAAGATGAATGTTGGGATGGAACTATTGGTCTACCTTCATGGTAAGAAGGACAAAGGGCAGCTTTTGTGTTTAGATGAAATGCAAATTCGAATGTTTGATTCCTCATACAAGGAATGTGGGAGGCTTTATAACTGTGCAGCCGATTTTCCTGAAGGATAATCAAGTCCAGACTGACTGCAGGGACAGAGCCTCCCCTGCCCTTCTTCCTACTGTTAACAACCCGGGGCTCACGGAACACAGTAGAGTCCTCACTCCCTGTGGGTGGCTGCCTGAGGACTTGATTTCCTTCCTGCCTAACTGTTAGGGAAACACATTTCCTCAGAAATAAATCCCCACCATAAGCGTATATATGAGCTGAGCCTGTAAAATTATAAAATGGATTTTCACTGTGGCTTGTGGAATCCGTTTCAAAAGCTGAGGAAACAACGGAGGTGGTTTAGGCTGCCAAGACGGGTAAGTTTTAAGGGATAATTTATGTGATGCTGAGATATGGATAGAGTTGAGATGATGTAAATGAAGAGATTTTGGAAAGTATAAAGCACTGTATAAATATATTCCTATTCAGCATGGTTAATAATCCCTGTGCTATGCAGCACACTGACTGAGAATTCAGTTATTTTATAGAAGTCTGTATTTCAGGTTAAATATTATCCAAGATGTCATTTTAGGAATTGATTTCTATTCCAACTAGAGTAATCCTCTGGTTGTTATTATTATTTTTATGTAATTGTCAGTGCACATTTGTACTTCGCTGAGGAGGACATATATGGTAACTCTTGCACCTTTTACCCAAAGATGTTGCAGTGTTTTTACCTCCAAGCATTATTAAGTTTTCTTTATGAATATAAAAGGAATATAAAAGCACAGAAAAGTCAAGGAAGCCACCCAAAATCACACAGCAAGGCAGCCATGGGAAAAACTGAGGACATAGCAGCCCTATCTCTCAGTTATGTATTCAAATCTCTTGAGCACTCCTCCTTCTACTAAACATTTTTAAATATTGTATTTATCCTTAAATAATAGCCTAATGGAGGAACTCAGGACTCAATTTTCAGTTTATAAATTCTTCAGCATAACTCCATGTTGAGCCAGAAAAATATCACATGAGCTAGCAGATTTGGCAAATGGAAACCATGCTATCATGCTCATTAATATATGGATGGTAATAAAGATAATCACAAGTTTACATACTTATAGTTACAATTTCCTCACTTAATTCTGTAATACCAGATATTAGTGTACTCATATTCTGAGAACACATATGTTTAAGTGTCATTCTGATTTTTAGCTATGATTTTTAATGTCCAAATGCCCAACTATTTCTTTGGGATATGTGTTCAGAATTCAAAAGAGTGAATTTCTGGGTAACCATGAATACAGAAATAAGGCAATATTTGGAATTTATATCTCAGGAAGGTGACTTCAGGAAAATGGTATCACTGGCTCTGGCTGCTAAAATATTATTATTGCTTGTGATGCAAATATTCTGGCCAGAAGGACTCTCGCAGCACATCATCAACAGAGTCTGGAGCAGAGACCAATAGGAGCGCTGGTTTGTAACTGGCCAAGAGATGTTACATTATGTCATCCCATGCCATGCCATGCCATGTATGTATTTATAATAGACAACTGGCATATTTTGTTACCAAGCATAGATGTATTCTGTTGATAGTCAACGGTTGCTCTATCTTCATAAGTGAATATAAAAAATTACAAGCATTCAACATTCACTTGTCCATTTCTACTTTTACATCATTATACACTTCAAAATAAAAGAAAATGATGCAATAACAACAATGACATATAATCGGCTGATGTCACTGACAGTTATTTGCCAGGGATAGAGGTGGACTGCACTAACTCACGGGGTCAGAGGGTAATGTTAGATTGTTACTTTGAAATACTTAGAGAAGAGTCTGGGGATCACAAAGTAAACACAAAAATCCTTCTCTGCTTTCTATAAGCAAATCCCTCTTTCAGTTACACTACTTTGAAATACTCTGTTAAATTTGTCATCAAGAAGAGGAAGTTATTATAAAGTATATATAAATTTAAAACAACTTCAAACATCAGTACTGCTGATTCTATGAAACTAAACTGAACTAAAACAAAATTGTCCCTATATGTATACTTTTAGTGCATACATACATTTTCCCCTTGTATTACATCATCTTTTTGAAATTTTGTCTTCTAAATCATACTGAGGTACAGCACATCTTTAGGCTGTGACTTGTTATTAACTCTGGAAAGTCATAAGTTATATTGATTTTTTAAATGGAATATTCTCTTTTACTCATTATAATTTCTTCTCAGTTAGCTAATATACCAAAATGTATAAATGTCCATGTCGCAATCTTAAAAACACCATTGCCTCAGATGAATTCCAAGACATGCAAACATCTACACCATGGATCAAAGATGGCAGTGTTGGCTTTCGACAGACCTTACTCCAAAGCATTTGAAACTCATCACAATTACATTTTTAAAGAGTTCATATATCATTTAACACTTGCATTACAACTAATACTCTCTAAAAAAGTGTAGGTAATATTGAAATCTACTTTGGTGCTATGTACTACTCTGAATTTGGGAGCCACTAACTTGATCACCATATGGCAAATTTGTAGGCCTTGTGAGCCATTTCATATACCTTTCTAATACAACCAATATTTATGTGTCACACTTGAGTCAGTGAAAGATCTAAGTGAGATTTTCCAGGTTTTCAGCCCAACTGACATCAATATTACGATGTGGCATTTTATCTGCTTCACCCTCAACTTTGTGGATTGGGAGGATCAGAATTTAATCGGACAATATCCATACGATGCATGAGAATACAATTTGTTTTAGACTTTACCATGGTAAGTGTGTTTTAAAGAAAATCAGCTGATCAATTTATTAAACTCATTTATCCAAAATAAAATTTCACAGCAAGGTGGAAAGAAAAAAATGCTTGAAAAAGATTTGAAATGTTACACAAAATGCTTTGAATCCTAATGAAATTGCCCATGTGCCAGTTTGAACATGGATTTGAGGGTTATCTGTGCTGCAGACAGAGGAAGAGTATGCTACTGCTGAGGTCAGCTCCTGCATTGAACATGGAAACTCAGACTCTGCAGCCAAAGTAGTCAGTTCAAAAATGAAAACAAATCAGTGGAAAGCAAAAATGAATCAAATAATTATTTGGACAACTATTTAAAAATAATTGTGTTTTTGACTGGATTTTTCTTATGATTATAACGACAGGGTTCTTGATACAACCTCAGTTTCTGATTTTTCAAAATATACTACTAAGCACCATGGTTTTATAAAAACTAGCACCTCAAAAGAGGTGTAAATCCTTGATCACCAAACAAGATGTGGACAGTCTCGGGAAGCAAAGCTCTGGCTAGTCGGGTGCCTCTGGAGAGGTCAAGGGGGCAGGCTGTGATGCTGGTTGAGTGATGCACTGCTCCTCCTTGGTGTGGGACTCAAAATATTAACTGAGGAATTTTGTCAAATGTTCCACCTTTAAAGGATTTTCCTCCCTTTCAGAAAAGACTTTGAGAAGGACATATTAGCTTCCCTTTCACAAAAGCCTGGCTAGGTTTAAGAAATATCCGTTCCTGTCTGTGTTAGCTTTTTGCTTTTCGGAGAGAATTCCCTGTGGCAAAGTCATAATCCAGATCATTCTAAATGTGTGTGTGGTTGTCTGTGTGTGTGTGTGTGTGTGTGTTACACACACTTATATTTTTAAATTACCCTTTCCCTCAAGTTCTAACAAATCAGAAGATTTAATTATTTTAGTATTATAGCTTCCTATTTCCTACATCTTAAAAAATACCAACATCTATTTCATCTTTGCAAACCTCATCTCTTTCATCTTAACCCATTTATGGGCATGTCTGTTTTGACTGGACATGATGGAGAAGACCATATTTACACAAAGGACCTGTTTCTTAAGTTGGGCGTGCTATTTTATATGTAAGTAAACATCAGGTGATAGGAAATGAAATCAAAGTAAAGAAGTAGAAAGATGAAATTTGGCTGGAAAGGAGTTTTGTCTTGTGTATTTATTTGAACTGTATGGAAATGAAACGCTGCCACTGACTCATTTAGTTCTCCTTACTGTTTGTGGGCTGACTTACTGGTGGCTTTTCACTTGGTCTCGCGTAACACACGGAGAGCGCGTGCACACCCACACATATACACACACACACACAAACAATAGATGCTCACTTACTATTTATACATTATCATCTGCCATGGTCTTTGAAATTTCTGTTTTGCATTAAAGACAAAGAATTCGTCCCTCTGACTGCTTATTGAGGGTTTCCTGACACAAGAACATAATTAACTCTTTACTGGCCTAACTAATTTCTGCATTTTAAAAAGTCACCAGATATGACAAAAGTGGAGCACTCAATCCACAGGGTGGCCATTAACCGCACTCCGTTACTGTATGTTCTCAATTCAGACCACAATTACTGTCAGGGAACTGCTCTGGAAGCTCCTCTTGTACGCAAACAGGAATACCATTCATTAAAGAGCACTTTCAATAAAACACAATCTATATTTTTTAATGAATATTTGAGGAAGAAAATATAATCTTGGGCTCGGAAACCTGCAATACGGTTATTATTCTTTTAATAACGTAGACTCTCTCATGTACATATGCTGACAGGTGCGGGAGAAGGAAGCACACATGAGGTGACGGGCTTGAATGCAGAAGAAATAAAAAAGCCGAGCCACGGTAAACTAAGTCAATGTTAAATCAGGGTTTCCTGGAACCGCCTCCAGTAGACACAGCTTTCTCGGGGGGGTTTTATTGATGTTCCTGAGGTAAGACACTCTCCTTAAGTCTTCCAAGCTCAGTTAAATATGGGAACATGGGGCACTTTGGAGATGGGACAAACCAAGAGGCCCATCTAAGACTGTCCCTTGCTCTAAGAACCTACCACTCCACACCCAATTCTTCTTTCCCTTAGTGTATTTTTAATTTCAGTGGCTGTAATTTTCATATTTTCAGAGTGTTGGCTCTGATAAAACACCTAGTTGCAGTTTCTAGGAAATGAGATCAGTAAGGTTTAATGCTCAAGAAAAATGTCGACAATTATTTCCCTCTAATGAATTTTAAATAGGACTCTGAACTAAGAAAAAAAAAAAAAAAAAAACAAAGGCAGAAACAGAAGCACGTGCATGTGCGTGCATGTGTGGGTGTGTGTACACAGTATATGCACACACAGACACAGATATACTTGTAAGAAAATTCACGAGTGGATTTATTAAACGGAAGAGCAGCTTGCTCTGGTAGCATTCTACGGTACTCCAGCTTCACTGCCAATTGCTTCAGAGAGCAAAAGCACAAACAAGCGTGTTGGTATAGACTGAGAGTGTTTCTTTGACAGAAAAATTCCAGGAATTCTGCTACTCAAACAAACCGTCCATTGAAAACCTGAATTGTGCTTCCAGAAAACAACTGAATTTTTAAAAGAATGAAAAATAGGTGGAAATAACCTATTAAAGTCTAATAAGCTGCCAAGGGAAGAAAAAAAAATCAACATCTTATTACTGAAAAGGAAGATTACTAATTTAGAGTCTCCTAAAGAAAGCCACTCTTATATAAAAGCCTGCATTCACAGTGGGGTTAAATAATTTAAAATCATAGCATGCAAAATGCACTCCCGCACTCCCCACAGAAGAAATTGAGTGCCAGTTATCAGGACTATTGTCAACATCCTGGTGTTAATTTTGAATCATGTTTCGACTAAGAAGATGATGGCTAATTTTGAAGTAAATTCGCTGAAAATGAATATGTATTTTCTTTTTTCTCCCTTTTACGTTCAGTTTGGTTACGGATGAAAACCATGATTCGATCGCTCACTGACTGACTATTTGAGAATAGGGACGCCAGGAAAAATACTTTCCACAATATCCTAAAGCAGGTTGTTTCCCCCTCCCGCCCATCACTGGCAAATGGGAAGGAAGAATTTCGAATTTCAGAGACAGCCCTTTGCTTGTGTGTGCCAGTCATGCATGGAGTGAAATGTGTTAACCTTTAAACAATTTGGGAGTGGATGCAGTTAATAGGTAGGACAGATAGTTACAAAGTCCTGATTAACTACAGAGCGCAGAGACATGTGGAAACTTGTCTGTGGTGAAAGGGAAGAGACAGCGCGATTATTTACCGTTCCAGAGACCAGGTCCCCGGGAACAGAAGGAGGAGATTCGGAACAGCAACATTGCCCTCTTTTGGTAAAACAGTGCACAATGTGTTTACCTCACTCGCAGGTGAAAGCGTTTCTTCAGGACACAGACATTTTCCCTCTGCGGACAAATGCCACAAACTAAAACAGCACCAAACACGGGGCAAGAGTTCACCTATGGCCCTGTGAGCGAGACGCACCTGCAATCCAGAGGAAAGGAGCTTAAGGGAGGTGCTAACAAAGAAGCTTTAGACTCGGTCTCTCCGTTGTCCAGTCCCGGGGACTAACGGTTTCGTTAACCCTCGTTATTTATCCCTGACAGCTTCGGGCCATCCGCGACGTACTTGGAATCATGTAGGACCCGGAACGGGAACAAACAGAGCAGGCGCTCGCTCTTTCGGAGCTCCGGGCGCTTCCCTGCGCGGGCACCTGCGGGCTGACGGAAGTCATGAACAGGGAGCTGCAGCCGCGGAGAGCACGTCCCAGCAGCCCGTGCTTTGCGGTTCTAATGAAGCCTGTGATGAGTTAGGACAGTGAAGGAAATGGGCTTGATTACCTCCCCAAAAGGAAAAGAAAACTGTCAGGAGGAGACACAATGTTAAACTAATTAGTTGTATTCATGTCGTGGGTGCCAGTGCCACTCTTTAAATAATACTAATGTCAGGCTGGTCCTCCACCTCTCCTTTCTGCTCTGGTTTTCAAGTTAGAGTCCTCCTCTGGCAGGATCCTGGGGATGGGATTTTTAAAAAGGGATAACTCTGGAGTTTCCGAATATCCAGTACGCATGCAGGTGTATTGAAGCAGGTTAGAAATTAATTCATTGCCTTTTCCCCTCCCTGACTGTGAAATGAATCACCATTCCTGCCAGTCCCAAATATATCACCTTTGCTAGCTTATGGGCTAAATATATTTGGAGAAAGGTACCAGTTTGCTGAGTGGTCACAGTTCTCTTAGGGACTAGGATAAAGCACGTTCCTCATCTTCCTTTCAACGGTTTGAGATAAAATTTCCTTTATGAAAGGAGGGTGAACATCCTGTTCCATTCTTCTTCATTCGACTAATTCTCACTAAATCAAACACCAGTAAGGAGTAATGAGTTTCTACAAGAGAATCATCTAATAGTAAAATAAACAATTTCAGGGCTGAAGTTGGAGAGGTAGCTCACGCCTGCATTTTCAACTGCTTTTTCTTCTTTTCCTTCTGGTGTTTGGGAATTCCTGGATCGTTATGTGTATGTTATCTTTATTGTCAAAGTAGGATTTGAAGGGAATTAGAGTGTAATGTTTAGATCACATTTTCCTCATAGGATTCATTTGCAAAAATGCTTGACTCACTCACTCAACATTGCTCTACATAAAAACTCGGAGAAACTATTCTGAGCTTTTTTTGCAATCAATTTGGAAAGGTCAGTTAATTCTATTAGTGCTAAAAGTTTATAAATGGCTTTCGTATAAATCATCTTATTTTATCTTTGCAAAAACCCAGTGAGGTAAGTAAGGCTCTATTATTACCTCTACTTGGCAGGTGAGGAATAGGGAGATCAGAAAGTTAATGTGGCCATCTAAGGGTACGCAAACCCAGGGTTCTCATTTTTTTTTTTTAAATTTTTGTGCTCCTTTACTTTTCCTCATATGTGAGGTCAATATAATTTATTTCTTGACCTGCCTCAAAAGCAAAGGGAGTGGAAAGCGAGGCCCCCAGAGCCTCCAAATTGCATGTAGAGCTTGAAACTCTCTAGACAAACAGTTTAAAAATTAAATGAATCTTGGGCCTTCCTGTTCATATTTAGACAGATTTCAAACTGCGACAGTATCTTAATAGAAGCATATTTCATAAGGAACCCTGTTCCATGAGGCAAAAACAAAGTTTTCCACTTTTTCAACTCCTGCAACATCAGCACGCTTCAAAGGGACAAATAAAGCTATCCATTAACATCCTCCTTCTGTCACAATCAAACTGACATTTCTCTCTCCCACATCCAGTGACACCTTACCACGTTGTATCTATCAGCCTCTGCAGGATTCATACCGGAAGCAAAGGAAACTAATCTTCCAGTGGCAGTATTTGAGGGGCACATAGGTGGCAAAAGCAATTGTGTAGGTCTGCCACCAAACACAAACAGCCCTACCCAGGTAAGCCTTGCTAGACGGCATTGTTCTGTTAGACCATATTTTCACTGAATTCCCCTTTGAACCTAAGGAATTTGCTTACTATTACCTGTAGAAGAATATGTCCTTGTGCAAATTTCTCCTGGCCAAAATATGCAAGTCCTTATTATGGTAAGAAATAGCCACCCATGTCTTTCTGCATGAATGTGTTCATTGACCTTTGAGGCCAGCAACATAATTTTATGTGTGTATGGAGGGTGGGAGGAGGATGTCATTTCTTCCATGATAAAACAAGAAAAAAAAGTCAGCAAGGTTGTTGCTTTTTACATAGGGAAAGAGAAACAAATTTTTCCTCTCTCTGTGAGTGCTGACATAGACACACACTGTAGATTTAGAATAACTCGTGTGGCCGTTTCATTTTCGCATAGGAAATATAATTCAGGCAACATTCAAGTGACATTTTCCAATATGATGCTCAAGTATAAATAATAATCATTCCCAGCTATTTTTTTTTCCTGGATCAAAATGAATCCAAAATTATTCAAATAGGTATTGCTCCTGTAATTTAATCAGTTGGTCCATAGGAGTACTTATATTTGTGGCAAATATCTGAAAAATACTATTTTCATCTTTAAAAACAATTTTTTTTGTACGTCTAAATCCTGGCTGGAAAAACAAGAGGTAACGAGATGTCATTAGTAGTTACTGTCCCAGAGTTCTCTCAAGAAAACTTTATTAGTAAGACATGATGTCTTATTAATATTTTGTAATTTTTTCTCTGATTTCTTAAGATCGCTTTCATTTCCTGACTTTTGAAATGTCTTTGAACATCTCATAAGTTGCTCAGTTTTTTATATATGAGTTTATTTTTGGTTGTAGTCCTTCTTAACATTGGCTATTCCACATTCTCTGTGTGGCTTCTCACTATTTTTATTAGTATTAATTTAGTCTTGTGGTTTAAGTGACCAGTTTGAATAAGAATTTATGCCAGGTGAAGGAAAATAAATGAACTTCCAAAAATGAGCAGATACTTGCAAAATTGTTTAGGCTGGAGAGTAATTTGATTTATTTACATGCAGAGCTGCAGATTTTTTTGATGCTTAATGGAATGGAGCTGCAGTGGTTTTCAAACAATGTATATAGGCAGTCCCCTCATTCAATATGGGTTATATTCTGGAAGTTCATTTGTAAGTCACTTGTGTGGAACTCAGAATGCATTTTCTTGCAGTAACGATATCATAACGGTGATTAGGAGCTCAGGCCAACCTCCCTCCTTCCCCGAACGCACAATGTTGTTGAAACACCATTTTACATTTTCAGAGAAAATCTATAAAAGTGATGGATGTTTTCATACCAGTAATCAAACAACACAGGAAAATAACAAAATTGAAAAGGACTATTTTGGAAATGCCGGTGCTTAAGGAAGGCAGGTTTAATTAGAGGAGGGTGTGGATGTAGATGGAGACCCTTGTGGAAACTCTGAAGGGGTCTCCTGGGCCCACTGGAGGGTTCTTGTGGTGCCCAGTGCCGACTTGCAACTGTGTCTAATTTCACTTCACAATTGGAGACTCTCCCTCACTCTTTATTACAGGTGTATCGTGAATGCTTATGAGCCATAATTGAGGCCATTGTTTCTCTCTGTATTCACAAATGGAAGGAATTGCTAAAGGGCAAAGGATTAGTCTGAGGTAACCGTGTAGGAGATAGAAGAGGGAGAGAGGGAGGATTGTGTTTGGGAGGGAAAAGCAACATCAAGATCAGTGACCACAATGGCCACTGAAATTTCCTGAGGGGAGACAAATGAGTTATAAATGGTGGCTGAGGGGGAAATTTGAGCAGGCAGCAGGTGTAGTCCCCTGAACAGAAGAGGTATGTGATCCAGACACATTCCTACCCTGAAGAATAGATTTTCTCTAGAAAAAACTAGGGAAAGCAAAGTTAAAGTAGCTGGGTGTGTGTAGTCCTTATAAGGAATTCTTTCCCGGTCAGATACCTACAAGTCTGGAAATGCCTATTTTTGTCTACTTTTTTTAGGGTGTTATAATGGATAGAATGAGCTCCCTCTATTTTCCATACTGTGTTTTAAAAATTTGTGAGCTCAGTTACATATGTATATATGAAATTTGTATGTATATATACATGTATATACACATGACTGAATTCACAAATTACCTGAATTCACAAATTCACAAATGTGTATACATGTGTAACTGTATTTTTTGTGTCACTGTCTTCTGAGCTTACTATTGAACTAAGTAGAAATATGTTAAGAATAACTAAATTAAATAAGAAAATTTGTCTGTTTTCCATACTAACTACTCTGTGCCAGTCAAAAAATTCATTACCCCATGGGTTTTCAAAAAAAGGCTCAGTTGCACATTCTTTCAAATTTACTTTTCATGCAATTAAAACTATAATGAGCTATCACCTCACACCTGCCAGAATGGCTAAAATCAAAAACACAAGAAACAGCAGGTGTTGGCAAGAATGTGGGGGTGAAAAAGTAACCCTAGTGCACTGTTCATGGGAATTCAAACAGGTACAGCCACTCTGGGAAATAGTATAGAGATTCCTAAAAATGTTCAAAATAGAACTACCCTGTGATGAAGTAATTGCATTACTGGATATTTATCCCCCCTCCTCAAAATACAAAAACATTAACTCAAAGGGATGCATGCAACCCTATATTTACTGCAGCATTATTTACAATAGCCAAATTAAGGAAGTAACCCAAGTATCCATCGATGGATAAATGGGTAAAGAAGATGAGTACACACACACACAATGGAATACCATTCAGTCATAAAAAAGGAATGAAATCTTGTCATTTGCAACATGGATGGAGCTAGAGAGTATAATACTAAGTGATATACATCAGTTAAAGAAAGACAAATACCATATGACTTCACACATATGTAGAATTTAAGAAACAAAACATGAGTGAAGAAAAAGAGAGAGACAACCCAGGAAACAGACTCTTAACTACAGAGAAGAAGATGATGATTGGCAGAGAGGAGGTGGATGGGGGGGTTGGGGATGGATGAAATAGGCGATGGGTCTTAAGGAGTACACTTATTTGGATGTGTACAGGGTAATGTATGAAAGTGCTGAGTCACTGTATTGTACACCTGAAACTAATATAATGTTAACTGTGCTAGAATTAAAATTCAAAAAATAGCACAAATACCCCCCAAATTTTCATACATTTTGAAAAAATAATACACTGTAAAATGTTGAAAGCCAAATTACTGTGTAAACTGTGTTCTGTGTCTGTGTGTAGAAGCAAATGATATGTGGAATGATATGTGCATTTGTGCACATATGTGCTTGGAATGATATGTGCATTTGAACAGAATACTTAGCTATAGATATAGAAAGAGAATAATCCCATTTCATCCCATTTCAGTCATTTGACCACTTTTGAAATATTGAAAATAATTTCTTATTAAAAGTATTAAACAGGGGCACCTGGGTGGCTCAGTGGGTTAAGCCTCTGACCTTGGCTCAGGTCATGATCTCAGGGTCCTGGGATTGAGCCCCGCATCCAGCTCTCTGCTCGGTGGAAAGCCTGCTTCCTCCTCTCTCTGCCTGCCTCTCTGCCTACTTGTGATCTCTGTCTCTCTGTCTAATGAATACATAAAATATTTTTTAAAAAAGTATTAAACAGTATTTATGGCAAAGTATGTAAAAGATATTATGAATAACCCTTCCTAAGAACCCTGTAAAATGGGTTCTATAGAAATTCCATGTGTCAGATGAGAAAACTGAGACTCACTGGTGTTATGTAATTTGTCCAAGATTATACTTATGGCACCTGGCGAAGGGATTTAAACACAAATTTGCTTTATTCAAAATTCACTGGTCTTTACAGTTATGTTAATATGCTTGAAAACAGGCTAATGCAGAAAATAGTTTGTATGGAAAAAAAGACACATTTTCTTACTTAATCTAATTAAGCTTATTACATGAATTTAGTAGTGAGCTCTGAGAGCAGTCACAACAAAGTAAATAGTTCCATCTCTCATGATCTTATAGATCACTTTACTCCTTTTGTCATGAGACATACTCCAGTTGACTCAGAAAATCAGTGTGTCTAATCAGGAGGATAAGGGAGAGAGTTCTACTAGATTTTCACAACCATTACCACTATTGGAAAAACATCAAGTTTGGGGTGCCTGGGTGGCTCAGTGGGTTAAGCCTCTGCCTTTGGCTAAGGTCATGATTTCAGAGTCCTGGGATTGAGCCCCGCATTGGGCTCTCTGCTCAGCAGGGAGCCTGCTTCCCCCTCTCTCTCTGCCTGCCTCCTTTTGATCTCTCTCTCTCTCTTTGTGAAATAAATAATAAAATCTTTAAACAAAACAAAACAAAATCAAATTATTCTTATATACAGCCAGTTATACCTTTCTACAGATCAAAGACTACATTTCTGTTAGACTAGAGACATGGTTGATTGATGGAGTTACATAGTATTAAATTGTCACCAAGGGTATTTTTCATGTTTGGTTTCTTTCATTATTTGCCTTAAGTCATATTAATAGACTTCCAGGTGACTCTGACTTACTAGACCTACATGTTTCCTCCAGTCCTTCCCAAGACCCTCTTCCTACCTGAATAAAGCAGAGAAGTACAAAAAGAAATAATCTCCAAATGCAAAGAGATTTGTGGGGTGAGTCCAAAATAAACAAGTGATTTCAGCAGATTTCAGAAAAGATAGAAAACAGATGAGCATGAGTGAATGGATGAAATGGGAAAGCTGCAGCTAAGACACATGACAACAGAACTGCAGTGAAGTCTGAAGCCACTCTTCTGTCAATGGCATTACTGGGAAAACCTGGGTCCAGAGTTAGCACCTTATGGAGAAGCCTGGTCTGAGATTCAGGGATGAAAAAAGAATAAATTAAAAACCTTTATAAGGCCTAGTGCATGTACAGTTCTATAGATAGCCAACATTTACCTCCATGTAGAAAACACATAGGTCTTCTCTAAAGATATGGCCTAAAATGTCTGCTGGAAACTAAGTCTTTGGGACACTGAATCTCTTCTCATTCCTGAACTCAAGACATTCCGAAAAGAGTCAAGTCCCTCCCTGAGATAGTCTTCTTTGCTCTTCCACACAGGACTCTCAGATGGAATCCTTCCTCAGAGGTGAGACTAGCAGAAAATTAACCCTGTGGACGTATGACACAGGTAACCCATAGTAGCTACCAATTTCTTCAGTCTTACCTAGAAGTTATTACTAGGAAGATAGATACTAGTAACACCAAGAGAGAGACTGAGGTAAACAAACAGAAAAATGAATACAGCAGGAAAGAAATTATCCAAAGAACAGCAAGGAATTTAATATACACTGATGCATTGCTACTCAAATGTGGAGACAATCTAAACGTCCATCAACAAATGAATGTATAAAAAATGTGGTGTACACACACACACACACACACACACACACACACACAGGAGTATTAGCCATAAAAAAGAATGACATCTTGACATTTGCAGTTATATGGATGGATCTTGAGGCTATTGTGCTAAGTGAAATAAGTCAGACAGAGAAAGACAATTATCACGTGATCTCACTTACACGTGGAAACCTAAAAAGAAAATGACAAAAAAAAGTTCACAGATACAGGGAACAGATGTGTGGTTGTCAAATGGAGTGGAGAGTTGGCAAAATGAGGGAAGGGGGTCTAAAGGGACGAACTTCAGGTTATAAAATAAAAGACTCATGGGGATGTAATATACAGATGGTGACTATAAACTAATAATATACTGTATTGCATATTTGAAAGTTGTTAAGAGAATTGATCTTGAAAACTCTCATCACAAAAAATATTCTGTATGTATATACTGGATGCTAATTAGACTAATTGTGGTGATTGTTTTGCAACTTATACAAATATCAAGTCATTATATTGTATACCTGAAACTAATATAATGTTGCATGTCAATTGTGTCTCAGTTAAAAAGAACCAACCAAAGAAAATCAAACAAAAGATAATCCCAAAGAGAAACAGAAAGGCAAAGAGATAAAAATTACAGAAAACAAATAAGAAAGAAACCAGCAACCCAGGAAATTCAACATCCACTGGTAAGTGTTAATTAAAAAAAACAAAACAGAGAGAGAGAATAGTGAAAGTAGGCACAGGGAAATTATCAAAAATAAAACAGAAGAGAATTTTCTAACAATGGGAAAAGATTGTTTTCTGATTAAAAGTATACCTGACTGTCCAGTGAAATGAATTTTAGAAATCCAATCCACAGGTGAACTTTGAACTTTGAACTTTGAAATTTTAGGAAACAAATAGAAGATCCTAACATCTTCCAGAGGGAAAAACAGAAGTAATATGAAGTATCTAAGTGGATTCTAGAATACTATAGGGTTCTCATTTTTCTATAAAAAATATACATACACATATGTATTCAAGATACAGTTCTACAACCAATTAAACTTTTATTATAGGAGGACAATATAAAGACACTTCTATACATGCAAGAATTTAGAAATTTTATTTTTCCTACAGACTCTCCAAAGGATGTTACTTAAAGGTAGATGGCAGAAAAGCAAGGGTATCTTCTACCCTCTAAGAATGAGAAAGAGATGGGATCAATCCAAGAATATGTAGTTCAACTCAACTGAGCAGAGTAGGCAGGATGACAAATGCACTCAGTTCCACCAACAACCAGTCAAGACTGGGGCCTGAGGCTAGAAGGTTCGGAGAAAAGCTTCCATGGAGAAACCTAGACTCAATAAATGAAGGACCTGAAAAACACTGTGGCTACAAAAAAGACAAGTAATATTTTTTTAAGAAGGAAATAAACTTTAGGAAGAAAATATTTTCAAGAAAATCATGATGATATGATTACCTTAAATCCATAAATGTAGCATGAGAAAATAGATCCATCTCTGTTGTTGTTGTTGAAGTCAGGAACATTTTCTATCAAGTCATCCAGAGGTCGGAACAGTTGAGTAAGAGAGGAAAAATTTTATTTCTAGAACACTAAATGGCTCAGCAGTGAAAAATCTTTACATAGTCATAATAATGAAATGCTTTATACTTTTTCCAGTTTGTAGAGTCAATCTGTGGCTGGTGTGTGGATGACAGCTTTGCTAGTAGAACAGTGTTCATGTTAACAACATTAACAAGGTAAAAATGGAAGAGCAATTGGGAGAAGGTAGGATATGGAAAGTAAAAGAAAAAGTGAAGAGGAGCTGATGTCTTTATCTGATAAAGTGGTGTGAATGAAGTGATATTTTTGAAAGTGACACATCAGACCTCACACCAAACCAGTACAAGTTAAAGTTTTGAAATAACTCCTCTATTCAAGCCATATAGTAATTTTTGACAATATGAGTCCATGACCTGCTGTCTATAACCCCCCTTGAAAAGTCTATTTCCCCTGGATCTTAGCTGTGGTGAGAGCGATCTAACCACCAATTTGCCACAATCACTTCTTTCCTGAATAGGCAGAATAATGAATCCCCCCCCAAAGATGTCCATTTAATCCTCCAAATCTCTGAATATTTAACCTTACATAACAAAGCATTATTGGCAAATGTGATTAAGTTAAGAATATTGAGATATGATGATTATCCCGCATTAGCTCATGGTTCTATGTAAACACAAGAGAGATTCCCTTATAAGAGGTTAGCAGTGTGGTTAGAGTTCACAGGAAAATTTTAAAGGTGCTATACTGTTGGCCTTTGAAAAAGGATATAAGGGCCAGGAGTTCAGGTGGCCTTCAGAGGTTGGAAGGGTCAAGGAACTAAATTCTCCATTAGAACCTCCCAACAGAACCCAGACATGCTGACACTGATTTTAGACTATTGACTGCAAGAATTATGACACAGTTTGTGGTAATTTGTCACAATATTCATAGCTCTTAAAGAAAATGGATTTCTGCCATTTCTCTGTTCAAGGTTACTTGGATGTGCTTGAGATCAGGGACAGGAACAGGGCATCCCCAAACTGGAGAGTAAGCTGACCAGAGCTATAACAATCACGGACTGAGACTAAGGCCTGTATAAATTGAAATGGATTTCCAAGAAAAGGGAGACAGAGATTCAACCTTGCATTTGAGGTCTGGGGCAAGCTTCTCCCACTAGCTCAAGTATCTGGCTTTGAAATATTTATAATTACTCTGTAGGGTGGGAGTAATATACTTCCAACACAGACAATACTGCCCAGACAATGTGTAGTCAACTGCAGAACTTCAGACAAAAATAACTGGGGGTGGTGAGGGAGCAGAAAGCTAGCTAAGGACAAAGCACAGGGCTAACACCCTGCAAACCACCCCCACTCATGGGATACATGTGACATTTCTCCAGAAGTTCCCAACAGTCTTAATGTTAATACCTTGCTGGTGGGAAATACAACCTCAACTTGACAATGGCAAGGCCTCCAGTATCTTGTAGGTCCTCTTTAGCATATGAAAGTGTTTTTGAAGACCTCCCTTTTTGTCTGGGTGGCTCAGTCAGTTAGACACATCTGCCTTTGGCTCAAGTCATGGTCCTGGGATCCATCATATACTGGGCTCCTTGCTCAGCGGGGAGTCTGCTTCTCCCTCTGTCTGCCGCTCTCCCTGCTTGTGCTCTCTCTCTTTCTGACAAATAAAGTCTTTTTTTTTTTTAAAGATTTTATTTATTTACTTGACTGAGAGAGATCACAAGTAGGCAGAGAGTCAGGCAGAGAGAGAGGGGGAAGCAGGCTCTCTGACCAGCAGGGATGCTGAGGCAGATGCGGGGCTCGATCCCAGGACCCTGAGACCATGACCTGAGCTGAAGGCAGCGTCTTAATCCACTGAGCCACCCAGGAGCCCCAAAATAAATAAAGTCTTAAAAAAACAAACAAACAACAAAATCCTCCCTTTCCTTACCTCCCCCAACTCCCAAGTATATAATCAGCCACTCTCCACAACCCTGGTGCAGCAGCTTTTTCTGCCTATGGGTCCTGTCCCCCTGCTTTAATAAAACCACCATTTTGCACCAAAGGCATCTCAAAATTTCTTTCTTGGCTGTCTGCTCCAGACCCCACACCACCAGACTTCACCTACATTCAAAACTACTCTCTCACTCTTGAGAGCTTTTTCTATCTTCTTGCTTAACATAACTGTATCCCTTTACTCACTCTCCTTTGACCTCAAGATTCATTCTTTGACTCCTTGAGACAAGTAACTCGCTCTCCTACTTTGGGGGAGAGAGAAAGAGACACACAGAGAGAGAACTATTAAGTAAACTTAAATAACTAATTACTTTAAAAAGAATTATATTCTTAAAAATGAAGGTGAAATTAAAATTTAAGAATATAGGGACACATGGTTGGCTCAGTAGGTTAAGCGTCTGCCTTCCACTCAGGTCATGATCTCTGAGTCCTGGAATCAAGCTCTGAACCTGGCTTCTTGCTCAGCAGGGAGTCTGCTTCTCTCAATCTCTCTCTCTCCCTCTCTCCTGCTCCACACCACGTGTTCTCGCTCTCTCTCAAATAAATAAATAAACAAATAAATAAATAAAATCTTTAAAAAAAATTTAAGAATATATTAGGAAGCGGGGTGCTTAATTGGCTCAGTCAGTACAGTGTGACTCTTGTTATTTGAATTGTGAGTTTGAGACCAATGTTGGGTGTAGAGTTTACTTAAAAATAAAATCCTAAAAAGAAAAAGAATCTGATTGGAAGGAAGTAGGTGGTATTCAAATACACTTTTTTTTTTTTTTAATTGAAGCCAAAAGTAAAAAGTGAATATCTTGGAATTTTTCATAAAAATACACGGGTATTTCTGAAAGTGTATGGAACAAGAAATACAGATTGAAACATTTCAGTTAAGTTTAGATATTTAACCAATATAAGATTCAAAATTTACACATACCAAGGAAAGAGAAAAAGGAGGGAGTTAGTGTGTACGAATTGAATAGACAATCCAAAGAGATAATGGATTCATTGAATTCAAAGGGGTGCCTACATGGAAGGTGGGATTTTAGTTTGAAAGGGGTGGAATAGAAGGTTTTTTTAATTTAAAATTTTCCCTATTATTTTATTTGTTAGACTTTTTTAAAAATAAAAAAATAGAAGTAAGAATTCAAGTTAATGTGAAGTGCTTATGATAAATAGGGGTGCATTGGCTAAAATACAGCAACACTTAACTTCACTGATCTCAAAAGCATTTGTTTATTCTAAGACTATTGCGCTATTAAATTGGGTAGCATTTGCTTTTATAGAATATAGTTTGATTTTGTAAGTAACAGAGTCGTTTCTATTTAGTTTGAAACTCTTTCCTGAAAGGTGCGAGGTTTTCCTACAACTGAATGTGGTTTAAATAATCTCTTCATTCTAATTAAATCTTCCTGTTAAAATATGCAGAAAGAAGAGGAGAACAAAATAAAACCAGCCGGCTTTAGGACAAAGAACCTGAAGATACTGATATTCTCTACCTGGGTTTTAAGACAAAGTTAAATGACTCAATTCCATTTTACTAAAACGTTTCAAGAAAGATTGAAACAAATTTCCTAATTTTAGATTCTCTTTAGGGATTTGTCATAAAAACTATTGGAAAATCCCTGTGTTCTTCAGAGAGAATATATAAAGCTATTTTATATAATTTAGTTAGCTTTTTCCTCATGTTTACTTTTTAATGTTAAAATGATGCTTCTTTAAAAATTTAGATGTTTAAAAAAATTAAAAGGGAAAATTGACTCTAAGTTTCATCATATAATTTCAGTTTTTTGTGAGTTTTACTGTGTATATACTCTTCTTCTTCTCTTCATATCCCTTCTTCTTAAAATCACCATGCTTTTATTTTATTTTTTTACTGGCTTTTAAAATTTATTTTTACATACTTGTAACGAACTGTGTATAAAATTCTGTTCTTTTAAAGTAAGTTGTTCATCTTCATTAAACCCTTTGGAAAACCGCACAGTTTATTTTTAGTACAAATCTATTGCATTTATTTGTTCAATGAATATTTCTTAACACATGCCAAGCACTGATTGTTCTAGGTGCTAGAGAGAGAGAGACGGAGAGAGAAAGAGAGAGAGAGAATCATCTTCCTGCGGACAGCTTACACTCTAAAGGGGAAAAGCTCACACTAAAGATAACAGTAATTTATATGCTCTGTTAGAAAGTGGTATGTGCTTTGGAAGATGTGTATCTGAATAAGACAAATGAGGGGTGCTGGGACAAGGTTCCAAAACAGGCAGAGAAGAAAGGCCTCACTGAGAGATGACACTGGAGCAAAAGCCTGGAATTAGCGAGAGGGTGATGAATCTATGTTGATACCAAAGGGAGCGCTGCTCCAGCCATAGTGAATAGTCAGGGCAAAGGTCTTGAGGTTGGAACATTCGGGCATATTCAATGAAAAACAGAGAGGCTAGAAAAGGGTGATCAAAATGAAAGGCACTGGAACTGAGAGATGTAATGGAGGATGGGAGAGGAAGGGTCAGGTCGTGTTGGGTCCAAAGCACTGTGTTCTTTGACCCTTACACTAAGAGAAATGGAGAGTCAGACTCATGGAAATTAGTTTCAGAGGAAATTTGAGCAAAACATTTAATATTTAAAAACTAAACTAGAGAATATACTATATGCTGTATTGTAAAGAGAAAACTTTCAGGTCACTTCAGGAAGGACTGAATGACCTTTCAATCTTTTACTTCTAAAATTGGACTCTGTACAGTAACATTCTATTCAAAAATGCTCTTGGTGGAAAATGTAATATGATGTGTCACTGAGTTATGACTCAGCAGGGCATTTATTCTGCCCTTGATTGAATCTTGAGACACTTGATGCCAGGACATTCTGACTATGGCCTCTGCTGTGGAATTCTCTGTTCAGCTTGTCTTTTCATTTAAAATTAATTGAAAACGTATCTTTTTGCTGCTGTTTTCAACCACCTGAAAATACACAAATGTATTGTTGAGTATTCTGCAAAGTGTTCTTGGACTTCTCTTGTCTTCCTGTGTATTTTGTTGATGGGTAAACAGAGCGGTAAGATCCACTGGACTTTGGCTTTATCATGAGAGTGGGAGCCATACAATCTCTAAGTTGTTGTGCTTCTACTTGCATTAATGATATTTGGGATACACAGAAATATACATAAAGAATCTACATGAATATGTTGACAGTGGTATAAAGTATACCTATGTTCTATTCTGTCTTTTCTAATTGATATGACATTCACTCAGAATATTGAATACTGACTCTGTGTCTGGGACTGTTTTAGTCTCCGTAGACACAAAAATGAATGGCAATCTTCTTCCTGCCTTCATCAAGTTTAACTTAGCAAGGCAGTGCAGTGTGGTAAGTGCTATGACGATACGAGTACAAGAGGCAACAAGAGTCTATAAAGGGAGCATGTCATCTGATTTTGAATGTGCAGCATCATGCAAGGCAAGTTTCAAATGCTTTTAGAAGGCCCACATGCATGCACACAAAAACACAAGTTAGGTATTTTCCATCTTAAACACCTAAGATGGCATAACCATGGAGCTATTTTTTTCTACTAAGCAGGCTTTTGTTAACTAGAGAAATAGAGTTGGCTCTTGTTCTAAAGGGATAGCAGAAGATGTCCTTGATAAACTGAACAGATATTTATCATTTCTACAGATTTTTGCCAAATTTTGGATGCCCTATTTCTTCACCTCCTTAAAAACTCCCTACTCCTGGCAGAGTTTTAACCTAGGACATTATTGTAGCAGCTAGTACCAGATTTCCAGATATTTGAAGTCAAGCATATAACTGATTCTGATTAAGGGACAGACAGGGCTCAGTAGGGATAGAGAGGTATGGGGACTATGTGATTAGGTTCACAGAAATCCCCAAAATGCTGAGGTGTAAGGAAACCAGAGATACAGGAAAAAACCAGACCACCCTGCCCTACATGTCCCAGTGGGGTGTCTTTTTTATAACAGTCACCTGTGACCAAAAAAGAATAACCAGACCCTAAAAAGAAGTAAGCTTAGTAAGTAAGTAAGAAGTAAGCTTAAAGATGTTGTAACTAATCCTTGAACAATGGTGTGGCCAGTAGAGAAGTCAATAAGATTTAAGAACCCTGGTCAGCCTTCCATAAAAGACCCATCCTAAAAGCCCATGTTGGCAATCCTGTTGGGGGTCCCCCTCACTCATGAGAGGTTTTTTTTTTTTTTTTTCTGTATCCTTGCTTAATAAAATTCTTTCCTCACTTTACTCACTGTCCTTTGTCTGTGAGAGTCATTCTTTGACTCCGTGAGACAAGAACCTAGCTATCTCCCTTCAATTTCACCATCTTGGTTACTAACAATTGGTGCAGCAATTGTATTACATGTAGATGTCCAATAAGTGACAGCCAAGAGACATTTTGAATGGAAACCTTCAAGTTCTACAGAAAAAATAAAATTCATTGCCTCAAAGAAATAGGTTGGACAAGCTGGGATTGAGATTGTCAATACAAATGTCATATTAGCAGCAGAGGACAAGCTTCCGATTTCCTCTTCTTTGGATGCCCTCTGGAAATTAGATGTCAGTCCCACTGTACTGTCCAATGGTGATGGGAGAAAGAGTGTACACAGTGACTTAAAGTTGTCTACTTAGCCTACAGCTGCAACATTATGTTTTCCTAATGTAGAGTGTTCCTGTTTTAACAGTAACTTTACCTCCATGTAAAACCAACAACTTTCCCTTGTATTTTGTTGCCAAATATCTGGGATTTTGTTTTAGCAAACTTAGAGGGTAGAAACATTAAGTCCCATGCCTCAGAGGAGAGAAAATTGGTCAAATATCATGATGAAGACCCAACCCTTGCCATATTGGAAGGTTCATGCTTTTGAATAGAAATCCCTGTATGTGCTACAGACCAATGGAAGGAGAGAAGTCTATGTGGAGCCCTGAAGGACAGGAGGAGTTAGTCCAGCAAGAGGGGCTGGAAGTGAGTTTTAGGCAAGAAAGTGAGGTTTCACAAATTCAGTATGCATTGAACAGACAAAGTGAGAGAACAATGTGTAGCCACACACTGAGAAGGACTGCATGACCTCTTGTAGAATTAATGCCTGCTAAATGTGTAAGTTTGCCCTGGCCAGTTGCAAGTCATCTAAATTGTGATTATGGGAAATTTGTGCTTTTTAAGAGATATGGAAGAACTCACTAGAATCATTTTCTTGGAGAAGAAAATCTTGGGAAGAATTTTATTTTTTTAATTTTGTTTTACAGATTTTACTTATTTGCTTGATAGAGAGAGAGAGCAGGCACAGAGGAAGAGAGAGAGAGGCAGACTCCCTGCTGAGTAAGGAGCGCAACTCGGGGCTCAATCATAGGACCCTGGGATCATGACCAGAGCCTAAGGCAGACGCTTAACCCACTGAGATACCCGGGCACCCCTCTTGGGCAGAATTTTAAGTCCTAGGATCTTTTCATAAACTATCAATGTAAATAAATGGATAAATCTGCCTATAGAATCCTCCAAATACATTTTATGTGGGTGAATCTATGTATCAAAATGTTAAAGATATGACACTAGAAGATAACTTTAGTGTTCAAAGACATATTATATAAATGAAGAAGTTCTTACCTTCAGAGTAAATAAAGTCTCTCTGTAAGATATTTTTTCCTAATATTTAGATGGTGCATTATTCTTGACTTTATTTTTCTCATATGTTACATTTTCTGGAATCAGATTAATTTAGTCTTCTTGTACTTTGAAATCACATACTAGGTCACCTCAAACTGATCCTTTTTTACTGAGAATATCATCTTAACATTTTCAGTGGAATGCACATTCCAAAGGGTTGGTATCATTTCTGTTTTCTCTATCTTGTGTCCCTTGCTTGCCAGCAATATGTAAGTGCATGATATTCACTTGGAGTGAAGAACAGTATTTGACATTAGGCTGGAGGGATGGTGTCTTTATAATTATAATAGGCTTCTGACACATGGCTTTAGTTATTCTACAGAGAGCTGCATGCTGGAAAGAAATGTGGGCTCTAGGGACTCAGATCTCAGCTTGAAACCTAGCTCTTCATTTAAGATTAAAAACTTAGGCATATTAATTGCCCTCTTTAAGTCTCAGTTTTCTAATGTGCAATGGGAGTAAGGCCATCACTACAGGGATATTTTGAATATTAAAAAATTAATGAATATATACAAAGTGCTTGCAATATGGTTAAGACTCAGTAAAGAACAGTTGTTGTGACAACAATAATAATTAGCATAGTATCTACCAAACCAACAGTATTTTCTAGAGATTGAGCAAAGAAGTTAGCAGTCTAAGGAAAATATTATCTTTTAGAGAGATATGTGATACTTTCTTGTAAGTAATTTAGATGAAATTAAGAATGAAATTTCATATATCATAAATCAAAATTCAAATGCTTCCAATTATACATAAGTAGTTGTTGGGTATATAATAGATAGAAGTATAATTTGAATGATTTTAACATTTCTACAAAACCTAAAATGTAGTTTTATTGCTTCTTCGTTTCTGGCAGTTTCTCCATGTCACATTGTGTATTAAGCTCAGAAATGTCCTATAACTACACTTCCACTTTAATTGATGAAAGATCACAAAATGACTTATGAATCAATTAGCATAATAAAAATGAGTAATCCTATTCTTGATATGATGATGTTTATTAATTTCTAATTACTTACAGTGCTATTGTAGTATATATAAGATAGAGTAGTAACTACGTAATATCAACTAAATCATCGAACTAACCCCAATAGGGTTGCTGTGTCTTCCATCATGAACAAGCAAAAAACCTGAATTCAGAATTGGAGTCAAGATATTTCTTTCTTAGAATAAGAGTTATTTTGCAGTATTGATAAATATGCTATGTCAAGAACTACGAAGAATAACCTCAAGTTTAAAAGGACGGCTTTTTCTTCAGATGAAATAAAATCTATATGGCCTTGGCAATCAGGGGAATAGTCAAAAGCAAAGATATTAATTTGCAATGGACAAACACAAAGGAATACCAATAAGGCAGAAAACCTCAAATATAGGAAATACCAAAAAATCTTCCAGATAAGGAACTAAAATTTAAAAACCACATTCTTCCGCTTATCTTTTAAAAATGTTTTTTTTTTTTTTTTCTGGAAACTTTCATTCATATAGACAAAATAATGTAAAGAGCCCCGGTGTACTCATCACATAACTTTAGTAATTATCATCTCCTAGCCAATATTGTTTTATATCCCAGCAACTTCCTCCTCTCTTCGCTAGATATTTTGAAGCAAATCCCAGGCAGCGTAGAATTTCACATATAAAAGTACAATATAGGGGCACCTGAGTGGCTCACTCAGTTGAGCATCTGACTCTTGAACTTAGGTCTTGTGAGTTCAAGGCCCACATCAAGCACCAAACCTAATTTTTTTTTTAAAGATTTAATTTATTTATTTGAGAGAAAGAGAGCACATGAGAAAGTACAAGCAGGGGGAAAGAGCAGAGGAGAAGGAGAAGCAGACTCCCTGTGAAGCAGGGAGCCCAATGTGGGGCTCTATCCCAGGACCCTGGGCTCATGACGTGAGCTGGAGGCAGATGCCTAACTGACTGAGCCACTCGGGCACCCCAGCATTGAGCTTATTTAAAAAAAATAAAATAAAATTCAATATGGATGGGGCCCCTGGGTGGCTCAGTGGGTTAAAGCCTCTGCCTTCGGCTCAGGTCATGATCCCAGGGTCCTGGGATCGAGCCCCACATAGGGCTCTCTGCTCAGTGGGGAGTCTGCTTCTCTCTCTCTCTGCCTGCCTCTCTGCCTACTTGTGATATCTGTCTGTCAAATAAACAAATAAAATCTTTAAAAAAATTTTTTTTGAAGAATTTTTGAAGGTGGGCTCATAATACCATATTACATTTAATAGTTACTAGCAATGTATTAGTATCATTTTATAGCCCATTGGTGTTTAAATTTTCCTACCCGTCTCATATGTGTATGTGTATCTATCTTACATATTGATCTTTTTATTGCAATTTTGGTATGTTTCTTTGTTCTCTGATATTTAACCTAGAGCCTTGATCAGATTTAGTTCATTTTTAAACAAAATTTTTATTATTTCCAGTTTTATTGAAAAATAATTGATACATATCACTTTATAAGTTTAAGGCATATAGCATGATGGTTTGATTTACATCTGTTGTGAAATGATTACCTCTATAGGTTCAGGTAATACCCATCTTCTCATATGGTTACAATAAAAAGAAAAGAAGAAAGAAAGAAAAAAGAAAAAAATTCTCCTTTTGATGACAAACTCTCTTAACTTTCCTGTATATCATACAGCAGTGTTAACTATAGTCATCGTGTTGTACATTACATCCCTGGTACTTATTCATCTTATAATTGGAAGTTTGTACCTTTTGACCCACTCTTCTCCAATTCCCCCTCCCTTTACCCTCTGCTTCTGGTAAGTCTGATCACTTTTTCTATGAGTCTATCTTTGTTTTTGTTTTGTTTTGTTTGTTTGTTTTTAGATTCCACATATAAGTGAGATCACACAAGATTTGTCTTTCTCTATCTGATATTTCACTGAGCATAACGCCTTCAAGGTCCACCCATGTTGTCACAAATGGTAGGATTTTCTCATTTTGTATGGCTGAGTCATAATCCTTTGTGTTTATATACCACAGCATCTTAATAAAATCACTCATCAGTGGACACTTAGGTTATTTTCATATCTTTGTTATTGTAAATAATGCTATGAACACGGATGTGGAGATTTTTTTTTTCAAATTAATGTTTTTGTTTCCTTTGGCTCTAGTCCCAAAAGTAGAATTGCTGGATCATATGAGAGTTTTATTTTTAATCTTTTGAGGACCTACCATCCTGTTTTCCATTGTGACTGTACCAACTAACAGTCTCACAGTCACAAGTGTTACCATTTCTTCACATTCACACCAGCACTTGTTATCTCTTGTCCTATTGGTCGTGGTCATTCTAACAGTCATGAGATGATATTGCACAGCGATTTTAATTTGTATTTCCCTAATGATGACGGATGTGGAGAACTTTTTTCATGTACTTGTTGGTTTTTCATGCATTTTCTTTGGAGAAATATCTATTCAGTCCTTTGCCCATTTTAAAAAATTGGGTTATTTGTTTTTGCTATTGAGTTAAAAGAGGTTTTTGTTTGTGTGTTTGTTTGTTTTAACATTGTGGGCATCAACTCTTTACCAGATATATGGTGTGCAAATTTCTTTCCCATTCCATTGGCTGTCTTTTCACTTTGTTGATGGTGTTTTTTGTTGCACACAATTTTTTTTTTTAGTTCAAAGTAGTCCCACTGTTTATTTTTAATTTTATTGCTTGTACTTTAAGTGTCATATCCCAAAAAAATCATTACCACAATGATTTCCTGACACTTTCTGTCAGGAAAATGTTTAGTTTCTGGAAAATTTATAGCTTCTGGTCTTACATTTGAGTCTTCAATTGATTTTGAGTTAAGTTTTGTGAGCGGTGAAAGATATGGATCCAATTTCAGTCTTTTCTATGTGAATATCCAGTTTTTCCAGCACCATTAATGAAAAGACTGTCTTTTCTCCCCTGAGTATTTATGACTCCCTTGTCAAATATTAGTTGACCATATACACTTTGGTTTATTTGTGGGCTTTTGATTCTATTCCATTAGTCAGTTTAACTGTTTTTACACCAGTGCTATACTCTTTTGATGACTGTGATTTCATAGTATAGTTTGAAATCATGGAATGTGATGCTTCCTGCTTTGTTCTTCTTCCTTAAGGTTTATTTGGCATTTAGGAGTCTTCTGTGGTTCCATATAAATATTAGAAGTGTTTTTTCCTATTCCTGTAAAAAAAAAAAAAAAGTCACTGGAATCCCGATAGGGATTGCATTGATTCTATAGATGGCTTTGGTAGTATTGACATTTTAACAATACAAATTCTTCCAATCCATGAGAGAGGATACCTTTCCATTTAGTTGTGCTTTCTATTTCTTTAACCAAAGTCTTGTGGTTTTCAGAGTGAAGACCTTTCACCTCCTTAGTTAAATTTATGCCTAAGTATCTTGTGTTTTGTTTTGCTTTGTTTTGTTTTATTATCTTATTATTTTTGATACTATTGTAAATGGGGTCAATTTCTTTATTTCTCTTTCAGTAAATTCATTGCTAGGTATAGAAATGCTACCAATTTTTGTATGTTAATTTTCTATCCTACTGGATTCATTGATTAGGCCTAAGAAATTTTTGGTTTAGTCTTTAGGGTTTTCTATAAATAAAATCACGCCATCTGCAAATGGAGACAATTTTCTTTCTTTCCAATGTTTTTCAATTTTTTATTTTTAAGATTTTATTTATTTATTTGACAGAGAGAGAGAGAGAGAGACAGTGAGAGAGAGTATACAAGCAGGGGGTGTGGGAGAGGGAGAAGCAGGCTTTCTGCTGAGCAGGGAGCCTGATGCAGGGCTTGATCCCAGGACCTTGGGATCAGGACCTGAGCTGAAGGCAGACGCTTAACAACTGAGACCCAGGCACCCCTTTCTTTCCAATTCTTAGGACATTTTTGTTTTGTTTTGTTTTTTGACCTCATGTAAGATTGTGTAAGAAAGTATTTGTGGTCTTTTGGTTCTCACATCTTTCAGAAAAATGTTTTCACCTGACTGGCTTAGTCTTTAGAACATGCAGCTTGGGGTTGTGAGTTCAAGCCCTATGTTGGGTTACAAATAAGTAAATAAGTAGATAAATAAATAGTTTAAAAAATTAAAACAACAACATTGATATCTTTAAAAAAATCTTCTTCCATGGGCATATGCAAATCATCACTAAGGAGATATTAATACAATGATTCCTTGGAATATGTCTTTTTTTATAGTGGGATATATTAGGTGGTGCAGTTGTATATTAACATCAGTCTTAACCTGGAATTATAGTAGGAACAAGGATGCATATTTCATAATCTTTCTTAACTGGAAAATTTGGCTTGCTAGAATCATAATCTGCTCTGTGCTACAATTTTTTTTAAATGTAGAAATGTGGGAAATAGGCCACTTTCAACATCTTAGATGTTGAAACACCCAGAAACAATGGAAAAACTATATGATTTAGAATAGTAACAAGGGAAACATAAAATTTGGTGGACCCAATGATCTTAACTACTGCTCCAAATAACTTCTATTTCTCATAGTCAATAAACATTTAGGTAAGATTTTGCATATGAAAATTATAATTCTTAGAAGTGAAATAAAATATGCCATTGCCAAGGCAGAAAAATAAAATGGCTATTTAACAGCACTACACATGCCGATAAATCACAGGGAATCTCTCCCTCCCTCACTTGTTCTCTCTAGTGAGATAAACACGGTTTGTCACATTCGGAGAATATTGTATACCATAGGAATAATCAGAACATATTGTCAGCTCCAATTTTCCATCATTTATTTTTCAGTGCCAAACAAAAGTAAACCTCACCACACAGTTTATTCATGGGTAGAAAGAGAATTAGCCTTTTAATGGGAGCTACTGTTTTAAAGAGTGGCTCTTAGAAGTAAAAGATGGAAGGAAACACTGTTCAATTAGTGCACAATTGTTCATTGTGCTTACTAATGCTATATAGAAAAGCCTCTTTAAAAAGTTTTCATTACTACGTATTTTGCATAATGCCCATATTAAAAATCAATGTACTATTTTGCCTTGAAAATACTACAGCTGATCTGTAAGTCAGTTTGAAAGAAAACTGAGCTCAATAGACAAAGACTGATTCTTCATCCATCTGACATGTCATGCCAACAAATGGTTTTTTTGTGCACTCTGTCAGTGTCTTAATCAGTGTCAAGACAGCCCCCAGCACCGTTTCAGCTCTGAAAGCTCTTCTCACACTTAATCCTTCAACTTGTGTACGTTGTAGAGACATTCAGATGAGGCATGATAATACACATGATTTACATGGTTCTGTCAATTCTTGGATTTGTCACACATCAAAATCACATAAGCTGAATTTCTCCCCATTACCATCTGAACTACTTAAAGAGTAAGTTGCAAAAACCCACCTAATTGCTATGTAGAACTATTTATTGCAACCTCAGGTTAGAATTTTTGTAAAAAGAAGTTTTATAAGCCTGTTAGTAAAATTTTATAGTAATTAGGTTCTCATGCATAGATGTTTGTGTATAGAATGTTTTCTTGTTTTTTAACTACTAAATATATGTAAGTTAACACATGGGGTTATGTGAGTAAAGGCTGAATATGTGTTTTCTTTCTTCTATGGACCTTTTCAGAACCATGAAATTTTAAAGGTTCTTGGTTAATACATACATATGAACAAATAAACTTCCATTTACTACTCAACACATTGCCTGTGTGTTTCAGATTAAGAGACACTGTGGCATGAAATAGAACAGTATACATTTATTAGGCAGTTCAAAGTATAGATTGATTGTGTCTCTATAACAATGGACTCAAGAACTTCATAGTTGGATTAAAATGGGAGATATATATATTTACATATATATATAAAATTCCCTCCCTTCTTTAGAGATAAAGACATCCCTGATCTAGGGCAAACAAAAGAATCTTTGTGCAGTGGAGAAAAATGACAGGAACAAATGAAAGTTTAATTCTATAGTTCAAGATATAACTGAAGAATCCAGGAAAGCTGCAACTGCACCTAAAATACTGTTGTAACTAATAAAATAATTCGACTATGGGAGAGCCTGGGTGGTTCAGTCAGTCAAGCATCTAGCGACCTTCGGCTCAGGGTCCTGGAATCAAGCCCAATATCAAGTTCCTTACTCCCCCCAGCTCCCCACCCCGGTTGGTGTACACTCTCTCATGCTCTCTCCCTTTCACGCAAATAAATAAATAAATAAATAAAATTTAAAAAAAAAAGAAGAATTTGATTATGTAACATGATATATAATAAATGGGTATAAATTAAATAAATGGGTTAAAATTAGGACCTTGTAATTTAACTCTTTACATTTAAATAATTTTTTACCAGCTGTTGTATCATGGATCAATCATTTAGCCTTTCAGTGCCTCAGTTTCCTCTTTCCTAAAGATGGAGCTAATGCTAGTAATTGCCTCACATGTTCTGAAGATTACAGTGAGATTTCATGAAAACTAGTTAAAATGGTAGCCAGCAAGTAGAATGTACACAATATATATTAGCCATTGTTATGTTATCAAGTAATAAATCATTAGAAAATATAATGAATACTCATTCACAGGAAAAGAATTATAAAATACTGGGAAATAACCACAATATGAAATGTATGGGACATGGAAAAAATTTAGAAGACTCTTTTCAGACAAATAAAGAGAAATACTTAGCATATGTAAACACGTAATTTTTCCCCAAATTGATCTAAAGGCCTGTCACAATTCACGTTAAAATAAAGGAATATTTGGGGGAATCTGACAGAGTACATCAAATATATGTATTAGAAAGAATATATAAATGAAAGAACATGTTTGAAAAATAGTCATTAATTTAAGGGGAAGAAGGAGGAAATGAATGGACCCACTTATCATGTAATTCGCATAATGTCATAATAAGGGAGAACTTAAAAAATCTAAAGAGCAGAATAGACAGTCCTGTTATATTAACTACAGATTGAACTATATTAAATTACTGACATTTAATTGTTTTTTATCTAGATCTATAAAATTAGAAATTTCATATGGTTTAATCTATTATTTGTTATGCATAAGGTAGCATTTAAATGAATAGACAAAGTAAAATAGTGAATAAATGATGCCTTAAAAATAATTAGTTAAAAAACATCAAGTTACAGCCTTATCTTAGATTTATTTTGATGAGTTAGAATTAAGTGACAAACACACAAAGTGCTGCTTTATAATAACCAAACTTTTGCTTTCTGTGAGCAACTCATATCACTGACAGGAAGGGTTAAATGATGGTATACCTATATGGTGGAAAATTATATTATCAATAATAATGATGTTTTGGTAGGAAATTAAAAATATGAAAAAACACTCCTTATATATAATACTAGAAATAGAATAAGGTAGAATGTATTATTTTATAAATGATCCAAATCAAGCAAATATTTGGAAAAACTTATTTAGGCCAATAAATTTATACAGTAAAATCTATCTTTATTATAAGTTTATTAAAACCAAATAGATATATATACATAATAGATTGTTAACAGTGTTATGGTAAGATTGCTTAAAATCCTTAACTTTTTTCTATGTTTGTTTTATATTTTTTCAGTAAACAAATAGGTAGAATTTAAGCCACTTCCCCTTTGGCCTCCTTCTTTACACTGAGGAAATCTGATTTTGAATTTAGTGTTTATTTTCGCATATAAGTTCTTATATTTTAAAGTATTTCCTCTTAAATAATACAAGTTCTTTAAATATTTTCAAATTTATATAATATTATCATAATGCATGTATAACTTTTATAGTTTTATTTATTTATGTGTGGATATACATATCATGAAACTCACCTACGGTAAGTATATAGCTCGTGATTTCTGAATTGTTGTAGAATTGTGCAATTATCCCCATAATCCAATTTTAGAATTCTTGCCTCATTCCTTAAATTCCTTGAGCCCATTTACAGTCACTCCCACTCCTACCTCCAGTTCCAGAAAATCACTGATCTGCTTTCTCTCTCTATAAATTTGCTTTTCTGGACATTTCATATATGCAAAATCACACAAAATCAAATATTTTGTGTCTGGCTTCTTTCACTTAGTCGAATTTTGAGATAACCAATGCTGTACTATGACTCAGTATTTCATTCCCTTTTAGTATTGAATAGTACTCTATGTTGAAGTCCCTTACATTTTGTTTATCCATTCACCAGGTAATAGACATTTGGATTGCTTGCAATTTTTCAGTCTTATGAATAATGCTGCTCTGAATATTTGTGTATAATTATTTGTGTGGATTTATGTTTTCATTTCTCTTAGGATTCCTAGAATTGCTGGGACATATGGCAATTTATGTTTAACTTTTTAAGAAACTGCCAAACTGTTTTTCAAAGTGACTATACCATTATGCAGTCCCTTGAGCAAATTGTGAGGGTTTTTGTTTTTCCACATCCTCACCAACACTTGTTATTGTCTGTTTATTTTATGATAGGCCAGCTAGTGGGTATGCAATCTATATGTAATTTTTTTAAAGATTTTATTTATTCATTTGAGAGAAAGAGAGAGACAGAGAAAACTCAAGCAGGGGGAGAGGCAGAGGGAGATGGAGAAGCAGGCTCCCCACTGAGCAGGGAGCCTGACCTGGGGCTTCACCCCAATTCCCGGAGATCATGACCTGAGCTGAAGGTAGACACTTAACCATCTAAGTCACCCAGGTGTCCCTTCATAATGATTTTTATGCACATATCCTTAATGCCTAATAATGTTAAGGACCTTATCATTGCTTCCTAGCTATTTTTCTATCTTTTTTGGTGAAATATCTATACAAGTTTTACCCATTTTTTTTATTGGGTTGTTCATGTTTCTATTCTGAGTTCTAAAAGTTCTTTATATATTCTGGATATAAGATCATTATGAAGTAGGTGTTTTGCAAATATTTTCTTCCAGGGGACGCCTGGGTGGCTCAGTGGGTTAAGCCTCTGCCTTCGGCTCAGATCATGATCCCAGGGTCCTGGGATCGAGCCCCGCATCAGGTTCTCTGCTCAGCAGGGAGCCTGCTTCCCTTCCTCTCTCTCTGCCTGCCTCTCTGTCTACTTGTGATCTTTGTCTGTCAAATAAATAAATAAAATCTTTAAAAAAAATTTTTTTTCTTCCAGTCTTTTGGTTGTCCTTTCATTTTTTTTAAAGGGTCTTTTGAAGTTCAAAAGATTTTAATTTTAATGAAACTAAATTGATCATTTTCTTTTATTGTAATTTGTGCTTTTGGTGTCATGTCTAAGAACTCTGTCTAACCCAAGGTCATGAAGATTTTATCCTATGTTTGTTTTTATTTTATATTTTTGGCCCTTACATTTAGATCTTTGATCCATTTTGAGTTAATTTTTGTGTATAGTGTGAAGGATGGGTCTAAACTCATTTTTTTTAACATATGGATATCCAATTGTCCCAGTACTACTTGTTAAAAAGACTATCCTTTGCCTTGGCATGTTTTTGAAAACTCATTTCATTTCCAAACTCTCAGATCTGTTCCATTGATCTCTCAATTCTGATTCAATACCAAGACTTGATTACTGTAGTTTTATAGCACATTCTTGAGTCAAGTAGTGTAAGTCCTTCAACTTTGTTCTTCTTTTTTTAGAAGTATCTTGGATTGTATTCCAGTTAAGTTTCAACCAGATGAGCAAAACCAGTGGGAGATAAATATCAAGAGATGTATTACAAAGAATTGGCTTGTGTGATTGCAGGGGCTGCCCAGGCAGTTCTGAAATCTGTAGGTCACTCTACCAGGAAAGGCAAGCTTAAACCCAGGCACCAGCGGAGGCTGCTGTCCACAGCAAAGAAAAATTGGTTTAGAGAAACCACAGCTCTACTTTTAAGGTGTTCTGACTGATTGGATCAAGCCTGCACAGATTATCTAGGATAATCTCCTTTACTTAAGGTCAAGTGATTATGGGCTACAATCACATCTACAGAATACCTTCACAGAAACACCTAGATTAGTGTTTGATTGAATAACTGAGGGCTGTAACCCAGTCAAGTTGATATACCAAAAAAACTATCACAGCTGCTCTATGTCTTTTGCACTTCCATATACATTTAGAATCAGTTTCTACCACCAAACCAAACCAAACCAAAACCAAAAAAAAAAAAAAAAACCCACAAAAACAAAACAACAATAGCAAAAAATAATAAAAGTAAAAACCCAAACAAAACAAAACAAAAGTTTGTTCAGACTACTTGGTGATTCAGAGAATCACCTTTACTAGAAACTGTATCTCTAGATAGTCTCTCCTGTGTATTGTCTATGTTAGCTATAAAAAGAAGACATAAAATCACAGCACAGTTGCAAATTAAGCTTACTTTCTGATATGTTATTTTGAGTGAATCAATTTTTTGTGAATGTGCATAGTGGAAATTTGTGTACTTGGATGTCTAATGAAGAATTTAGGGGCATAGTATTATAGTCCTAGTAAGTAAGGCATAGGAAGAGGATAAGCCAGTAATTGGTGCTTAATGCTAGATATATAACGATACAACTTTAATATTTAAATAAAGTATAAATTTAAGAGTTATAACTGGAGGTAGATTTCCAATTGTAGATTCTGGGTTCCAACAGCCCTTTGGTTATACACATTATATCTTGGGTTTTTCAAACTCGTACAGGTACCATTTTGAAAGTTGTGATTTTAATAGAACAAAGGGATTTACAATTTCAAGAACTTACCACTTTGTACAAGTGAAGTGTTTTTGTTTTTGTTTTTGTTTTTGTTTTTAAAAGATTTTATTTACTTGACAGAGAGCTAGAGCAGGAACACAAGCAGGGAGAGTGGCAGAGGGAAAGCAGGCTTCCGACTGAGCAGGGAGCCCCATGTGGGGCTTGATCCCAGGACCCCAGGATCATGACCTGAGCTGAACACAGACGCTTAACGACTGAGCCACCCAGGTGCCCCAAAGTGAAGTGTTTTGGTAGCTACTAGATTGTTTTGTTTTGTTTTGTTTTGTTTTGTTTTACCTTTGCTAAATGGCAATATTTAAGTACGTGATCAATGTATAAATAAGAGAGATTAGAAATGATGGGGGTTTGCTAGACTATTTTTTAAATTCTTACTATACCTTTATTTCTGTGAGAAAGAATGTTCTGTAATGACTTCAGTTATCATAAATATATTTCTTAAGGCCCATAATATTTGTCCAGACTCCAATTTCAAACTTTTAAATGGCTGTCAGACATCTACCTTTCTATCCTGAACTGTCCCTCACACTCACCATGTCCTGAATGGAATTCATTAGGAAGTACGTTGTCATTCATGATAATGGTGTCATAATTCTTGCAGTTTTATATACTCAAAATCTAGTCATCTTTGTCTCCTCCTTTTCTTCTACTGTTCCCTATCCTCAACTATCCTACTAATAACAATCTATCATACTTCATGGTGTGAAATTTTGAATTAGCTGATCTCTAAAGGCCATTTGAGTCCTAACATCTTATAATTTTTGTAATGAAATATTTTTTGACTAGCTCCTCTCAAGTTAATTGTTACTGCTTTAATCTTAGTTCAGGACCTTCCATGACAATCCTACATTAAGTCCGTTCTCTCCAATGTAGTCGTCCCTTCCAGCCTTAGCAACATCTCACAATCCACCTAAATTAATTCTGCAAGCTATTGCCAGATTAGTGTTGACAAGACAGTGCTTTGTGTTTTATGTTACTCTTCAGTTCAGGAACCAAAATAAGATCCTTGATTTCTAGCATAACATTTCTAGAAATGCATCTCTGGTTTGGTAATAGTTATCTCACCCATAAAGACGCACACGGGCACGCGCATGCGCACACGCACAGGCACGGACAGTTCTACAGTCTAAATATTTAGAAAAGAAAAGACAGGTTAAGAAAATTTAAGCATTTAGGGGCACCTGGGTAGCTTAGTTGGTTAAGCATCTGCCTTCAGTTCAGGTCATGATCCCGGGCTCCTGGGACCCAGTGCAGTGTTGGGCTCCCTGCTCAATGAGGAGTCTGCTTCTCCCTCTTCCTCTCCCTCTGTGTGCTTGCTTAGGTCTCTCTCTCTCTCTCTCTCTCAAATAAATAAATAAATAAATAAATAAAATCTTTTAAAAATTCAGCGTTTATTTTATGAAAAACTTCTTGGACTCTTTCATATGTTAATATCTAGAGGAAAATCACATAGAAATTCTGCATTTCACAAATAAGTTTCAACTTTTTCTTTTGTCATAAAGGATTTTGTGACACCAAAGGTTTCAGGTAAAACGTATGGGAAACTGTTCTAGAATATTAATTCTAAACTTCTCTCCCAGTGTTCCCAATTGTTGAGACCCCTTGTACACCTCCTTCTTTTCTATGCTCCAGTTAGGTAAAGATACTGTTGACAGCCTCTGAAAGATACCACTGGCTGACTCTCTTAAGATTTATTCCAAATTCCTTTTGCCTTTTGTTTTTCCTCTGATAGACTGTGTGTGTGTGTGTGTGTGTGTGTGTGTGTGTGTGTGTGCATTTCTTTCTTTATTTTCTGCCTTTTCACCAATCATCAGCCTCCCGTGAAACTAAGCACTGATTTTGTGGTAAAATTCTAGCAGAAGACCCTAGGAAATGTTAAAGAGGGTTAGGTATGGTGATTTTTACTTATCATTTTGTGAAGGTAAGTGTCATATTTCATTGTTGCTTTTCAATTTTCATGTGTTACTCATATGAACAAATACCCAGCTGATGTTCTAGAATCTGAAAAAGAAGGTCAGAAAGCTGATGTGAATCAAATCACATCATGTAGCTTCTACTCAGGGCTGAAGCTTCATTGATATTTATTACATATTCATTGATAAATATATTAAAAATTAGAATCTTTGTAGCCTATGCATTTAGCCTAGTTTAGGATGAGAAAAATTCTACATATATTCGAGAGTATAGAATTATTTTTCACAGTGTCTTTTGGAGCAAAACATATTAATGAAATGGACTAAGATTATTTTAATGACTTTCAAAGCAAGATTTGCAAGATAATAAAATCCAGAATGGTGTTCCCCACTACCAAAAAAACAGGGCTCCCATATTTGGGGACCCTTCCAGATCTCACCCTATCTACCTCTTGCCATCCATTTGTATGCCTTATAATATTGCAACAGTTAGTATTTTCTTAAGTTATTTGGGTCATTCTGGCAAATTATTGAACTGTAATGGAAGGGGTAGTTTGTTGGAACCCCTGACTTCATAGCTAAGTCAGACAGGATTATATAAAGTCTGGGGATCTCTAAAGTAACAGCAGACTGGGGCATGAGCTGGCTTGGTTGGTAGAGCATGTGGCTCTTGATTTTGAGGTTGTGAGTTCAAGCCCCACGTTGGATGTAGAGATTACTTAAAAATAAAAATATTTAAAAATTTTTTTAAAATAAAGTGAGAGCAGATTTTCATAAGTGAGCCCTTAAGTCTGTGGATTCTGAGGCTAACTCTAGGGTAGGACACCCAGTTGGTATCAGAGAATTGGTTGGTGTGAGGGGAAAACAAACAAAAACCTCTCAATATAAATACATTCCCTTCTAACTAACAAATCCCTAGAAATGATAGAAAAAAAAAAACCCTACATGGATGAAGAATAAAAGGATGACCTTAGTGAACTAAAAATTATGATCAACTTATAAGGGTGAAATGTAGATGGGATTGGATCCATAAAGTAATGTATTGTCTAAAATATGCGTAGTTAAAAAACTGTTCAAACATTTGGGAGAAACTCTGCAGGGCTTAATAATCAGATGTGGGAGTTACAGAAAGTATGAGAAACCACATCCTTGAAACAAATATGCATAGTATTGGTGAATGCATTAAAGTTGTAGCAGCTACTCAGATCACCCATTCTCTTCACTCCCAACTCTTATTTTAGGAGGTATGTACTGTAATCATAACACCGAATAGGAACATGAGCTGAAGAGATACAAAGCACTGGGTGGCTCCAAATATCAAAGAGGAATGGAAAACCCTTAGTCTATTTCTCAATGTCAGGGACTTCTGATTTTGTAGCCCATTCCACCCTTTCTCCACAATTAGTGGAATCCTATCATGACCTGAGCAGAAACCTAGAGGCAGATGCTTAACTAACTGAGCAACCCAGGAGCTCCGAAATTGTAATAAACCCTTAAAGGTGAATATGGGTGACATGATAGTTTAGGATGCCAGAAGGCTAGACATAAGGGGAATATATGTTCTAGCCTGATCTTTTCCATGGGCTGACACTATATGCTAATGAAGAAAACTGCCCAGGAAGAGACGGGATGGAGTTCTTCTCAGTAGCACAGACATGTAGAGTTGGCTTAGGTCTAAGGGTGGGCAGGATTAAAAAAAAAAAAAAAAAAAAAAAAAAAAGTCTGGAGTCGGGTCCCTAAAGAAGAACAATATATTTTTTTGTTGTTGTTGGGCAGGAACAGGCATGAAAATCAACAATATTCTAGATTCCTCTTTAATATAAAGCAAAAGATACCTGTCAATAGAAGAAAGCAAGGGGATTCTCTCATGCCCCACTACCATTCCCCAATCATTGTCCTGATAATAGCTAGAAAAAGAGAAGCTGCCTCAAAAGAAGAAAGTAGGAAACCTAACACTTAATCTGCACGAAGACTAGGTGAAAGCCATTTCTACTGGGGAAAGTTTGGAAAACTCACTTACTACTGAAAATCCTCTCTGAAACAAGACAGAGTTGGCCGGGGAGGGGAAGGAAAACTATGTACATTCTAATCCAGCACTGAGTAGGGGTCAGGGGCTGCTTGCTGTGGGGTGAGGGGCATGGATGTTGAGAAATTTCATCCCCAAGGAGCAGGTGCCCAGGGCCTACCCAAGGCTGGAGCAATAGAACCGAGTTTTCCCCTTCCCTCCATCATGAGCTTTGGAATTAGTACCCAAAAAGAATAGCGTAAGAGAGACCCACCTCTTTGGCACAGGCCAACTGCTGCTTTTTGGCAAATGCTGTAAGTTTAAAGTGGAGCAGAAGTTCTAAGAAAAATTGTAGGCATTGAATTCATTCTCAGCTTGTTAGCAGCTGTCTACCACTGGAAGAATTTTAAGACGATGGATTCAAACTTTCAAACTAATGGCTGGATAGAAGAAGAGCCACCCCTATTTTTAAGCTGCAGCATTATTTACCTTGGTCTCATGTGTTGTTTATTTTTATACACAATATCTGACATCAATTCAAAAATTATAAAACACACACCAAAAAAGCAAGAGAAAATCACCGCACATCAAAAGACAAAATAAAACCTCACCTGGGGATGGCTCAGGTATTAGGAATTTTTCATCTGTACTAATATGTTAAGGAACTTACTGGAAAAAGTGGACACATGCCTGAAAAGATGAAGGGTTTGGGGAGAGGTAGAAGCTGTAAATAAAAGGCAAATAAAATGCAAATAAAATGCCAGAAAAGAGAAATATGAGAGATACTGTAAGCCTTAATCAAAGTATGTGATATATTGCTAAATGTGATTTACAGACATCTGAACTGATGAAATTAAAATAAATAAATGAACTTTTTGTTATACTGGGATTTTAATATACACATTTGCATATTTCAACAAGAAAGAAAATGTAAAACCTAACGAACACGAATTTTACAAGGTTATTTGCTTTCTAAGAAGTGTTCCCTCTTCCAAACTTCTGATTCAAATGCCAGGTATTTAAACTCCTCTTTCCAGCATGTCATACCCAAATTTGCTCTGCCAACTTCTGAACATTATTTCCTTTTGTGTTCTGAAATGTATAACCATAGCCAGCTTTGCAGCACATACCAAAGGTGAAGTCAAGCGAGTCTTTGTTTGATATACAGTTTGTCTGGCATCTGACATTAGCATTGCTAAGTACCTAATTGCTAAGTGCTACCAATTCAGATACTGCGCATCATTCATGGACACTTGCAGCCATTTTTTTAAGAGAAAGCAGTAAGAAATATTTTATAGAATATAAAGTATAACAAAACATTGTTTAGCTGTGTAAATGAACTACTTTCAAATACATACACGTAACGCAAATAATTATAGCAAATAAATCATAGGAAATAGAAGTTGTTAAATATTGAAGTAGTTGAATAGAGATGTGGAACTTCTCTTTGGATCTTTAGAAGCAAAATTTATTGATACTTAGGCTGAGTCTGTTCAATTTTTGTCTGAAGAAAAGGGCTGTTCTCAAATGATAACAGTATGATATGAAGAAAATACTACATACAGAGGGAAATCACAAAGGAGAGAGAAGACTACAATCTAATGCTATAGAATAGAAGGTAAAATGGAAGGATTTTAAAATATGTACTACACAGTGAGATTTGTTTGTCTAGAATCTATGTCCATAGACCTGTGTGTACACCAAGTAACTCTCAAGGCTGCGAGCTTTAAGGGTAAGAGCAGTAGAGCTTACTGGGGAAGGTTCTGGTGAGACTGGTGAAACATGATCAACCAGCAGTGACAGCCCACAGTTCGGTAAAAGAGAGTGGTCTGTATAAAGTAAGTGTGAGCATCAAGGCCTAAGGGAGGGGGCTCCCTTGTGTAAGCTCTTGTGTTTCTGGAGGATGATGACAGTCATATAAGGAAAAATTTATTTTAAAGATTGGAAGAAAAGATTTGAAATGGGAGGTTTTCCTTTTTGAATTGTAGAGACAAAAGTATGAAACCTAAACCTGGGAGATCGTGATGTCACTGTCAGCGCTTAATAAGAAAGAAAGAAGGAGAGGAAGAGGAAAGAAGGAAGGGAAAGAAGGAGGAAGGGAGGGAGAGATGGATCTGTGCTTATTTCGAAACATAAATAACATGCTTGGAAATCAGGGAAGGAAGGAAGGCAAGAAAGAAATAGAAATTCCATGGTAATGGTCAGCTCTTGACTTGGGACATGTGCTCCACCATGGTAATTTTCCTCAACCTTTGAGGGTTCTTGGGAAGATAGAAAGTTTTTAGGTACAATCTGACCTTGAGGTAAGAGAGGATGAACTAGATACCCTTTCAATATCTTTTCCATTTATGTGATAGCTTGTGATTCTATCTGCATTATTCTTAAGGAAAATTATGGCAGGTGGAAGGAAGGTAGACATTCTAATCACTATATAGTTTGAGATCTTGACTTTTCCATCTTTAGCAACACAAGAATATCCCTAAGAAATACAATTATATTTTAATCACCCTTTGAAATAGTAACTTGCTCATACGAGAAAACTCAAGTGAATTATTGCACTAGTTAATTGCATCTGCATTGTCGATGCACTTCCCAGTGAATGTGTATGTTTCCTGCAGATGGGAAAACGGGATTTCTTTTTGAATACATTACCCTGTGTTCTCAGAGGCATATTTGGGCAAAGGCAAATGTCATAACCCAAAGGCCTCCAACAAAAGTATGCACTGCTTAGAGACACAGCCATTGAAGAAATATGGCAGCGTGGACTGCCAGGAAAAATTCAGCATCCAAGTCTGTGTGAGGATTGTTTTATTTCATCGTGTATGAAACATGCCTGTCAGAAGCCTTTCAGTACATGCATACATTTCATTATGAAACAGAATCTCATGCCTTTCATCTACCACTTCTTTTTGGGAAAAAAAAAAAAGAAGAAGAAGAATTAAAGAACAGAATATAATCATTTAATTAAATCTTCACAGACATTTATTCTTATTCATCCGTTTACTCAAGTATTTATGGAAAAATGCTATAAAAATGCAAAGAATTTTAAAAACAGGAAGTTAATAGTATAAATTGCAAGAGAAGACACACAGAAATTTGAAAAGAAAATGGAACTAGGGATCCCTTTATTACATTGATTTTATTCTTCATATCATTGCTTACCCTGGGTAAGGAAACAGACAAGGTTTTAATGTGTGTATTAACTCACTTAACATTAGCTGATATGACAAAGAACCCTCCAAATTTAGTAGGTCAACAAAAATGAAAGTTTATTTTTCACTCACTTCCCAGTCTCCTGCAGGTCAGGTAAGCTCTGACTGACAGGTTTTTGGGTTTTGCTAAAACTACAGATAGAGACAATAAAATAAAACATTAGTTCTTTCTTCAGCATAGTGTACTTGGCAAAATTCTTGCCCTTATCCAATGTAATGGTCTGCTCTTTAATGTTTCCTGGCAATTATACTGCCTTTCCCTGGTCTCTTGACTTTCTCAGTTTCATTTCAAACCTTTTTTCTTTGAATTTGGAATACCTTTTTAGCTATCCTCATTCTCTCCTGATGACCTTATTTTATTTAAGCATGAATTTCTACAAACTCATACTACCACAACTGCCCACCTATGGCATCTGTATCCATATACTCTACACCCCCATCCCCTGCCCCCCACTGTAGATGAACTGTCCGGGTTAGGCCATTCCCTCAGTTCTGCCCTGGATCTTGTCTATTACTTAAAGATACCACCCCCAATGAGTCATCTTTTTCTCTCCTATTTCATTTATTTCCTCCTCTCTGTTGGGTTCTGTCCATAAGAAATATGATTTTATTTCTCTTGTCTTAAAAAAATCTTCTCTTGACTTCAATGATCTGTCTTCATCTATTATCCCATTTCTTGGCTTCCCCTCATGGAAAAACTCTTCAAACCAGTATGCACACTATCCCCAATTCTCCTCTTCCTGTTTTTGCTTAAGTGCACTCTAATCATGACTTGTCTACATCACTCTCCCATACCATTATTTAATGGTTAATCTAATGGTCAAATATCTATCTTTAGCAGCATTTAACATAGTTCATTGTACCTTTATTTTTTATTTTATTTTTTATTTTTTACAAGATTTTATTTATTTATTTGACAGAGAGAGACACAGTGAGAGAGGGAACACAAGCTGAGAGAGTGGGAAAGGGAGAAGCAGGCTTCCTGCTCAGAAGGGAGCCCGGTGTGGGGCTCTATCCCAGGAGCCTGGGATCATGACCTGAACTGAAGGCAGATGCTTAATGACTGAGCCCCCCAGGGACCCCTATTGCAACTTCACTTTGAAACACTCCCCCCCCCCATTTTCTTGGACAGTAAGATCCTGTTGCTACTCTGCCTAAATCCCATCAATAGTTCCCATTTCACTCAGAGTGGAAACCAAATTCTTGCAAAGTCCTATAAGGGCCTGCAGAGTCTGACCCTCCAGCAACTCTCCGAGCTCACTCAGCTGATGGGGAAGTATCACCACGAACAGATGGATGCTGTATTAAGAGCTATGTTAGTAATTCTGAGGCTGGGTCAGTGATGGTGCTGGTGAGAGAAAACTCAGCCTATATAGAACAGAAAACAACTTACAGTCAAACGTGTTAATGTTTTAATGTCAATGTCTTAATCATATAGTAATCATTTTCCAAGAAATTTCTCCCTACTTTGTCCTTCCCTCTAGGCCTTGGTTTGCTGACATCTTCTTGACCTTCTCCGAATCTTCTGTGAATTTCAGAGTTCCCAAATTCTTACCTACCTCACTCACAGGAAAAACTCAAAATTCCTGTTCTCTCTCCTCTTTTCCTTCTCTGTTTTCCTTCTTTTCTCCCTCCACTCCTTTTTTCCCCTCCCCGTCTCTTCTTCTTTTTCAGCACAATTTAATTCCCCTTACTTAAAAATTTTTCATCCAGGCTATCTCTGCCTAGGAATGATGCTCTTCAATATTTTTTGGCTCAGAAGACCATTATTGTATTCTTCTTAAAAAAATAAGAGCAATTCTCTCTCTAAGTGGAATTCTACCTTACTCCTCTTTTATGTGAGTTACTCCAGCTGAAGTCAACTTTTAAATTAACTATTTTATCTCTATCTGAATCTCATATATATGATATACATGACATATATATATATTTATATCTCATATATAAGCATTTTTTCTCTTTATTAATCCACATTCTATGGCACATTAAAGTTATATAGACATGTCCTTCTCCTTAAGGAACAAAGAGCCAATAAATGAATTCTGACATAGAAACAAATAATCACACTTTTGTGTAATAAGTGCTAAAGAAATGTCAAAGACTACACGGGGACTTGGGTAAAGAATGAGTCTCTGTGCCCAGGCCAGTGAAGGAGAAGCCAAGCTGTGCTTCACTTAGGGATAGATGTTGAAAGTGACTCCCCAAGGATGAGGAGGAGACTGTCAGTGACAGCTAAATCCTTGGATGTGGTTGAGGCCTCCAAAGTTTCAAATTCAGGTTAAGTGAAGACCCAAGGTTAAGAATTGAATTTCTGTCATGTGAAACTGGTCAAAAATTCCTGAGTTGGGAGAATTGCTATTATTTATTAAACTGCAATGACATTTAAATATTTTTGTGAAAATCCTTTAAAACAACAATGAATAATAAGTATATTTTGGCAATTAGGACTATGAAAATATATAGACTCGGTCATTATAACCAGATGTAGGTAGAGAGGTTGTAGAACTAATTTAGCCTTATCTGAACATAGCTGTAAAATGTCAGAGTTTCAGGAATATCGATTTTACACTGTGCGCTATAAAAAGAGGATAATTCATGACATGATAAGGAGTAGCATCTATTCTGTGGAAATCTAATGCTTACTTGTGATCAGCTCAACACATATTTTAAAGTACATTATGCAATACACTAAAAATAATGATTTTGAGACAAATTAAGCCATAACAGTCTCAAATCAGTTTGCCCACACAGTTAATATGTTGATTAATGTCCTGTTAGGCCTGAGACACTCATTTTTATCTCATTATTCAACCCAGTGTTTTCCCACAGCTATTGAATAAAAATGTAATTATTGCTCTAAATTGTGTTATTATTAACTTTCACATGGTGTTTCTTGATAAACAGCAGCACACAATAAAAGACCACAAGGAGCAAGGAAGTCCGAGTAACAACCCCATAAGAATATGGAACCATTTACTATTATGTGTCTCAACTCTACTCAGTACTAAAAAGAAGAGAGGGCAGTATTTTTCTTTACAGAATTACAATCAAAAGACCGTGTTATTAAGAGTTTTAAATATTGATGCTGCAAAGCCTGCATTAGTCAAATAAAACACAGTTGACAATAATTCCAAATATTGAGTTTCGTTCTCAAAATCTGTGAATATAGGCCAAGCCTCTTCTCATGTGCCCACATTTATAGATTCTTGACAGAGTGATCAACACAAAGGTCATTCACCCCAATATTGCCATATTTTCTTCTAATATCTGAAGTTTCAAAAGGAGCATTTCTTGGTGACCTTTACCTAAAACAAACACGACTTCAGAAACAGAGCTCTGGGATCAGAACTGCGCTTGTGTACTTAAATGGAATACTTTCTTCTTCTATCTTGTCAGAGATATTATACAATGCAGAATCACAAAGCATTTTGGAATTCTCTAAAGATAATGTATCAATCCTCTGCTTGAGTTTTATAACTAAGATGGACCTTTTCAGAGTTATGCTTTTGACATTATTGTTATGCAAAATGGCATTTTCATGCATTAATCCCCACAAGAACACTGAGTGCTACCCAGTAATGTTATCACATTCAATAAAAGAGATTGCACCAGAGTTTGATGGCTGCAGTTTCTTTGGCTTGATTATTAAAAAGGATAAAGTGTTAAAGCATTTCCATTTATATAGAAATGGCTGTATTTTAAGCAAGCCTAACAATATGCCAAGAAGCTAATAATCTGATAAATAAGCATCAGTGTTAACATTTCATCGTAGGTGAGGCTTAAGGTCTGAAGGATAGCGGAGTTTAACTGAAAAAGGACTCAGTCTTTGCTGAGTCAGTGTCCAGAGATAGAGCAAAGCACCATCAACAATAGTGTCAAGGACAAAGAATAAGGTCAGAACAATGGGGATAGAAGTGAGTCATAGAAGAGATATTTCACACAACGTGAATTTAGCCCAAGGCTCAGAGAGGTTATGTAATTTGGCCAAACCCATGCAACTGGCTGGTGGTAGAGTCTCTTCAAGGGACGGTGTGTGTAAGAATATCAGCCACAGGAAGCCTCCACATAATGTACTGGAGGCCTGCTACAGCAATCAGAACTTAATGATAAAGACAAAGATTCAAGATCAGACAGAGCTTAGCAGGAGACATAGTATAACAGATCAAAATCAATACAATCTTTGGTTATAGTTGGGGTAACCCTAAGCCATGCCCTTAGGACTACCATCCTGGCACAATTAATAGCTCTCATTTTACTCTCGAAATTTCCCTGAGTTAGAAGAGGAATTATATGGTTACCGTAGTTACAGTGGAAATAGCAGGAAGGCCAGAGTATGAGTTCTGCCTCTGGCATTTCTTAGCTATCCGATCTTGTCTAGAAGAAAAAGCTTCACGCCTCCCTCTCATTCCACTCCTCCCTTCCAACCTGCAGAAGCTTTTCTAGTCTTGGGTCAAAAAGTGCTTCTTGTAAATCAGCATATTCTTTCAAACATATCGCCTTCTTCGGAGTTCTTTCTATATTTCTGAAGACCTAAACTTTGAACGAAATCACCTGGCAAAACTTTTTATCACCTCTAATCCTTTTCTGAGCTAACCAGCATGCAATGATGTAGCTGACCAACCATTCAGGGACAAAAACCATATTAGTTAATACTTTCAAAAAGTATCCAGCTGTAAGTGTTCTCAAAAGCTGTAGCTTTTTTTCCTTAAAATTCCAGAGTGCTAGAAATTCATCTCAACATCAGGATGAGCAATTGTGGGAAAAGAAGCTGCAGGAAAATATCAAGAGTGGTTGCAGGTCAGGTTTTGGCATAGTAAAGCTGTTTGTGAATCACATAGCTTCATACCTCTGTACCTACCATTCAACCATATTTAATTTGGTCTTTGTCCGACCCCTCTCTAACCCCCTAAGAATCCCAGACAACTACATTTTAAAGAGTGTCTTTAGTCACTTGTAGAAGTTGAACAAATTGGAGAACAGATCAAAGAATGTGGATAAAGTGAGGAAAATTTTTCCCTAGGAAAAAAGAAACATAACTCAAAGTAAAACTCAGTGTGTATGTTTAATTACTAGTGGATAATCTATACATTACAAAAGATAGAATAAATGCCTTCCTACTTTTAAATCCTTTAAACATAATAGAAAACTATTATCTCATATACTCTAACATTTGGATGAAAACTTGTTATTTCATGTCAGTTAAAGAGACTTTTAGTCTTCTATGTCAATAAAAAGAAGGACTATCTGCTTTACAGGTAAGTACATTATAAGAATCAGTTCATATATCCAGTTAATATTAAAATAAATGCAATGAACTAGATTATGTTTGTGGTTACTGGATCCAAGCACAACTCCACTACAGCATAGATGGTGCCTTTAGTAACTTATATGGTGGCTCAATTCCTTTTTCTCTGAGTCAGCCACAAATTGTCTTGAATTCTTGTTCCTGGAGCCTAAAAGAAGTTAGAAAAGTTACATAAATCCTTAAATAAGTGAGTAAATACCTAAATAAAATAATGATTTTTTACTCTTATGGCCACTTCCCACTCCTTGTAAATACTGTTTCTGTATATAAGACATATTCATTCTATTATCTGAAGACAGAAAGTGTATGGCACATGAATGGGACTGGGAAGTGAGAGATAAAATATAGCTTGCTCAGGGAACAAAAATTGGAGGTGTGGTTCTGAGAAACTTGCACCCTCGTATCCAGCAGAAGTCCAGATTCTGGAGCAAAACTGAAGGAATTCTAAGAGGAGTCCTTTTTGCAGCAATAACACCGTTGATCTGTGCCTTAAGATCTGGTCACCTAATGGATAATTCTTTGTTCCCTAGCCATGCTTCATCATGAACCCTTTTGAGCCCGGTGGTGGATGATCTCTCAGATTATTACTCCAGCTTCCTTTTCTAATTCTGTCTCCAAAATGAGAGGCTGACTTAATTTCTTAAACACGGTTAATGTATTTCTGCTGTACACAATACATCACTGGAAGGTACCACTAGCCATCCTCTAAAATTGGGACTGAATCTCACAGATGATTTTAATGTTAGAGGTGAAAAACATACCCAATTAGGAAAGAACAGATTTTCCTAAAGTCGATCTACCTACACATTCTCATGGGATTATTCTTGCAGCCATTAGGGAGAAAGGAATTAGGAAATTAACAAGGAAATTCAGAGTTGCTTCTCTCAGTTAGTATAAATGTATTAGATAATGAGATACAATGTGTCATATCAATACCATGTTTCATACTTTATCATTAAATCTTACCAAGAATAAAAACATAGAAAACAAACTTGGTGAGAGGTTCTCAATGAATCCTTTGTAATGTTTTACCCTAATTCTGCCTGTCTGTGTTGTTCATAACACCCAAATTTCCACAACTAGATAGAATAAAGTATAAATTCATTTAAAAATTATGTTCAAGATTTAAACTTGGAAGAAGCAAATCAACTGATGTTCTCCAGCTATGAAAAAGTAGACTTAAGAACCTGTTGGGTAATAATCCTGCCTCTAAAAAGCTGAGGAGAACTACAGGCAAGGAAGAAAGCTTTTTGGAAGCATATTGTCTGTCCTATCATCCGGCCGATCTTTGAATACAATTAATTCAACTTTGTGATAGGGAAAGGAAATATGAAAAAAATTTTTTTAAATATTTTATATATTTAAGTATTTGACAGAGAGAATGAGTACACAAGGAGGGGGAGCAGCAGCACAGAGAGAGGGAGGAGCAGGCTCCCTGAGGAGCAGGGAGCCCAATGCAGGGCTCCATCCTAAGACCCTGGGATCATGACCTGAGCAGAAGGCAGACATTTAACCAACTAAATCACCCAGGTGCTCTGAAAATCATTTAAAAAAATTGAGGTGGGGGGCACCTGGGTGGCTCAGTTGGTTAAGCATCTGTCTTTGGCTCAGGTCTTGATCTCAGGGTCCTGGGATTGAGCCCTGTATGGCTCCCTGTGGGGAGTCTGCTTCTCCCTCTCCCTCTGCTCCACTCCCTGGCTTGTGCTCTCTCTCCATTAATAAATAAAAATCTTTTTAAAAAAGATAAAAATAAAGTAAAAAATACCGTGGTTTGTAAAGAAATATATTATAACTTTAATTTTAGTTACTTAAGAACTTCCCAAAGCTCACATAATCAAAATAAATGCAGACCTTATGTTTCTTTTGATATCTATTATGTTTTAAATTCTTCTAGCTTTAACATTATCCTTAAATTTAATATGCAAGCTACTAAAACATATGAGTGGTGCTAGGATACAGTTGAATTATCTGAAGTCCATTATTGGAAGAGTAGGCTTTGGACTTGCTTTTTAAAAATTCACCTGGAGTTGTCATGTAGTTAAATACCAATCTCACTTATTACATACAATCTGACTTAATACTTGGGTTTTTTTGCATGTACTAAAAAGGCTTATCTCTTGTTTGTGTCAGGACTGTGAACATAAATGTCAAGAATAAGAGACTCTTTTCTTTTTTTTTTTTTTTTTTTTAAATTTATTTATTTGTTAGAGAGAGAGAGCGAGCGAGCACAGGCAGACAGCGTGGCAGGCAGAGGCAGAGGGAGAAGCAGGCTCCCCGCCGAGCAAGGAGCCCGATGCGGGACTCGATCCCAGGACACCAGGATCATGACCCGAGCCGAAGGCAGCCGCTCAACCAACTGAGCCACCCAGGCGTCCCAAGAGACTCTTTTCTTTTGAAATATGCTTCTGATCATAAGCATCTTGATCAACTCAAGTGTAATTCTCTTCACACTAATATTTGAAATCCAGTTGTAATGACTTCAGAAAGAGTTCGCTTTCACTTTCCTTCTTCAACTGTCCCAGACATGGAAAGAGATTCCCAAAGACCTACTCATTCATGCTGCTGAAATAATTTCAAAAGACTTCACTCTGCTTCAAAGAAAAAAAAAAAATCCATTCTCAGATGAAGATTTTCAATTCTTAAATTTAAAGAACCAATTGCAGACTTGAAAGTAATTCAACGGAAACAATAATACTCATTTAAAGGTTTACTTTTTGGGGGCGCCTGGGTGGCTCAGTGGGTTAAGCCTTTGCCTTCGGCTCAGGTCATGATCTCAGGGTCCTGGGATCAAGCCCCGCATCGGGCTCTCTGCTCCACAAGCAAGGAGCCTGCTTCTCCATCTCTCTCTGCCTGCCTCTCAGCCTACTGATCTCTCTCTATCAAATAAATAAATAAAATCTAAAAAATAAATAAATAAATAAAATAAAGGTTTATGTTTTGCATTTTAGTATCAACTTGCTTTAAAATCACACCTATTTTATTTAATGAATTTCCATACATATAGTCAAATTTCTTGCTTTTAATACAGATGTTACATTTCCAGAAACTTGGAAGAGTAGGTTTCACACATCAGAATCCATGAAAAACATTTTTAATATACATTTTAGAGGTCCATCCCATATTTGTGAATTCATAAGTTGAATGCCAATTTTAGGTCAAGTATTTGAAGATTATTCTCTAAAATATCTCTAATAAGATGTTCTTATTTATTTAAAAACTGAATAATCTTTTTCACATCTGGTAGTAAATCTCTGTTTTCCTTCTTCTTATCAAAGACACCACTTTGGTTTGTTTAAAACAAACCAAAAACCTAATTAACCAAACAGACAAAATACTATATAAGAATCATGGTGACAGTGATTTTGAGCAGAAACTAGAGGAAACTGCAGGTCAACATAGCAAATGCTGTTAAGTAGATATGGAGTTCTAGCTCTAGGCAGCAAGGCTATCTTTAATATCTCCAATAACTGCCTGCTGATGTTGGAATGGAAATAGAGAAGAATCACTTCACTAGACTGGACCACTGAAGACCCATTGTGACAGAACACTAGAGAAGCAGTCCATTAAGTTAAGCAGCTTAATTGAAGTGAGACTGGGCCAAAGAAATGAGGCTATTTCTCAGCCATGAAAGAATCCAGGCTGTACCGAACCAGACCCCTCTCATAGTGACTTCACACACACATGCACAAGTGTGCACATTCAGCAGTGGCGTGAGGCTCTTCACCCAGAGTTACCCATGACTCTAGTTCCATTTTGTATCCTTGTGCTTAGCTGAATCACTGAATTAGCAAATATGGGCTATAAAATGGTTCTAACAAAATTTAAGGCTGTAGAGGGTGGAGATCCAAGAGAAAGCCATTTTCTCTCTTTCTGGATAAAAGTCTTACTATGTAGATAAATAAGTATGGATAAGCAAAAAAAAAAAAAAAAAAAGGAATAGTAAATAGTGTTCTTAAACTGGTTCTCTGCATAATAACAAGTAAAACATAATATCCATGAATTGGAAGACCAAAAACATTTATGAAAAATGATTTCTTTAGGAAACAGTAAGATTCAAACCCCAGCTAATTTGAAATCTCCATAAAAAACAATAGTACTTCAATTCTTAAAATAAGAAAGGCCTAGTGAGACAATAGGGGCAAATGAAGAGGAAACCAGAAGAGACATGCAAATAGAAATTTCTAAAGAAAGTTAATAAGGATGAGTGAAGAAGAGTTTACACCAAAACAGACACCCTCCCCCATGAACAAGAACAAAAACAAAACAAAATAAGACAAACAAAACAGGCAGCCATGTGTTTTGAAAATATAAGCAGTAATGCATGGAATCAAGAGATATTAGAATTTAGAGGAGTTGAAGAATTTGCGAGAAAATCATTGAGGAATAAACACAGTTGTTTTGCTTTCGCATAGAGCAAAACAAATAAAACAGAAATGTTATTCAAAGATTTATGAGAAGAAAATGGACTTAAAATGCACACTACACACCAGAAAATATTAGTAACATTGGCTAGCTAAGTCCTGAGAGAAGTATTAAATATTGTGACACAGAAATACACATTCCTGTATTAAATATTAAGAAAGTATGCAGGTTTAATGAAAGGTGTTGTTTACATAATGAAAAAAATGAGCCCCTTAGGTTGGTCAGTGGAACATTAACTGCCATAGAAAGACATATAGAGTTCTGAGGTAAAAAGATTTTGGTCCAAGTATTCTTTATCCAGTGTAGTCGGTTACCAATTCATTAACATTTATAAAGGGGAAAAAAAGATACACCTGTGGAAACACATTACAGAAATTCTATAGTAGCAGAAACTTCAAATATGTTGGATTCATTTTTGAAAGATCAATGTGTATATGTGCGTATATATATATATATTTGATTTTAATAATGTAATACAATTTATTGATTAGCTATGTCAATAGATATATCTGAACGTTATATCTGAAAAATAAAATATATACTATCTTTCCAAATACCCATGGGAAATACTTTTTTAAAACTGATAATCTACTGGATCTTAATTTTTTAAAGGAAAAAGCAAAGTTCAACATTCACACATAGAACTAAAATGTAATAACAAAGCAAGAAAAATGTAATGTAATTGTTTAGAAATGTAAAATACTTTAAAAATAATACTTAAAGGATTCAAAGGATGTTAAAGCTAATATAACATATCATTTAGAAATTTGTATCATTGAAAAAGCTGCATCATAATTTATAGAAGGTGTTCACATCCAAAATCCCATGAAAATTCACAACATAAAACATAATACAATTACAAACAGATATAAAAATGATTGTAATTATGTAATCATATGCAGATAATATGCATTATATATTATATTATCATGTAACATATGCTAGTATATATAATTTATAATATACATAATAATATTTCTAAATATTTAGTGTAAAGGCCATGCAAAGAACACAATACCCTTAAACTGCAGTAAAAAATTGAACATAGAGAGATTTAAAGATTAATAAATTAGAAAAAAACTTAGTTGATATATTTGAGGTTGAATCTCTGATGAGACTTTAAAAAGTGGTAAATATAAGGACTGTTAGTGGACGTGAAAAACTATAAAATTATTTTTTTAAGATTTTGATTTATTTACTTGAGGGAGTAAGTGAGAGAGAAAGGGAAAGAGAGAAAACAACCTGGGGGAGGGAAAGGGAGAAGCAGACTTCCTGCTGATCAGGGAGCCCAACATAGGACTCCATACCAGGACTCTGGGATCATGACCTGAGCTAAAGGCAGACACTTAACCAACAGGAACACCCTTATAAATTTGTTATGTTACAAGTTAGAAAAAAATATATAAGCACTGATGTTCAGAAGATCTAATATTTGTAAATGAATATTATACAGAATTTTGTAACAATAAATTTGGAAATCTTAAATGAAGAGTTTTTAAGAATATATGTGTTAGTATAACTGACAGCTAATTTTAGCCAATTACATTACAGCTGAAAAGAAATTTAACCAGTTAGAATTAAGTTATAAAAGAACAACCCTCAAGGAAGGAATTTTACTGAGAAAGTTTAAATATAATGTCTATCCTACATTGAAGAATAGGTTAGTTACTGGCTTTTTATTTTTAAAAATTTTTTAAAGATTTTATTTATTTACTTGTCAAAGAGAGAGAGAGAGTGCAAGCAGGGGAAGCAACAGGCAGAGCAGGCAGAGGGAGAAGCACGCTCCCAGCTGAGCAAGGAGCCTGATGTAGGACTCGATTCCACCACCCTGGAATCATGACCTGAGCCACCCAGGCGTCCCAGTTACTGGATTTCTAAACAGTTTCCTGCACATGTACTGAAAAACAAAGGTTTCTCAAGTTATCTTATGGAATCAATTTAATTCAGAATTTAATCTGAGAAATTTAACAGGTAAAAATGTCAAATGCAGTCCATTCTCACTTATGAATGTTAGCAAACATATAAATATTTACAAACAAATTCACCAATACAGCATCAAATGGATACATAAGACTTAATCTAAGGATGATAGGATGAATCAGTGTTAAGAAATCCATAATTCATCATGTTAAGGGGTCAGTAGGAAAAATATTTATTGTTCACTATACAGATACCAGAAATGTAATGGATGAAAATACAACCATTATTGATTTAAAAAAAAAACAAAACCACATTAAAACAAGAATGGAATAATGAATAAAAATCTCAATCGATCTCAATTTAAAAACCAGCATTATCCTTAAAACATAATAGAATCAGGAGGAAGATACATGATTAACACCACTCTTTAACCTCAACCTTAGAACTGTTCCTAATGCAATTGTCCAAAGCAATAATATTAGAGATATAAACATTAAAAATATGATTGCTGTGCTAAGATTTATTATTCATGTGATGGCCTATTTAGAAAATCAGGTAATTAAGGTGGCAAACTGGATAAAGTAAAAGCATTCTTGGGCAGTAAAATGAACAAACAAATTACCTTAAACAATGTGTTTCAATCTAATATTTATGGTTTAGGGGGTAACTTGACAAAAATCATTCTAAAAAAAAAAACGTAAACTGAAAATTGCCAGGAAAACTGATAATGGAGGATTTGCTAGTTACTGCGACATATTATAAGGTTAAAATGACTTAAAAAAATATGCTGGTGGTAAATAAGAATGGTAAATAACTGAGATAGGAAAAAAGTTTATATGTATTCTTTTTGTACGTGTTTTATTACCCAAGCCCTTTTGAAGTTCTTTGAATTTTTAATCGAAATATTTAACAAAAGACAGAATTATGCATCTCCTTTGATCCAGAAATTAAATCTAATTAAACCTACGAATTTAGCTTAAGGGAAAAAAAACTGACAAATATGTCAAAGTGTGTCTAAATTTTTTTTTAAATGCAAAATTCATGAAATAAATGAAGGGAATTGATCAATGGAATACTCTCCATGGACGTTAAAATAATGATATAACTAGTTTTTGAGAGAGAAAGATACTTGCTTTTTACTACTAAGTATATAAAGCAAATGTACTCTGTTTCCATTTTTGTAAAGATAAATTCAACACATGTATTTTAAAAATATCTGAAAGAGTATGTGTGATAGGAATAATGGAAACACTTTGTTTTCTTCTCTACAGTTTTAGATACCTCTATATTAAGATCTTTTTAGTCTTATAATCATAAAAAAATAATGGTATTGGTATATTTTGAGGATAATGAAGGAATAATTTACTGTTCCTCCTTTCTCCAGCTCATTCTTTAACTCTGTTCAGCAGTTCAAAAATTCCTCTCCAGCGTTTTTAAGATAGAAGTTGTAATAGCTCATGAAGAGGAGGACAGAATAGGATAACCTGAGCTCAGGTAAATAACTACTACTCCTGGATCTTCCTATTGTTCTATAAATAGGTGTTATGTTGTGTGTTTGGTGGAGGAGGTAAGTTCAGGGTCTTCCTATGTCACTAACTTGGATTGGGACCTCTGGAGACATAAATAAAGAGAATGCAGTGAAACAGGTTAGGAGAGTGTAGGTATTGAGATCCTGATGTTAATATTACCTTGGCTGCTTTTATAGTCAAATTAATGTGTGAGACATATAAGCCATGCATATATGAAAGTTATTATTTCCACTAATTGCAAACCCATCTACTTATTAAGGAGAACTTCAAATCATTATATAAAAAGTTATTTCAATTGGACATTCTAAAGCAAATATAGACTCTAAAAGACAAAATAATTATCTTGACAAAAAAAGTACTAGGCGAGTATAAACTCCTGAATTACAGTCTTCAATACAAAGGTATACATGCTTAAATTTATGCTTTTAAAAAGCAATAGGTCCAAAAAAAAAAAAAAAAAAGCAATAGGTCCAAGAATAAGAGAGAAAAGATCACCTATGTATCATTGAAAATGATTAAAACAAACCAATGATAAATTTAAAAAAATTAAAATTAAAAGAGGCTTAGTGGTTGCTGAATTAACATTGGCTTCCTAAAATCAGATCTAAATTTAAATAAAAATAAGATTCATCACCTTAACAAGATACGCATTTATTAAGTTGCATTTTATTGCCAAATGTTTGTTAGGTGATTGTAAACGCTGAATTAATCTGAACAAGTAATATTCATAATAATGAATAGGCAAGGATATCTATAAGAGCAAACGAAAAAATTTTTTGAGTGCCAAGTCTAAAACAATGTTGATTGAAACGTTCAAAAGTATTTCTTAAATAAATATTGTTTATATTCTGATTAGGAAAGTCATATGTATATTGTTGAAATTTGGAAAATAGAAAAAGTGTAAAGAAGAAAATAAAAATCTTTCATAATCTCACTGTTCTAAGATAATTGTTATTAATATTTTGGTATTTTGCTCCCAATCCTTTTTTCTTGTTGGAGATAAACTCCTTCCCCCCTCAAATTGAGATCATACTCTGTGCATTGCTTCTAACATGCTCTTCTCAGTTTGTAATATCATAAACATATCTCTAAGCTATAAAGAATTCTTCAAATGCATCGTGTTTGTTTCATACTATTCCAATTTATGCATGTATCATAATACATTTCAACACTTCTCTGCAGTTGGACATTTGAATTGTTTCCATTTTTTTTAAAGATTTTATTTATTTATTTGACAGATCACAAGTAGGTAGAGAGTCGGGCAGAGAGAAAAGAAGGGAAGCAGGCTCCCCCCTGAGCAGAGAGCCCAATGTAGGGCTCGATCCCAGGACCCTGGGATCATGACCCAAGCCGAAGGCAGAGGCTTAACCCACTGAGCCACCCAGGCGTCCCTAATTTTTTTTTTAAATTCCAATTTTTTATATTAAAAATAATGCTTCAATAAGCACAATTATATGTATCCTTTGTCCATATTTCTAATCTTTTCCTCAGGAAAAATTTCTGGAAATGAAATTTCACATTAAAAGTATAAGAAATGGCACAAAATCTGAATCAATTTATTTTTGGAAATTTATGCCAATATATGCTCTCATCGACAAGGTACATATATGCCTAAAAAGAACACTGGGAATTTAGCTTTTACTTTGTACCCAAAACATATTGTAACACCTGTAGCAATTGTCATGTGGCTATTCATTCCACAACAAAGGAAATTTTCATAAGGCAAAGACCAACGAATTTCCATTTCTTCCCCCGAAGTCATTTCACTTTCCCTATGGGGTAGTCTGAACTTCCATTTCTTGGATATCAGTTTTCCTTCCTTTTGGTTTTCCCTAGCCATAGAAGTCTCTTCTAAATAGATTACATGAACTCTGAACTGTTTTCTTCTACAAATGATTCACTGTTTGCTATCATTGAACATTATCATCTATGTTGTGTGTATATAAACCTGTGTTTTCCTTACGAAAGAAGGCATTTTTTTTTTAAAGACTGACTTATTTATTTGAGAGAGAGAGCAAGAGGGAGCAGGGGAGGGTCAGAGGGAGAGCAAGAGAATCTTGAGCAGACTCCCCACAGAGCAAGGAGCCTGTGGGAAGTGGGAGATGGGGAGGTGGGGGGAGAGGGCTTGATGTCACGATGCTAAGAACTTGACCCTGAGATCATGATCTGAGCGGAAACCAAGAGTTGGGCACTTAACCAACTGAGCCTCCCAGGTGCCCCCAAAGAAGGCATCTTGACATTGGAGAAAGAACATGGATTCTGCCTTGAGTTGAGTTCCAGGCCCTCCTTTTGCTCACGGAGGTTAAATCTTCTGAAGCTGAACTTCTATATTCAAAGGTTAATCATACCATCTCACAGGATTATTGTGAAGATTTGGAAATAATGAGAAGCTACCTAGAAACTAATATTAATTAGTGGCTGAACACTAGCTTTGTTTAAGGTATGAGTAAAAGAGCTAAAAATGCTTGTTCTCATTTAGAAAGAAATACCGCTCCCATTGCTTAGCTAAACTGAAAGGTTAAAACGAGTTGGACTGAGAAGGTGAAAATATGAATAGACTCTTGCAATTCAAAAATCTTTTACTTATGACTTTTAAAAGATTCTGTGTCTGGGAGAACAACACAAATCAAGAAGAAACTTTAAGAACCTACAAATTATTACTGAATCACATATACTACTCCTGCAAACGTGGTTACCTGATTTTTATGTTAAGGTCTATTTCAAAACTTCTTTGAAACTTGTGTTTATTACTTTAAAAAGAAGCCTGTGCCTATCAATTTGCTTCTAATATGACATAAGCATGTAAAACAAAGACAGGTTTCTTTATTCTACTCTACATTTTTCTTATGGTCTCTGATAAATTTAGGGATACAGGGCTTACAGTTTTTCTCTGATGGTGGGGAAACTAGAATAAAAGATACATTTTTTGAGCCATACACGTCGTTAAAAATCCAGTAGATTTCAGCAACAATGGTATTCCTAATGAGTTTTAAGGGGAAGGAAAGGGATTGAGAGTAATTTTGATACTGTCTTGTCTTTCGCCAGTTGCTGCTAATCTTTTGAAAGGTTTTCTATTTTTGACCTACATTCAGACAGACCCTGCTGTTTGACAAAGCTTATTTTCAAGTCTGATTCACAAGAGCCTTGCAGGGACTCTAGGGCTTGGAGGTAATTCTCCTAGAAATATAAAAGTTTCCTTTGGATAATTAACCACTGCCACAGGAAACTTGAAGTACCTAGAAATCTGACTTTCCAGGACGACATCACTCTATTGGTAGAGTTGAGGAAACAAAGCCCTTATCCCAGCATGCTCTGCTCTGAAGACTGAAGTCAGGAGCCTGTGGGGCAGAATCAATGGATCAGTGGGACGTAAGAAAGCTAAGACAAACACTGGGAAACAAGATGCAATTACTGTATGTCTAAACTATCCTCAGGTGACAAGACCCGTGTTTGAGCTCTGCCAACAATTTTTCTCACAGGTCTTAACTGTTGTAAAATAGTGGACTTACCTGAATATTTGGTTGCTTAAAGATTCCAATTTTATGACTCCATTACTAAGTGACTATACTCTAATTCCTTTCCCACCTCTCCAGTGTTCAAGGGTCACCTTCACTGTCACCTCCTGTCCCAGTGGCTGCTTTTTCTGAATTCTTACCTCTTTCTACCATTTAAATATGAATGGGATACTTCATCCTACTTTAATGCTGCCATAATCACTTGGGGACACCAATAGATTTTGTTATCACCAAACAAAAGAGAAATTAATGTTTAAGAAGTCACACACCTAGGATTTTATACAGCTAAGTGAAAGAATGAAACTTTGGGACTGATATTCCTTATGTTGTGACTCATATTATAAATGTTTTCTGGCTTATCTCCATAGGTTCTCTATAGGTTTCTCCACAGATTTCTCCATAGGCTTCCAAGGAGAGGCCTTAGTTTGAAAACTCTGGTTAACAACCCGATTCAACCTTTTCACCAGAGAAATTCCTCTTGTATTTTTTCAATATAGAATTTTCATGTGAGATCTCTTTTGAAATAAGTCTTCTGCTCCAACCCACAAAACAAACAAAAACCTCCAGTAGCAACAATCACCAACAACTCTTCTGGTGGTTTCAACTGTTACTTCTTTCTATATTCCTATTCAAGAGATGTGTGCTGCTATTCATTACTTTTTAGACACTTGACCAGTTGGGTCTAGTCAGGATTCAGAAATCGCACCAATTTTTTCACCACAGAGAATTTAATATAAAGAATTGTTAGTCAGATATAAAGAATTTTTAACTAGGTAACTGTAGAGACGAAAGAGAAAACTAAGTTAGCAAAGAGATCGTGACTAAACGAAGCAGCTGCCACCTCTAGGGCTGTGGGAACAACAGAGAGAGGTTAAGGTTATTAGAAGTTTGGAAGAGGGGCCCCATGGGGCTGGGACTGAGATCTCTGAGGAGGAGGTGCTAGCTGACTGGTGGTGTGTCTCTGAGTGCCCCTGCCGTATCGCTGCTTCTGCCCATGAGGATAAAACTGTAAGAATTCATGTAAGCAGAATGACATGCTACTGCTAAGGTGAAGAGAATTGCTTACTGTCTTCCCACTAAGTACGAGGAAGATTCAGTTCACTTACATGCTCCATCTCCCCACCTGTCTGCCTTCTTGCTCTTCCTTTTAACTCCTGCCCGCCCCGTCCTCCAGGTACAAATACAGTTGTATCATGATCTTGGTTTAATCCAGAATTTCGATGTTTACATGACTCTGTGTAAACATATTCACAGCTGAGCCACGTTATGGACTATAAATTACTTATGAGTGCAACATTTATATTCCCTGGAGTTAATCATTTCTTGGTTATTTTGTTTGTTTGTTTGCTTTTCAGTGTACTTCTCACTAATGTACCCTCAGACTCTCAATGGACATGCACATCAGGTGGCATAAATTTCTTTTCCTCGGTGACTCCCTGGGAGTCCTCCCACTCCATCTGGACTAGTTGCTCTCTAGTCTGTGTCACCTCTGTCCTCTGAGGATCTTCTATCATCCCTGCCACCTCCCAGTGTGGTCTGCTTTCTTTAGAGGCCTAGGTTTTAATTCATTTCGGCTTATTGCCTCACTTTTAATGAAACACATCCTCAAATAATTTCCTTAGAAAGGGTACATGGCAGGTAAGTTTTTGAGAACCTGAATATGTGAAAATATATTTAGTATAATTAATCCCTAAAATTAATTTTCAGTTTGGCTAGGTTTAGACTTCAGCACATCATTTTTACCTTAGAATTTTTTTTAAGATTTTATTTATTTATTTGACAGACAGAGACCACAAGTAGGCAGAGAGGCAGAGAGAGAGGGGGAAGCAGGCTCCCTGCTGAGCAGAGAGCCTGATGCGGGGCTCGATCCCAGGACCCACCTGGACCATAACCCCAGCTGAAGGCAGAGGCTTAACCCACTGAGCCACCCAGGTGCCCCACCTCAGAATTTTAAAAGCATTATCCACAGCCTTCCAACCTCAAGTGAGGCTGTTGAATGGTACAATTTCAATTATTGATTTTTGTTTCTGGCCTGTTTACCTACTCTGGAAGCTTCTGGTATCTTTAATTAGCTTCTAGCATTTTGAAATTTTTTGATGTTATGTTCTGAGGTGGTCTTTTCCCCTTTCTCGGGTTAAGACTTCCTTAGACTTTTTAGTACCGAAATTCATGGCCTTCAGTCCTGGAAATTTTCATTTTATTATTTCTCTGATAACTGCAGTTCTCTTCCATTTTATTTATCTTTACCTCCTGGAACACCCACTATCTACAAATAGAACCTCCTAAAACAATCATGTAATTTTCTCATATTTTGAATCTGTCATTTTAGTTCAGTTTTTGGGAAATCTTTTCCACTTATCTTCCAACTTTTCTGTTTCCTTCAAAACATTGCCCATTATTTTTAATTTCCAAGGTATTTTTTGATGTTGTTTTCTGAACGTCACTTTATGTAAAATCTTCTTTCATGGATTTTTAAGTCTTTCTACAGCTCATAACTGTATACTTCATACATTTTTAAAATTTTTAAAATATTCTCTGTTTACATATTTATATATATTTTCAGCTTCCTGTTTCCTCTGAGTTGCTTTTTTGGTTTGTTTGGTTTTTATGTTATAGGTTTTTGGCAAATGTCTGGGCATCTTTGGAGCTTGACTAATATTTAAGGGCAAAGCACTTAATGGCTGATTAGAAGTTCTAAAATTTCCTGAGAAGCTTCACTGGAGAATGATTGAGTGAGACAACCATTTTGTTGGGAATGGGTGAAATCTTTTTTCTTGGCTCAGTCTCCCACAGAGGAAAACTGGCAGAGTTCTTGGAGGCAAACTTGGGGAACAGGGCCTCTCACTAGAATCCATGGAGTTCCATATGGCCTCTCCCCTGCTCCCCCTTTCCCCACTCTATGGTACCTGAAGTCCCTGGTCCTGGTTTGCCTTTATTTAAACCTCTAATTATACATGAGCAGGAAGGAATCTCTCCCTTCCAGATTTTACCCAGCCTTTCAGACAATCCTCGTGTTTTCAGTCTCATATTATCCCATATGGCAATGCCAGGAAACTGTAATTCCTGAGACTTTCTGGGGTACTGAGACACAAATAAGACTCCTCAATACACTGTCAATTTAATTACCACTAGTGCATCTGTTTCCCAGATGTTAATATTGTGTTGATATCTCTTTTCTGCTATGATTGCCCCTTCTCTTTTCTTCACCTCTTTACTCCTCTGTTATCGTTATAGTGGACACTTCGGAGAGTAGGATTCAAAGTACATTCCATTAAAATCCACTAGATTTAACAAAATTCTCAGTTTGGTTTATTTAATCATCACTATTTTATTAAGTATTTCTAATGTTTATTAAATTTTGTTTCTTGCCACATTTTCAAAAGTGTGTACCAGCATGGAGATTTTTTTTTAAAGGTTCAATTATTTGTTTGTTTGTTTGTTTATTTATTTATTTATGAGAGAGAGGAGGAGGAGCAGAAGGAGAGGAGCAGACTCCATACCAAGTGTGGGGCCCACATGGACCTCAGTCCCATGATCCTGAGATGATGACCTGGGCTGAAAACAAGAGTTGGTCGCTTAACCGTCTGAGCCACTCAGGAGGCCCCAACCATGGAGATTTTTAAAAATAGTGTTCTTGGATGAATTATTAAGTATATTTTATATTAACAGTATGGCCATATTTGCATAAGTTTATATCTGGCTCTCTGTTCTGCTTTATTGATGTACAATATATCTATTTTAGGTCTGTCACATTACTATAGCTTTGTAATTTTTTTTTTTTTTTTTAATGTTGGGAAGTATGAAACCTCCAGCTTTGTTCTTTATTAAGACTGTTTTGGCTATTTGGGGTTCTTTGTGTAACTGTAAGTTAGCTTTTCTCCTTTCATGAAAACTTTCATTTGGATTTTGATAAAGATTGCATTGAATCTGTAGATCACTTTGGGTTATACGCATATATTAACAATACGAAGTCTTTTGAGCAATGAACATGGGATGTCCTTCCATTTGTTTGTTTGTGTCAATTCCTGTCAGCAGTATATTGTAATTTTCAGTATACAGGCCTTGGGCTCCCTTAAGTTTTTTCATCTTTTGATTCCCTTCCCCATTTTCTTTTCTTTTCTTTTTTTATTTTTCTGAGATTTTTTTTTTTTATTCATTTGATAGAGAGAGACACAATGAGAGATGGAACACAAGCAGGGGGGAGTGGGAGAGGGAGAGAGAGAAGCAGGTTTCCTGCTGAGCAGGGAGCCCAATTCGGGGCTTGATCCCAGGACCCTGGGATCATGACCTGAGCTGAAGGCGGATGGTTAATGCCTGAGCCACCCACGAACCATCCCTCCTTTTTATTTTCGGTGCGTCTTCTGTAGGAATTTTCTTTGTGGCTACCATGGGCTTATAAAAATATTTTATAGTAATAGCAATCTATTTAAGATGATAAGAACTTAACTTCAATCATTTACAACACTTAACATTTTATTTATTCTCCCACAAACACTTTACATTTTTAATTATTTTAATTATTTTATTAACTTTTGAAAAATACATGTCTAAGAAATTACATTTTTCTTAATAATAGTCTAAAGTTATTCATAATTCTAGTCTCCCAAGCATGACAAAGAACTTAGCACATTTGTTATCAATAGGAAATCCCACCCAATCCTATCAGTATTCAGACTTTTTATTTTTATTTTGACACAAAAGTACTATTTGTTTTAAATTTATTAATAGTTTTAATCAAATTGTGTGTTCAATACTTCATTTTTTTCACCCTTTCCTTTTGGGGTTACCTTATTTTTCCTAAGTGAGTAATTGTATTAGTTCTTTCAGTAAAAGTATGTAAGGAATTAATTCTCTGAATGTCTATAATCATGTTTATTTTTTCTCCATTTTAATAACATTTCAGATTTATATTCAATTCTAGGTTGACATTTTTTCCTTAGATTTTGAAAGATATTACTGTATTACTTACTTGTTACTGAGATTTCCATTTCTTCTAAATAATACATATTTTCTAAAATTAAAAATTTTTCCCTTGATCTTTAATAATGAAGTGTCACCCAAATATTACTGGGTATGATTTTTTTTTTCATTCATCCTACTGAGGATTTGAAAAGTCTTAGGATTAGTTTTTTCAATTATGAAAACTTATAGCTATTATTTTTTCCAATATTGCTTCTTTAAAATTTTTAACAATTTATTTTGGAATAAACATTGGACTTACATTGGAGCTTTTGGTGTGCTTTTAAAACTGCTCTTTCTTATTTTTACCTTTATCTGTGTTATGATTCAGATAAATATCTCAGTGTAATATTTCAGTGCCCTTATTTTTTAATTGCATGGAGTATAAAGTTCATAATGTCTATTGTGACAAGTTAAGAATTTAATAACCATTTGTATCAATTCTGTTCTCTAATTTATTCTTTTTCTTATCCACCTGATTTTGTTTCATGAACACCTGCTTTTGTTTTATAATTTTTGATTTATTAAAATGAAAGTTATAACTATTTTTTGAACACACTCAACTCTATTTCAAATTCTTTTTCAGACTGCTACATAATGTCAAATTCATTTAGGATCAACTTATAACAGTAAGCTATTGTGAAAAGAATATTTTTGGTTTATTTTTTCCCTTCTCTTTCTCAGTTCACATCTCTCTTACTAGTGACTGGTCTTTGAAGTTTTCTCACCTGGCCTCTACGCCCCTAGTACCGAACCAACATGTAAAGCTTCTGTTCTATTGTGGTGTAGAAGATAGTATACAACACACCAATCTCGTGAACTACTTTGTTCAATTTCTGGTCAAGGGAACCTTTTTGTTCTCTCATTTCTCAAGGCCAAGCTTCCTACAATAGAGTCCCCGTGGAGTTTTGCAATAAGTACTGACTTCATAGAGTCTGACTCTTGGTCTTCATTTTGTGGGGAATACTCTTAGTTTCCTTTGAACCACAAGTGCCAAACTGTGACTGATTTTGCTTGCTTCTATATCCATAGCCCAGAAGTCCTGTGGCTTTATGTTTTTGTTCCTTTTCTGATTCTTAGAGATGTATACCTCAGTGCTACCTTTTTTAAGCTTTAATTTTAGTTTACTGTTTAATATTATGAGGAGAGTAGAAATGTGCCTAAAAGCATCACCTCATTGGACAATGTGGAGAAACATTCATGTTTATCTTTTTGTATAAACTTTCTGCAAAATCCCTTTGATTTACTCAGTGATGAGTGATTTTACTGCATGTCACTTTACTTCACCTCTAAGCACCAAAGCAATACTAATAAAAACGGATGCCAATTTTAAGCACAGGACTTTATTTTCAGAACAGAATTTTGCTTCTTCCACCTAACTCTCCCCACAAGTCTCTGAGTTGTAGAGCTAAACACATTCCTGGAGCTAGAGAAACTTCAGGATATAGGTAAATGATCAGTACATAGACTAAAGTACAGTATGGTTATAACAAAACCACTTACATAGGGTTCAACTTTTATAAAATCTCTGTAAAATCAATGTTATAAAAATAGAAACTACCACTTATTATTAACATGTCTTTTGTATATAATTGATTGTACAATTCACTTAATGCTTAACAACAAAATGTTTATGGACCATTTTAATCACTGGAAGGAACTATTCCTGTGTTCAAACTTTTTTGGCAGAGAAAATTCAGGAAATTAGTGGCTGGACTGGAATTAGAATCCAAGTCTGTACGATTCTTCAGTCATGATCTTAAATACGTTGCTATTACTACATTGGCCTCATGTTTAACTTTGAACTCTGGATTTTGACAGAAAATACTGTCTAAACTAAAAGAAAAAGATGTACTGACTTATGTAACTGAGAAGTCTTGGGGTAAAACTGAAGTTAGGAATTTTTTTTAGAAAAAAGGTTTGTTTATTTATTTGAGAGAAAGAGAGAGATAGAGAGAGCATAGGCAGGGGGAGCAGGAGGCAGAGGGAGAGGGTAAAGCAGAGCCCAATAGGGTACCCAATGCAGGGCTTGATCCCAGGACCTCAGGATCATGACCTGAGCAGAAGGCAGACACTTAACAACTGAGCCACTGAGGCATCCTAGGAGTTAGGAATTTTTAAGCTACCTATAGGCTCAAACAATATCATAAGGATGTGATTTGTCCTGGCTCCTGGCTGAACTCTCCTCCATTTGTTGACATTGTTTTCAGATCTGTGTAGTAGCAGAATGACTACAGCAGCCACAGCTCACATCCTCTCAGGTTCAAGTCCAAGAAAAAGAGATATTCTCTTCCCAGCAACTCTCACACTTGCCATCATAATCTCCCTGATTGGAGCAACTGGGCTCTTGAGTCCACCTGCTCACCAATCACTGAGGCCAGGGAATTGTTTGTGTTGAGTGATCTAAGCTTAGGTTCTATGTTCCATCCCTGTAGAAAGAGGATGGGATCCACCCAAATGAGGGATTCTTGCTCCCAGATTGTCAGTGTTCACCAGCAATCAGCCAGAGGTTGTTAGAGGATCCAAAACATATACATGTCTACCTCAGTTGTGAGCAATAGTTGAGAAGATTTTATTATTAAAACGTGTTGTCCATTAGCATCAAGAGTCTTCTACTTCTGCAAGAAATAAGATTTGTAAAATACACTTTGGAACAGAGGAAAACGATCAGTATTGAAAATACTCTTGGGATGACGCTCTGAAAGCACAATGTGAGGCAGTATTACTCGTCTAAATTGATGCCTGCCTTTTATTCACGTGGAAGAAGAGACGTTGATGCACGGCAGTTGAGGAGGTGTGAGGGATGCTTAGCTTGATTGAGAAAGGTTAATTACATGTGAAATGAGGCTGGGATTCAGAGGATGTTTGCTCTAGATTTTGTGCAATGTTATATTAACACTGGGATTCTCTTTATTCTATTAACAAAATAAACTCATTTTGTTTGGTTTCATTTCACACTTGCTTTAATCCCACTGAACATTTATACTATTATTTAATTTTACTAAACATTTGTGGATAGTAAAATACTTATACAATTAAGCAACTGCAGGATATTAAAGACACCCAGTTCTTACAGAGATTTGATCTGCTAATTAGCCACACCAATTTTATGGATCATTGCATCTCACTTAAAATGTATTGTTATACGTTTATAATCTTTCCATAATGAGCTTTTATTGAGTGCATGGGCCAACTTCTGTGTGATGTACAAGAGAAACTCCCCTTCCTCCCCCTAAAAAATAGGTTCACAGACCTAGTAAATCACAATAACATTCCATTGAAAACGGTCCTCTTGGCATTATTAAATGGCTTCTTTGGGACTACAGTAGAAAATGCATATACCTGAGGAGGGAAGAGTCAGAGTGTTTTCCAAAGAAGCTCAATAAAAGAGAAAGATGGAGAGGAGGAAAGGCAACAATTAATAAATTGATGGGCAATATAAATTTAAGGAGAAAACAGATGAGGGTCAGATTTTCTTTCATCATCACAGTGATCTAATAAAGTCTTTGCATTTTGGCCTTTCTATTACTTAAACGGGCTAAACTAACATTTTCTAGTTTCTCCAGAATTAAGTATTGACTTGAAATATATTTTAAAAACTTTAAATTAGCTACTCCTTGTTGAAAAGTACAGTCAGGTTGAAATGCCACTGATAAAGTTAGACAGTGATGGTCAAGAAATCACCCATACTCTATTGTGTCCTAGGAAATGGCTCACTGTAAAGAACCACCCTTCCTCACAGGGCTTAGATAAGTAAGACTCAAGAATGACCCCCTAATATAACCTATAACAAGGCCAGATAGAGACCCTCCAAATTTCTATTTTCTATTTTAATTTGTTTATTTCTACTGACACACTTGGACAGCCTACTAACTTTACTTGACCTAACCTTAGTCAAGCTTCTCTCTTTTCCCCACCCCCTGAACTTTGACCCACTGTGGAGCACTGGAACAGTGCATCAGACTCCCCTTAGCAGACCCTCCAGAGAACCAGCTGACCTCTAGGAAAAACATTCCCTGATCAGCTAGCTATTTATGCTACTGGCTCATTGCACTCCTTAATACTAGGTTCTTTCTGGCCTTGTTTACTCCACCCTGTGAAAAAAAGCCATTTGCTCCCTGACCTTTGAGACACTCGCAGATGTAATGATGGGAGCGTTCTCCAGATGGCAATTAATAGTCCCACTTCCCCTATCACAAACGTCCCTTTCCCCTGTTGTAATAATTCTTTTGAATAATGTCTTTCCCTACCTAAGACTTGATTTTTTTCTTCAACTTAACACTACAATTATTTAAACCAGAATATTTATTAGGAATCATTTGTGAGAGAAAAATCTCATGATAATACTTGTTTTCTTCTTTTCTTAATAGAAATTTAGTAGCATATTTTTAGAGATGTTAACAGTACACATAAGGTTATAATAGAAAGACATACTTATTACACACTTAAACACTATACAGTGTTTCATATCACAAACTAAATGCCACAGCCTTACCACCAGTTGCTTTCCTTAATTCATTCTTTCTTTCTCCTTCCTTCCTTCCTTCCTTTCTCTCTCTTTCTCTCTCTCTCTCTCTTTCTTTATTCATTCTTTCTCTCTCTGTCTCTGTCTTTCTTACTTTGCCTTCCTGAATTCTTTTTTTTTTAAAGATTTTATTTATTTATTTGACAGAGAGAGAGATCACAAGCAGGCAGAGAAAGAGGGGGAAGCAGGCTCCCCGCTGAGCAGAGAGCCCGATATGGGGCTCGATCCCAGGACCCTGAGATTATGACCTGAGCCGAAGGCAGAGGCTTTAACCCACTGAGCCACCCAGGCGCCCCCTGAATTCTTATCTCTATTAATGAACCACCATTCTCTCAGCTACTACACTGGAAATTCCAGTGCCATTTTTGGATTTTTCTTCAACCTATTTCCCATAATCAGCCAGTTACGGGGTCAGTTGATTTTACCTGAAATTAGTGTCCGTCACATTTCTCCCTTCTTTCTGGTTCCACTATCATCATGTTAATGTAAGCTGTCTTTGATACCTCATGTTACTACTATTATAGAGCTTGCATAATCTCAGTTTCAGTGAGGCTCCCCCTGCACCGGTGAGACGAATGTGGATTTCAAGTAAGATGGAGCTCTCTGGTAGAATGTTCAGGGTAAGGGCTGGATTTTGAAGTCCAAAGTCAAAACAGGAGTTGCTCTTAGAGCTCTTGAGAGATTTGGGGACAGGATTGCAAATAGAAAGCTCACAGCTCTGTTTGAGAAACCCTATTTTTAAAATGCAATGAAAAGGAAGAAAGTTGAATAATAAGAGGAAATAAAGGAAAATAAGCTTTTGAAGATTGAAGTCAAGATCTTAGAGTCAAGAATTCTCAGACGGATTAAGGGAAAACAGGCTGGGATTAAGTATCTGTGTGTGAGAGAAAAATACGAAGAGCTACAAGACTTTCTATGTAACTGTCTTCAGTGGGTTAGAATTGGCCTTGGTGGTTCAGAAGTGGACAGTATCACAATGGATGTTCCTGAGCTAAATAGTGAGGCTGAGTCACCTGCTGGAAACTTATGCTTTCTTAAATTAGCTAGAGCAGTGTATCTGGAAATGTTTTGAGACTTTGTTAAGCTGGGATATTGGTTCCCATGTCTGTTCTTTATCATCAAACCCTTCTTAATGTACTAGATACTGCAGTTAATTTGGTGCCATTGATGATGTTTTAGAGTGTAAGTGAGGTCTGGAGCCGAAGACCAAGACAGAATTCTCAAGATGTCTCTGGTGCAAAAGGGTGATTTTATTAAAGTGTGGGGACAGGATCTGTGGGCAGAAAGAGCTGCTCCAGGGTCATGAGGAGTGGCCCATTATACACCTATAAGTTGGGAGGGGGAGGTAAGGAAAAAGGGAGGTTTCAAAAGAACTTTCATATGCTAACAGAATTAACATGAAGATAGTTGGGAGATTCCTGGAAAAATGTCACATAGGTCCCATACAGGAGGGAGATATTGGGGTGGGTGGAGGTTTCAGGGTGTCAACTTCTGCTTTGTCCTCTGCTAGCCTTCTGTTCCCTCATCACTATGATGTGGGGTTTCGTTTGGTTTGGTTTTTTGAACTTTATTTCCTAATGATGGTGATTCAGTTGGGTGATTCCGGAGGAGACCAGGCACTATTTTTATGGACAGACAAAACTTCCTCAGGCTGTCCCCTGTCCATGAAGTGGCTGACTCACACAGAATGAAGGCACAACTTCTCAGTCTGGCATTATTCTCTGGAATTAGTAAAGTTCCAGGATCAGAGCCCAGCTTTGATAGCTGTATCTTCTCCAACATGTTCTCTTGCCCACAGTGATTGTCACTGTGTTGAGAAGGCCAACAAGTTCTGAGCTAAAGCTCTAATATCATACACAGCCCATAATTCTCAGTCCTTATTTCTTTGATCACACTATTCCTTTTCTTAGATAATGTTCTTCCTCAAGAATATAAGCCTTACTAGATTTGAAACTACTTGTGAGCATGAAATACACATTTACACTAAAATATTTTTATTGGAACTTACCTTAATATAACACTATCTAGTAGAGTAGGGTTGTGGTGATAGAGAATGCCAGTTTCTTTCCTTTCAAAATAGATCCATTAAACATTAGATGGACACATGGTTGCCAAGCACAAATTACATTTTCTAACCTCTCTTGTTGCTAGGTATGACCATGTAGCTAAGTTTTAGCCAACTGAATGTGAATGGGAATAGTGTGTAAAACTTCCAGATGGTATCCTCAAAGGGAATGAGAATACTGTACATTTCTTCTTTCTTGCTTCTGATTGCCTGGAATGCTGATATGATAATCTGATGGCAGGAGCTGGAGCAGCCATCTTGATTATAATATGGAAGCTACTTATGGAGGAAGACAGAGCCACCATATTAGTCTTAGACTGCTTACACTCAGACTACAAGAAGTGATAGGAGGTATTTTATCTTTATCTTGTTTAATTCACTGTTATTTTGGCTTTTGCTATAGAATGTGAACTACATGCTTTCTCTCAATAAATCCTTGCTGAGGGAAAGAATGAGTAAGTACTGTGTCATTTAAATTGACCCCTTTTACTCTACTTTGGTTTTAAAGATTTAACATTGTATAGCTGTGTTAGGTAGTTTAGCCAGAGACCCAATTTGGAGGCCCCTGGGCTTGGTTTGTCACACAAACACATGTTGATTGACCCATATATTGCTTTTAAATTAACATGCTTACCAAAATTTGCATCACAGAAGATTGCACATGAATATTCTTATTTCTGGATCCCATAAAACATAGCAACCCTCAGCTCACAACCTGGCCTCGCACCAAATGACAAAAATCAGTGGCATCTTTAGATGGTGTATGTGTTCTTACATTTACCAGTTCAAACCAGCTTCACTCATTTGTATGACCGCCTGCCCATGTGGCCATTTGAGTTTGTGACCTGCCATGTAGTATTCTAATAAAAATAGACTTCTATTACTGATGAGCACATACTGCTTCACACATGCACACTATCAGAATGGTCCAAGTAAAGCTGTTTCACTGGAATTTTCTTCTCTTATGAGCTCTTCCAGGTCAGGAGCTAATTACCCTTTGCCCTTTGTCCTTTACATTCACTCTGGTGAAAATCACACTTCTAAGCTGTTTTATGGCCTTTAATCTAATTGAAGGCAGAACTAGGGGCATCCTGCATGGGTTTAATTTTTCAAGCAGGTTTCAGCATGAATAACCCTTCCATAAACTGGCAGGTTTCCTCTCATGGGTTCTCTTCAAGTCATTTTCTTGAGAGCTAGGTTACTTGCTTCCCTGCACAATAAATGGACCTTATTAATAATTAGAACCCTACTCTAATCTCATAATTGGGGGAAAAAAACTCCCTAATAAACCCCTTAGAAAATTAGCATCTTCATCAGAGTTACAATTTATTTTTTATGTAACAAACATGGATGGTCTCAGATTTACGATGGTTCAAATTCTGATTTTGCTACTATATGATAGTGTGAAAATAATATGCATTCAGTAGAAGCTATACTTTGAATGTTGAATTTTGCATTTTCCCAGACTATCGATCTGTGGTATGATCCTCTCTTACGATGTTGGACTGTCTAGCCCCAGCACCTGGTCAGCCATGGGATCACAGAGGGGGAACAACAGGTATCCTTAACACCATCCTGCACCCACACACCCATTCTGTATTTCACTTTCAGTGCAGTAGTCAATAAATCACTTGAGATATTCAATACTTTACTACAAAATAAGCTTTGTGTTAAATGATTTTTCCCAGCTGTAGGCTACTCTAAATGTCTGAGCACCTTTAAGGTAGGCTAGGCTAAGCTATGTTGTCTAGTAGCTTAGATGAACTAAATGCATTTTGCCATGATAGTTTCAACTTAAGATGGGTTTATCACTGTGTAACTTAATTGTAAGATAAAGAAGAGCTGGGCTGATACATGGAGTAAAATTTACTTAATGTATTGCTGAGAATTAGTTATTAAAAACAAGTTGAAATGACATTGATGCTTTTTAATTGGAAAGAATCACAGAAAAGTTTTGAGACACTTTAGATAAGAGGGATAAGATAGGGATGTTGACTGGGAGGGACTGTTTATGCATTATAACTTTATAGAAATTTTAATTAATCAATTAATATTATGTATTAAAAATCATATTATATTATTTGTGTACATAAAATTAAATGTATTAACACTGATATTTGGACAGAGAGATTTTGGATACTTTACACTTAAAAAATTTTTAAAAATATACTACAAATATGTATACTGTATATAAGGAAATATAGCTAAACATACTATGAATTAAATATAGCAAGTTGCATAATAATACATGTGATACAATTCTTTGTATGTATTAAACCCCTCTATCTCCATATGTATACATACACATGTAAAAGTATTGAAAATGGAAGGATTGACACCAGATTAAGATTACCAATGAGTAGAGAACATGGGACAGAGAACAGGAGAACATCATGTGCACTTTAAGTACTTTCATACTGTTTATCTGTTTCTGAATTTCACATATTGCTGTGCAACTTTAAAAAGCACTTAAAAATGAACTGCAAGTCATAATTTTGACCCAATAATTCCATTTCTGAGAATATATTTTAATTATTCTCAGTGTAGTGAACAAGTATTATGTGTACAAATACCTTAAGGAAATACTTCAGCTTTGAAAAATTTGAAATCATTTAAATATCCAGTTATAAGGCACATGTTAATTATGACACATTCACAAAACTTAATGTTTAGTTCATAAAAATCAATATTACCAGAATATGTAATGTCATGGAAACATTCGTGGCTTAATAGCCAGTATAAAAAAAGTAGGATGCAAAAAAAAAAAAAAAAAGTAGGATGCAAAATTAAATATTCAGTTTGTAATAAAATAAAATATTTGGAAAAAATGCTAGAAAAAATACATTTTGTTTTACAGAGCTTGATCAGGAAATAAAAGATTTTGATACCTTCCAGTCATCTTGTTCACTGGGCAGCCTGGAATATGAAAAACATAAAATATCATGGAGTAAAAGTATGCACCACTATTTTTTTTTAATATCCAGGAAATTAGGCTTTTATCAATTTTGGCCAACTTCACATTTATCTCTAAATATAGTTTTCAAGAATTTTAAAGAAGCTTCAATTTAATATGTAATTTTAACATTAAAAACACATTAAATTTTAGAAAAAGAAGAAACAAATAGAATTTTGAAAAACCATATGATTTCTATACACATATTTCTATTTGAACTTGCCTATAAAGAAAGAGTAGTAGACAAAAGTGTAGGCAAGAGTGTAAACTCATGTCATCTCTGGGAATCCTACTTGGGAATGCTGAATGGTTTTCTCTATAATCATAAATATTTTCATTAGAAAACTCCTATCCAATGACTTTGATCTTACTGAAATCAACATCTGATTGGTCTTCTTTGTCTTCTTATTTTTTTCATTCATTTGGTAAAATGTGTTTCTATTTAAAAGTTTTCTTCTTCCACCTTTGCCATTTTTCTAGCACAACCACGAGAAAGATGTGCCTTTTAGACCATAACAATTTTCCAGAAAATTCAATCAAGATTTTTATCTTCAAGGATTTGTTTGCACCATTCCTATTACGGAAAGATTCCATTGCTAAGTTTGTTGATTTGCCCATTCATAATACAAAGTTACTCAAAGGCTTGAGAAAACTCATAAACTAAAAATTTCATGTGATCATCAAGGCTTGACCAGTCTCTTCTCTCATGAGTTATTTCCTCTCCCCACATACTGTGAGATACCCATACTCTCGTTCTCTGTTTAATGTCTGAGTAATAATGTGGCAGGATATGAATGACAATCTGGAGAATATTCAATAAGCAATAAACTCTTTGCATCCTCTGTCTTCTTCCCTCCCCCTAGAGTATTTCCCCAGGTAAAGCCTGAAAACCTTATTCCAGTCACTTTCCTGGGGAGTTTGATGGTCTTAGCCATTGTTAATATATTTTTTGCTACAAATATCCCTTTTTATTGTCTTCTTTTTTACAGAGCCATGTATTACTTTGAATGTCTTGCAATATAAGCCAAGTTTAAATCACAGTTCTGAGTAGTAGGATTCCAGATCTTTACCAGGATTGCAGGTTTAACCCATAGATATATCTGTTTGTGGTCTTATGAGTGAGCTATATGAATTGCCAGATGACTGAAAATTAACTCCTTTTTATCTTTGTAGACACACCTCAATTTCAGTTTATCCCTGGATGACTAAATCACATTCTGATTTTAGAAATATAATTTTAATACAAGTTTTTTTTTCAAAGTGACTGTTATAATATTACATTTTCTATGGTCCTTATATATTTGACTGTATTAATTTCATTCCCATTTTACTTTCCTCGATCGCCAGTTACCATTCCATTTCCAGGTGCATTAAACCACAGATATGTTTAAATAAGAGAGCCCCACTCTGAGAGACAGAAGGATAATTAAATAAAGTGGGCTGAGGGTGCCTGGGTGGCTCATTTGGTTAGGCAACTGCCTTCAGCTCAGGTCATAATCCTTGAGTCCCACGTCAGGATCCCTGATCTGCGGGATGTCTGCTTCTCCCTCTGACCCTCCCCGCCTCATGCTCTCTCTCTCATTCTCTTTTTCTCAAATACATAAATAAAATCTTAAATAAATAAATAAAGTGGGCTGAGATGGGATGAGATGGTGAGCAGTTGTTTATGTTGAGACCCTTTGTCAATATTTCATTCTAACCCACTGAGAAAGCTATATTCCATGGCAAAATAAACTCTTGCACCTTCAAGTAAGCCAAGAAAGGGAAAATCTAGTCCCATACACTTCCCTTAGCTTTATATTAGGAAAATATTATTCTAGCTAAACAAATGAGATGTGTGTAGTTTATGTAGATTTATATATTTATATATACAGTACTCATGTAAGGTTGTCAGAAAGCCCAATCTTCAATACACTTGAAATTAAGACTCTTGCTTTTATTAAACATTGGGCCAACTTAATATTGACAATCTGATGGGGAGAAAAGACTGTGGAGGTACAGGTGCTATCCTTAACCTAACAATTCTTTGTTTTCCATTCCTTTCTTGGCCATTCACATTTGCATTTTGAGAGAAGAAAGAAAAAACAAACCAGGCTCTTCAGTAGATGCTTTACATATTAGTATAAATTAAGAGTAAGAGATTTCACGTGGGAAAAAAAAATGAGTGGCAGGGGAATGAGGCTTACTCCTCCAAGGGCACAGTAGCTCATCTCACAACTGGTTGGTTGTGCCTTTGTCTTTACATCAAGGTCAGATTAAAGAGGTTTTTTTGAGACGAAGTGAAAAAATAAAAGTGGGAAGTCAGCTGTGGATATCTTCAAGTCTTTAAGATCATAGGAGTATTAGAAAGGCACAGTGTTAATGATTTGTCTTGCTCAAAACCATGCACTATTTATAAGCATAATGATAATAAAACTAATACACGGTTTATATTACTGAATTCACTTCTTTGTATAGAAAAGTGTTCTGTCATGCCCTATTCAGAAGTCTTTTCACATGCAAAGATGGAAAAAAAGCATTTTTTCTCTTTCAGGAAAAATCATTAATATATTCAAGGTTTAACTTTCCTTTTACAAGTGTTTCTGAGTGTACCATATGGCACCAGTTAGATTTGAAGGTTTTCATTTGCTTTTTAAAAATCTGAGTGAGGTTTCCTTTCATAAGCTCATACATGCTGGTTATTTTTTAATAAGCATAAAACTTCTATATAACACTGAATGCATGATTTAATAGGAAGGAATAAAAAATACATGGCGTTATAATAATGGGCTCATTTAGTTAAGAGCCGCTTTGAAGCTTAATACTAAAGGATAAGCAGTCATTAGCTTATTAGCTCAATTTGGACCTGGTACTTATTTTTTAAAATAAGTGCTGGAATACATATCTTGACAAATTGCTAAATGTCTCCCCGCCCCCCACTCAGTGCCCCCTCCCTAGTTCTACATTCACAAAGAGGAGTAGGGGTGTTCCTGCCAACTGAGGCAGTTGGGATAGAAATGTTCATGTATTTGAGCAGATGTGTGTCAACATCACTCTGCAAATATTAAAAAAGAAAAGAAATTAAAAAAAAGAAAGAAAAGAAAAAGGTTGTCTGTACTCCTCCTTGACACAGAACATCCACCAAATAAAAGCCTCTATAATTCTGCACTTCCACTAAAAGTCTCCTATGAAATTACAGTTATGATACAGAAGATTCAAAGATTTCAGTGTACTTGCTGCAATCGTTCTGTACCAGGGTTTGCTGACTGTGTTGAAGGAAAGGAGGGCTTCAAAGGAAATATTACCACACACTTTAGGAAATGTAGGTAGGATTAATCAGTTGGCCTTTCTTGAGTTATAGCATATTTTTTATAAGGAAACTGGTATGAAAAGTTACTCTAGATTAAGGTGTTTAGGTAAATTTTTTCCTTTTTAAGTTTGAAGGGCCTAATTTCTACATTTTCAATTCAACTTTGGTTATTTCTGAAAAGAGTCTTCTACCCATGGGGAATTCATGGCTGCTTTTCTTCGACACATTTTCCCCAGTAAAATTAATGGAAGAAGATCGTATCTAAATGTAGTGGGAACATTGGAAAATGAAGACATTGGGACATGCAAAGCAAAATAATTAATTTCTTATTGGAGTCCTCCTTAATAGGCACAGAAATCTCTGGGGAATTACAAAATTCTAAAGCTGACATTTACAAGAATAAATGACACCTACAATGTTCACCTACCTTTTATAATTTTATCTACCTGTATATTTAATAAATATTAACTGAGCACATATTATTTACTATGTACCATTTGAAATTCATAAGACTGACATGAAGGGTGTGATTTATATTTTCAAGAAACTAACAGTCCATGAAAAGAAGAGACAGTTACAATTATAAAAATTATGTAGAGATACACAGTGTTACAGCGGCAAATAACAGGTTATTCAGAAGACATAACTCCAATGGACATTTGAAAAATTAGTAAAAGTTATCTTGGTAGAGAAGGTGGTGTGAATTATCTATTACAAATTAGGAAAGGTTTGCAGCTGATGTGGCTTGAGAATCAGTGTGGTGAATTAACATGAAAGGAAGTTAGAAGGGAATTACAGATAACTGAAGGCTTTACATATTATATATAGTTTTTATTCAACAGGGAAGCCCTAGAGAATTTTAATCATAGGAGTAACAAAATTAGATTGCATCACTGTAGAGGGTAGGTTAGCAAGCATAGGCAGCCACTGCACTAATTTAGGAAAAAAATAAGGGGACTTGAAGTAACCAATGGCATCGGAAATAAAAAGAAGATATGCAAGAGAAAGAAATGAGAACATAATATTTATAAGGTGTCCTGCAGAGAAATTTTCTAGATGCCTCCCATTCTGGCTTAGGAATTATCTATGTAATAGTACTAATCTCCAAATTGGGGAATATAGAAAAAGGATCTGAAGTAGGGATTATCATAGGGAGGAGATGGTACAAAAACAAAGAATATGGAGTTTTATAGGTTGAATATATAGTACAAATATTCAGTAGGTATTTGAGTAGATGGGTCTTCAAGAAAGAAGTCAAAGATTTGGAAGAATATCATATAAATGGTAATGGCACTTCAAGAAAGGGCTATACAACAAAACTCATAAGAACAGTGCACAGTGGGGCACCTGGGTGGCTCAGTGGGTTAAGCCTCTACCTTCACCACAGGTCATGATCTCGGGGTCCTGGGATCAAATGCCACATCTGGTTCTCTGCTCAACAGAGAGCCAGCTTCCCCTTCTCTCTGCCTGCTGCTCTGCCTGCTTGTGATCTCTCTCTCTGTGTCAAGTAAATAAATAAAATCTTAAAAAAAAAAAGAAGAAGAAGAACAAAGCATAGCGAGAAGAAAGTAGGGCCAGAGACCTGCTGCTTGGAACATCAATATTTACAAAGAAAATAGATAAACTAAGAGCATCAAGAAAACAAGAGGCAAAGGAGATGGGAAAGACAAATAAAAAGAGTTAAGGGACAAATAAAAAGCAAATTAAGATGGGTAGTTAAGATGGGTTCATTCAAGACAGAAAGATCAATCCACGTGAATATCTACCTTTAAATATCTAGACAGAGCCCAAATAACATAACATCTACATTAACTATGTTATTGGTGACTTTGGGGAGAAGGGTTTCATGGGAGGAGAAAAATCAGCCTATACTTCACCGAAGAGTGAATAGAAATTTTCAAGAGGTTGGAAGATCAAAATCGTGTGTGTGTGTGAGTGCGTTGGTGTGTATAAATTTTAAGTGTAATTCCATTATAATTAACATACAATGTTATGTTAGTTTTATGTGTACAATATAGTGATTCAACAATTCTATACATTACTTGGTGCACATCACAAGTGCATTCCTTAATCTCCATCACTGATTTCACCCATTCTCCACACAGCTCCCCTGACATCCACCACTTTGTTCTCCATAGGTAGGACTCGGTTTTTTGGTTTGTCGCTTCCTCTGTTCGTTTGTTCTGTTTCTTAAATTCCACATATGAGTGAAATCATATGGTATTTGCCATTCTCTGATATAAAATAGTATATATTTTTCACAAGAAACTTGATTTACTGGACAATAAAATATAATTATAGAATGTTTCTACATTTCCCCAAAAAAATTAACTGGGAGAAATGAAAACACATCAGATATTCCACAGGAATTCCAAGGCAAAGAGATAAATTTTTTTGCTCACTTCCCTAAAACATTTATCTGAAAATAGAAAGACAAGTTATATTAATACCCCAAAAATGAAAGTTGAAAACATAGAGAGGAGAGGAGGAAGTCAGAAACAATGGGGGACAAGTGGGAATCAGAGACAGAACTAAGATGGTTGGGGTTAAGGTTTCGGAAATAAATATGTTCTCTTTTAAGTAAAGGTCTAAGATGTGACTATAGATACAAGATGCCAAAGTAGAAGAAAAAAAGAAAAAAAGAGAGATTGGAATTGAAAAGTTGTGGAATTGTGCCACACAAGTGGTAGCCTTGCTAACATTTTTGAAGTCTCCAAGAATGCTGGGAAAAGCTCAAGGGTAGGAAACCTTGATTATGATACCAAAGTCATCAAATTTTGTGGGAAGCCAACAATAAAGTAAATAAATGACATTGATAAGAAGCAGTCTTACTTGTAATCAGAGATGATCATGAAAGCAGAGACCCTCTTTCCTGGCCAGCGATAAGCATGGTGTGGATAAAGAGAAGCTTCTGCTAAGGAGAGCTGAAACGGGAGCTATAATTTAGTTTTAGGGCCACATTTTGGTAAACTATAGAGGAAGAAGGAAGGTCTGATGATGGGCATAAGAGTTTGTATAAAAGAAGTGGTGATCTAAGAGGATACCAATTAGTGTTAAAATGAGCAAATGGTTATAATTTTTAAAGTAAATCTGTCTCTATCCAATAAAGCTATTTTGTCCTTGTTGATTACTTTCACTTTAAGAGGACGAGCATTTCTTTCATTACTAATACATATTGAGAACTTACTAATCACCCTTGAGTGATTTTTAAGCTGAATAGCCTAAAATTTAGTCCCTGCTGTTCTTGACTCATAATATTGACTCTCAGAACTTGGGAGTCCAGGTGGACTAGCTCATCCCAATATCCATTCAGAAGTCACAAGCAGGCAACCCTCTCAAGGCTATTATATGCAAAATAATAACATTATGCAAAATAAAAAATGCTACTGTTAGCCATAATAACCAAATTTATTCTGAGATTTGATAGAATTCAATTATACACTGCATTTCATTTAGCAAATTAAAAATATTTTATTGAAATAATCATTAACCAATTAATATGATTGGACTTGAACTTTTTGTGCTGAGCCCTTACTGTTTAGATTAAAACCATTTACTTTGTTTTCCTTTATTTGAAGGCAAGCGTACCTTTAAGCTGTTAAACTTCCAAACTACGCTTTGCCATCTGCTTAGTTCAAATGGTTGTGCAGATTCGTTCCTTGTCAGGCTCTATTAAGTTTGCACCAACATAACATTTTAACCTCTAAACACAGGAAAAGCAACAAACAGGTGAAGATCAACAAACACGGCAGGAAGATTTTAAGTGACTAATCAGATGGAAGAAATATCTAAAAAGAGCAGGCAGGAAAATGGAATGCCAACTGTTGTAGCCACAAGCTTGAGAAGGTGAGAATACATGGCTGCCTGCCAAGGAAACCTCAGGCCCTGTAAATTCAATGTGTTATTACAAATAGTAACACTGTACATGTGCACGTGCATGCACACTCACACACAGACCCACACCTATAAGAAAGCAACAGCAAATTTTAAACAGGGACCTGTGAAAAGCTTCAGGGTTTTGCTGGGGGACTTCCACAGTCTAGATTCAGGTCAAACAGAAAGTATTATAGAGAATGTTCAGTAAGGATGGATTTTAGAATCAGAAAGATTAGGGTCAAAATCCTGCTTTCCTTACTCAATGATCAGTTGCTGGCAAACGTTCTTCAACCTTTCTAACTTCATACTTTCTCAGTTGTAAAACAGGGATTAAAAACAGTCCCTAAATCTAGGGTTGTTATGGAGATGGAAGGTGGGAATGCCAGAAAGGTCTTCAAGCTTTACACAGAACACTTGCACATTCTGGCAATCATCAGTTAATGTGACTCTTTTGTTTCTTTGCTGCCCATATACAGCTGTGTCCCCTCTTTCCTTTAAAGTAGAAACAGTTGTCGGGTGCATTTGTCTTGCCTTTTAAATACTACTGTAGTTTCTCCTTCCTATGAGGAAGTCTCCATATTATTAGAGTCCTTTTTATTAGAAAGTTTCATGCCTTTTCCCTATAAAATGTATTCCTCTATTATTACATATGCCCTCCCTTCTCTCTGCTCACCTTGAAATCTTAACTAAAATCCAAGTATTTCTTCCAGTTTTGGTCACTTGTTTAGCCCTTTTAAAATTGTTGTCACATCTAAAAAATTTCATCAGAAGATATTTATTGGTCAACAAACCAATTTTTAAACATATACCTAAAACTTTTTGTATTTTCAATACTCAAGGCTTACATATTTTCATAATTTTAACTTTATCATGACACAAACTCAAGCCTTGTGGGGTATACAGGCTCCCCCCAAATTCATTAGAGTTTTAGTAAAAATTTATGTTTTATGGGGCACCGTAAGCAATCTAAAACACTTTTCTTTTCTCTATTTAAAATTTCTACAAGCTAAACAATGGGGAAAATTTTTTGAAAATGACTCTCCAATGATAACCTTTACACAGAAATGCATGTTTATGATAAATTTGTCAGTTATGCTAATAAGATCTAAAGTGAGTACATTTCATCATTCAATAAATACTTTTTTGACCCTGCCATTTACCAGGCACTGTTCTGGGCTCTGGAAATATAACAGTCAACCAGATAGATAAGGTCTTACAAGTAAGTAAATTAATAAATGCTTTATTTTAAAATAGCAGTGAATGCCATAACAAAAATAAAAGAGGAAAATCAACTATAGAATTATTGGAAGGTGGGAGGTTAGATTGAATAGTCAGCTAAGTTTTAAATGTAAAGATGACATTTGAGGTAAATCCTGTATTATAGAAGAGTATATTCCAGATAGAGGCATCACTAACTGTAAGAAATAGGAGGCAAAATTCTGCTTGTATGATGAAGAGAGGTACTTGAGAGTAGGGCATAAGAAAATGTATCAGGAGATTATGTTGGACTTTGTAAGCCTTTTTAAGCAACAGGAAGCCATTGAAGGGTTTTAGGAAGAGAATTGCTATAAATTTTTCAAAGATCTCACTGGATTCCATACAGATAAAAATTAGAAGAGAACAAAGATAGAATCAGGTGATCATTTAAACCTGATAAAATCAATAGTTCAGGTGATAGATTACAGATAGCAGTTTGGGTTGGGATTATAACAATCAAGATACTGAAAAAAATCAGACTATTACAAGTTCTGGAGACATAATCTATAGCATTGTTGATGGATTAAATGTTGAGGATGAGGGACATGCCATCTGAGCAACTGAGGAAAGTATAATATCATTAACGAAGATGAAGCAGATTGGGCAGAAAGGAGGATTTAAGGGGAAGGAGACAATCGAAAGTTCATTTTGTGATTTTAACTCCAGTTTCTGCTTGATTCATCTCTAGTAACCTTGTGTATTCCTTTTTTTGGAATTTGCTTTGTCAATCTTTAAAGTTTTATCCATAGATAATTTTAAGCTTCTCTTTTGTAAGTGAAGTTATTTTATGATCTGTTTCTAAGAAGTCCATGATCTACAGTATTTATGTTTTGTTTCTGTTGCCTACATAGTTTTTGTGTTTCTACTTTATGTTGTCTTAGTTCCCGCACTCCTGGTTATTGTAAACTGTGGAGTGAAAAACATATTGATAGCTGTAATTTGAGGCTTAAGATGAATGCAACTGCCTCCAGAAGGTTTGTGTGAATCCTACTGCCAGACCTCTGGAGATACTAGCAATCCAGGATCAATTTAAACTAAGTTCAAGACCAGAACCTTCCTTTAGATAACCCAGTCAACTCAAAATCATGCTGTAATTCCATGTGAAAGCTTTTTCCTGTCTATTTTTTGCCTTTTCCCAAAGGAATGAAATTCTCTGGGTTCTCAGACCATGACTGGGAAATTCTCCTGTCAGACCCCCAAATTTTTATGATCCTAGTTTGTTTTTTTGTTTGTTTTTTTTTTTTTAAAGATTTTATTTATTTACTGGAACAGAGGGAGAGATCACAAGTAGGCAGAGAGGCAGGCAGAGAGAGAGGAGGAAGCAAGCTCCCCGCTGAGCAGAGAGCCAGATGCAGGGCTCAATCCCTGGACCCTGAGATCATGACCTGGGCCGAAGGCAGAGGCTTAACCCACCAAGCCACCCAGGCACCCCTGGATCCTAGTTTTGATTATTGTTCTGATCAGTGCACAACTGCTACCATGCTCACTTACCTCTCTCCATTTCCATTTTCTCTCCCCTTTGTCCTGATAATTCCTTATTGACTTGTTAGATTTTTGTTGCTTTTCAGATGACTTTAAAATATATCTTCTCTATTTCTTTTAGCTATCTGGAGGTAGTGAGGGGTAAAGATTGGTCCAATTATCTAACTAATCATTATGAGAAGCAAAGTGAAATATTTCATTTTAAATATGTAAAAGATGAAATGCCTGTTATAAACTAGGTGGAGATGTTGAGTGGGGAAAATGGATATATGAGTCTAAAGCTCTCTGGGTCCAGTATTACAGCTACAGTTTAGAGACACATCAACATAAGCATGTCTAATAAAGCCATGGGATCACATGGGATCCCTTAAGATGTGAATGCAAATAGAGAAGAAGGTCAAAGGTCAAGGACCAGAGATTCCAGAAAATCGGATTTAGAATGAAGCAGAAAGGCTGGCAGACTAGGCAGAAGTAGCTAATGCTGTTTGAGGTAAATCAGGATATCTTGGTGAAACTAAAGTTAAGAAAAGGAAGTATTTCAAGAAGGGAAGGTAACCAACTCTGTCAAATACTCCTGAGAGTGAATAAATGAAAACAAAGAAGAAACCATTGATTTTGACCATAAGGAACTCATAGATAAAAACACTGTCAGGGAGCAGTGTGACTAACACTTTAATAATAGAGTAGTCTAAAGAGGTAATATAACATGTGGTAGAGACATTGAATGCTGACAACTCAATACTGTTCACCTTGAGCAACAGAGGTTTGAACTACTTGGGTCCATTTATACATGATTGGTCTTTTTAAATATGTAAACATAGTATAATACTATAAATATATTTTCTCTTCCTTATGACATTTTTTCCTTTTTTTTTTAGTTTAAATTCAATTAGCCAACATGTAGTACATCATTAATTTCAGATGTAGTGTTTCATGATTCATCAGTTGCATATAAAACCCAGTGGCCACCACATCACATGCCCTCCTTAATGCCCATCACCCAGTTACTCCATCCCCCTAAGTTTGTTTCCCAGAGTCAAGTCTCTCATGGTTTGTTTCCCTCTCTAATTTCTTCCCATTCAATTTCCCCTCTCTTTCCCTATGATCCTCTGCCCTATTCCTTATATTCCACATACTAGTGAAACCATATGATAACTGTCTTTCTCTGACTAACTTATTTCTCTTAGCATAGTGCCCTCCAGTTCCATTTATATCCACATAAATGGTAGGTGTTCATCCTTTCTGATAGCTGAGTAATATTCCATTGTATATATGAACCACATCTTCTTAATCCATTCATCTGTTAAAAGACATCTTGGGTCCTTCCACAGTTTGGCTATTGTGGACATTGCTGTTACGAACGTCGGAATGCAGGTTCCCCTTTGTTTCAGTACATCTGTATCTTTGGGGTAAATACCCAGCAGTGCAATTACTGGGTCATAGAGTAGCTCTATTTTTAACTTTTTGAAGAACTTCCATACTGTATTCTAGAGTGGCTATAGCAGGTTGCATTCCCACCAACAGTGTAAGAGGATTCACCTTTCCCATATCCTTTCCAACATTTGCTTTTCCCTGTCTTGTTAATTTTGGCCATTCTAAGTTGTGTCAGGTGGTATCTCATTTTGGTTTTGATTTGTATTTCCCTGATAACAAGTGATGTGGAGCATTTTTCATGTGTCTGTTAACCATTTGTATGTCTTCTTTGGAGAAGTGTCTGTTCATGTCTTCTGCCCATTTCTTAACTGGATTGTTTGTATTTTAGGTGTTGAGTTCGATAAGTTCTTTATAGATCTTGGATACCAGCCCTTTATCTGACAGGTCATTTGCAAATATTTTCTCCCATTCCATAGGTTGCCTTTTATTTTGTTGACTGTTTCCTTTGCTGTGCAGAAGCTTTTAATCTTAATGAGGTGTCAATAGTTCATTTTTGCTTTTTGTTTTCCTTGCCTTTAGAGACATGTCTAGAAAGAAGTTGCTGCAGCCAAGGTCACAGAGGTTGTTGCCTGTGTTCTCCTCCAGGACTTTGATGGATTCCTGTCTTACATTTAGGTCTTTCATCCATTTTGAGCTTATCATTGTGTGTGGTGTAAGACAATGGTCCAGTTTCATTCTTTTGCATGTGACTGTCCAATTTTCTCAACACCATTTATTGAAAAGACTGTCTTTTTTCCATTGGCTATTCTTTCCTGCTTTGTTGGAAATTAGTTAACCATAGAGTTAAGGGTCCGTTTCTGGGCTTTCTATTCTCTTCCATTGATCTATGTGTCTGTTTTTGTGTCAGTACCATACTGTCTTGATGATTACAGCTTTGTAATATAGCCTGAAGTCAGGCATTGTGATACTCCTAGCTTTGGTTTTCCTTTTCAACATTCCCCTGGTTATTCAGGGTCTTTTCTAGTTCCCTACAAACTTTAGGATTGTTTGTTCTAGCTCTGTGAAAAAAGTTGATGGTATTTTGATAGGGATTGCATTGAACGTGTAGATTTTTCCATGTAGCAGACATTTTAACAATATTTGTTCTTCCAATCCATGAGCATGGGATATTTTTCCATCTCTTTATGTCTTCTTCAATTTCATGGTATCATTAATTTCTCAAAGCCTTTTTTCACGGGCTATTAGTTGTTTTTCTCTCTTTTCCTCAACTTCCTTCTTTCCCATCATCCTGTCTTCTAGATCACTTTCTCTCTTTTCTTTCTCATTCACCTTAGCCATTAGAGCATCCAATAGACTGCATCTCAGTTATAGCATTTTTAACTTTGGCCTGATTAGATTTTATTTCTGCACTAAGAGATTCACTAGTGTCTTTTATACTTTTTTCAAGCCCAACTATTAACTGTAGAATTGTTATCCTGAATTTCATCTCTGACCTCTTATTTATATTCATATCAATTAGATCTGTGGCAGAGAACATTACCTCTGGTTCTTTCTTTTGTTATGAATTCCTCCTTCTAGTCATTTTGCCCAGAGAAGAATGGGTGAGCGAGTGAGCAGAATCAAAAATATCAACCACGACCCAATCAAAACACATACTAGACAAATCCAAAGTGGCTGGAAACCAAAACAGAAAAGTAAACAAAACAAAACTAAAAGAAAAAGAAAAGAAAAAGGTTGGGGGGAGAGAATATAATCTCACAGCTTGGACAGAACAGAGTGATCCACTTGTTCCTAAGTGAATTTTGGTCATGTGTTAGAAGACACTAAATCCCAAAATTAAGAAGGAAGCCAAAAGTACATGTATACAGAAGTAAAATTGAATAGAGTGAAAAAAGGCCCAAAATAAAGCATGCATATATATACACACACAAACACACACACACACACCCTTACATATATATGTGTGTGTGTGTATAATCTAATAAAGTTATTATATATAATATATAAATATATATAATATATAATAAAAGTTTAAAAGTGACTTAAAGAATTGATAAAATAAGAAACTAGGTGAAATGGGAAAAAAGAAAAAAGAAATGGAAAATTTTAGACTGAAAGATAAATGAATCATGAGAAAAAAAATCAAATTCTATATACTATTTTTCTCTGGCATTGGAGTTTTACAGTCTTGTGGATCTGAAAACTAGTTGTGCACCTGTTCTTCCAATTGGTCTTCTGGGGAAGGGGCCTCCTGTGCTGTTTCTCAGGTGTCTTTGCCTGGGGGGAGTTACACCTCTCCTTGTCAAGGGGCTGGGCTCAGTGTAAGTTGGTTTTCTGTGTGTGTGTGTGTGTGTGTGTGTGTGTGTGTGTGTGTGTTTTCCCTGAAGGCTTTCTGCCCCTCTTTAGAGGATCAGAATAAAGATAGCCTTGCCCCAGTTTCCAACACCAGAGCCAAAAGATCACGGTCCCCCATATTTAGTAAACCTTTTGGGACAAATAGTCCTTACTTTTGTGTGTGCCAAACTCCCCAGACTCCTGCTATATGTGATCACAGCAATTATCCTGGCGGGGAGTCCAGGTGACTTACCTTACTGCCCTTTGTGTGCCTTGGGATGGAGAGTGGTTGGGGACTCATGCATGTAGCAGTTCTGCTGTTCCTGGGAGATGGCTGAGTGTCACCTTACTGTCCTTTCTGGGGTCACCACCCTGACTGAGAGCTGTTGCCCAGTGGTGGATGCCAGTTCTGTCCCTCCTGGGGGATAGCAGATGGTCCACACATTCCAGTCCTTTTAAGGGTGCTCAGGCAGAGAGTAATCACCTGATCTGCCTGGCTCGTGGTTTCTGGTGACCCAAGTTAAGAGTCTTCTCCTGGACTCTCCGGCCATAACCAGTTTCCCCACTCCACTGCTTGGGCACTCTACTGGCTCAGGCATCCCTATTAGTTCTGTGTCTTCTGGGATCCTGAGACCACACTGACCCACCTAGAATTCTGCCCTTATCATCCCCTGAGCCTCTTTTAGACAGGGATGTCTCTCACTGGCACAGATTTCTAAGGACTCTGATTTTGCTCTCTGTGGCTCTTTCTCTTTCCAGTAGCCAGTTTATGGAGGCTCCCTCCTCACTCTGTTTATATTCCTCCCCTCAGATTCACATCTCCATACCTCCTACCTTGCAAAAAGCAGTTGCTTTTCTACTTGTCGAGTTCCAGATATATTTTCTTACATCTCGGGCTGAATTCCTGGATGTTCAGAATGGTTTGATAGCTATCCAGCTAAATTCAAGGGACCAGGTAAAATGATCCCCTACTCATCGACCATCTTGCTTCTTCAATCCCTTATGACATTCTTAATAACATTTTCTTCTCTAGCTTAATTGTTGTAAGAATACAGCATATAATACATATATAAAAAATGTGTTAACTGTGGAATCGTCTGATCAACAATAGGCTGTGAGTAATTAAGTTTTGGGACAATTGAAAGTTATAGGTGGATTTTCAAATATGTGTGAGTTGATCACCCTAATCCCCATGACTTGTTCAAGGGTCCAAAGGTACTAATTTTTTATGAAGGGCAGGCAGTTGATAGAGGAGAATTTGTGATCAAGATTGGGTATTTTTAAATAGAAAATGACATGAGTGTTTTCTGATGAAACTGATCTTGTAGAGAGGGAAGAACTGCTGATGTGGAAGAGAGTAGGAACACCTGCAAGTGCAAAGTGTTTTAAGTGGGCCAGAGGGGAGACAATCAAGACACCATGCGATTAGGAACATTTCTTTTATTGTGATTAGGCAGCAGACCAAGCAGGTTGATATTCATATAGGCTGATACAATTGACGGTGGGCATTTATGTTTTCATTGGTTTTATTGGTCTTCATGGAAGACAGACTTATTTCCCAAATGTTTCTTATCTCTGATGAGAAGTTGCATGTTGGGAAAGAACAAAGAGAAACATACCCAGGAAAGAGCGACTAGGATTATAAGTGAATCTCAAAATTTCACTACTTAAGGAGTGAGTACATGTATATTTAGTCTCTTGAAAAGGCTTTGGGAAGACATGCTTCAAATAACTGAAGGGTAATCACAAAGCAAAGGAAATGATCTTTTGTGTGTGTAGCTCCAGAACACAGAGCTATGACAGGTGGATAGAAGTCGTAGGAGGTGGATTTCAATTTATAGTAAAAACAAACTTTGTACTAACCAGAATTTTGCAGTTGTGAGGTTGTAAAATTTCCTTTACAGATAGTGTTCAGAGAGTTAGCTTAATTTCATGAGGACATTGTGGAGATATCACTTGCATTGAAAGGAGAAATTATGTTAGACCCTTTCAATGTGTACCAGAACTGAGTTCCATGAATTGTGTTGCTGGTCCATCTTCTCAAATCATTTCTCAGCAATGCCTTTTCTTCCTTGCATTTTGCTCTCAGAGGTAGTACTGTAGCATCTCAATTATCCTTGATGTAGATTTTGAAAACAGTTGTGGTGAGATAGGAAATATAGTACAGATGGCCCCTTATGGTCACATTTTACAAGCTTTACAGACAAAACATGCAGTATGATAGAATGCCTCTGCTCTAGGACTGTCAGAAAAATTAGAGGAATCACATATCCAATTTCCAGTTTCTCCTTCTCCTTTTAGTGCTTTTGAACTTGAGTCTGTGCATAAGATGCTTCAGTGGGGTTATTGCTTAATTAATTAGAGACAAGAGAAGAATAAAATTTTAAAGAGAGGATTGTAGATTACAGAGTCCCCTGTTCAGCAACGACATAGACTAATTTGACAATCGAAGGGTCAGTACCTGCAAAAGTAAGGACACTGCTTACAAGCACTAGCATCCAACTAGTAACAATGTGCATGCCAGGATAATGAACTTAAAACAATAGTAATTAGCAGGCTAAGACAAAGGATTAAAATTAAAAATGAATGGTGCAGTGCTTCCGCTTCCTTGTAGAACAGCATTAAGCCAACTTAATCCATTTTAATTCATTGTGAAACCTGCAGTGCAAATGAGGTGGATTCAAGGGTCAGGTTCAGCTCCTGAGAAAGTGCGATACATTCACCTGTGACAATTCTTTCTGGAATGATAAAGTAAGGGAAGTCTCTTAAGAACTCTGAGTGACTCCACAAGGTCCCCAGAGATCAGGTGTCAAAGTTGTCTATCAGATGCCTGAAAAGAAAAAAGGGAAGCATTACTCAATGCTATTGTGAGACAGTTGTCATTGACTGATCAGGCCTTTGAAGCACGCTTTCACAGTCAATGAAACCACCTGAATAGATGAAAGCCAGACAGCTTCTGACAAACAAGAGTCTATGGAATATTCATTGTGCATCTGGGAGGGAAAGATTAATGTATTAGAAATTAAAATGGGACCAGAATGTATGATCTTGCTCTAACACTTGGCCAGACCTGTGTCACCCACTGCTAGGGCCTGAAGTCAACAGACAATTCTGCCAAGGTAACTGAGAATCATTAAGCATCCTGCTATTGTGCATGGTGAATAATAAAACTTTCCTCCTATTCTTTGCCTGGAGCTGACAATGAATAATTCTGGAGCTATTTGCAATGTTAACAGCACCTATCTTGCCCATCCATTCCTTTACGATAAGGATGGAAATATGCATTTCAACAGTCTGTACAGATACTGATTCACAGGCGTTTCAAAGGACACCTGTCACTCAAGTGAAGGACCTGTCAGTCTTCAATGTATGATGGTGCCAAGAAAATGGCCAAAAAGATTATCTGTACTTTATTTCTTCCCCTTTTTTCAGATTAAAACACTGTTATATTTGCCATAGACTGACAAGTGATTTACACTAGCAACTGTAACATATTTAAGACCAGAAAAAAAGCTATTCTCTTAGGCAGGCATATTCTTCCAAGGTTTACAACTGTATCAAAAATACTATCACAAATGTGATCTGGGCCATACAGAATGTCATTATGCTTGATATTAGAAGCATTTAATCTGTTTGCTGACATAAAGGTGACATTGATAGAGTTGTATTTTTGATGTCAGTACCCAAGTAAATTTACTTTTAGGAAATTACAACTAGACTGGAATTACAAGGAGTCCTTAGAGTATGACCAGCTTTGTATTGGACATCTTCATTAAAATTATATGTGAGCAACTCAAGATTTTGCTTCAGCAGTGCATCAGTGAGTGTATGGTTTAAAATAACACAACTTCCATAATCAATAGAAATTTGTGTCACTTATTAAAAAATGAAAATCCAACTACAAAAGAGACTCAACATTTCCTTCCCCTGGACCAAAATTATGACCAGTATCTAGAATTTCAGAGATCTTCAAAGTTTTATTTCCCTGTACAAATACTGTGATTCTCTTCAGGATCCCAATATATATTAAGCAAATTATTCTGCCTTTTCCAACTAAAATTAAGTTAATAATTAAATTAAATTTTAAATTAATAAACTTCAAAGAGGTCCACCTTCCTCACCCCTGCTGAAGGTCACAAGAGCTCATCTTTTTATCATGGTGTTATAGGTCTTTTCTTTTTCCTAAGAATGATGAGCCCATTAAGCTCCCTGTTGACCACACAGCAATTCTTGGGTGTTTTAGTGGTACTCACATAAAAAAAGAAGGCTTGCATTTGGTACATTAAAGAACTGACCTGTGAATTTCTTAAGCCTCTGGTTAGTGAGCAATCCCTCTCTTTCTTTTTGACAAGTAGTTCTTATAAGTATCAACCCTGTTTTTTTCTCAAAATTATGAGTCTATGGGTCTTTTTCCATATAAATCCATAGGATATATTTTAAACTAGAGAACTGTTTTGTCAGGAAATTGTCCAAATCTCCCTAGCACCAAGGGATACATTGAAGCAGTTAGAACTAACTTTATTACTTTGTGATAGATAGATGATAGAGGTAGATGTATAGATAGATGAATTAATCAGGAAAAGCTAAAAATTATATTCAAATTTGAGACTCTCAAACTCATACAACTATTGTAAAGTTACAAAAAAATTCATTAAAATCACTGATAGTGATATAATACGGTTAAATTATCATTTAAAACATTCTCTCATGAAACCTTGTTATAACAAAAATGGATGAAGCAAAGAGATAAAACAGAAATTGTCTCAGACAGAGAATAAAATGATTACTTATAGCTAGATTCCCAGTATTGTGGTCTGTAAATATGAGGTTTCCATAAATCCCTAATTCTCTCCTTTCTTTATAGTGAATTTTTTATAGCCAAAGTCTATAATCCAGACATTGCAGATAACTTTTCCAGAAATAATTTCTAAAAAGAGAGAGAGAGAGAGAGAGAGAGTGTGTGAGGTTTTTGAAACCTCTTGACATTGACCAGAAATTGTTTAAAATGCCTTCTTAGGCATTCTGCTGTAAGAAATTATAAAACAAATGTATTAGGTCCCAATAACATATCAAAATTTTCAGTGGTTTGTTGAGTACCAAGATGTTAATCACCCTCACATCCTTGAGATACTCAAGAGTGGCTTCTCTTCTCACTATTTTCCTACCTTTTTCTACCTTTTCCTAAATATGTGTTTAAATTTCTCAAAGTTTAAGGTAGTTAGATTTCTTCTTTCCCTTTGTACTAATATCAGTTTACAATGTAATCACTTATTTTTTATGGCAATCTTTTGAGGTACTACTACCATCCCCATTGTACAGATGTAGAAACAGTCCAAGATCATGCAGTTAGATTTAAACTCAACCAACTTGACTCCAGAGTCTATGCTCAAAAGAGGTACTTTGTCTTAGCATGAACTTACAATCAGAGAGTACCTAAGGCACTAAGATACATTAAAGTTATCATTCTTTTTATTATAAACTCCTTGGGAAATAAATTTAATTGTCACACAAAATTTACCCACATAACGCAAATATTCTCTAATTAATGGGTATTTAAATAATAACAAAAGTATGCCATTCTAATAATGTCTACTCAAGTGTTTTAAAATGATACCAGTATGAGGAAGAAAAAGTATTTATATTCTCAACCCTATGTATTACTACATTACATTACTTTTTATACTCTGAATTTTCCCTAGTAAAGCCTATTTCTACTAGCTCCAAAGCACAACAGATCTAAAATTCGGTTTGGGATGACATCATATGTCCAATGTTTAATTGTTGCAGCACAATATATAGTATAGTTTGTGATAAATGGATTATAGAACAATCAAATATCATTTCAGGAGAGTAGCAGCAGTGCAAAGCATTATTTTCAGATTTTCTAACTGATTAGAAAGGATGTCTATATGTCTAGATTAAAGCACAGCATTTTTTTTCCTACCAATTCACCTATCTCTAAACATATCCTTTGATATCCATTTTACCAATAGTCTTAAATTTATAGATTTTATCAATTGATGTTATATTTTATGTGTAATATTAGGCTAAGTACTCTAGTAGTCCAGAAAACTAACTAGGATGTTACTTGCAACTAGCTCAACATGTGATGATAAGTGGCTGGGTTTGGGAAAGAAAAAGATGGCAGGAAAGTGAGAGAAATTTCTGAACTGTGAGATCCCAGTTAATCGCTGGCAGAAATGAGGCTTAGAGGCAGTCTAGTTTCTCATCACCTCTCCTCAATAGAACCCATGGACAGGCATTTGTCTTTTGACCGAAAAAGATAGAAGTAGCTTGAGTATGATGGAGGGTGGGGACATGTTGCATCCATTCTCCATGGATGAAGAAGTTGACTGAGTCTCCCTAAAGGTAAGGATTAGTCTGAAAAGTAGAGAGTTGTTTTTTTTGAGAAACTCGGTGAGGCTCTTGGAATGCCCAATGTGCTGTAGGTCTAGAGGAAGGGAGAGGCCTATTCTGCATCCCTTACTCTCATCTCTGGCCATGGCAATATATTTGGCATTCCAAGAATGACCCAGCTCATTTGTGTTATGGATGAGCATGAACCTGAGGAGAGCAGTGAAGCCGTTTCAAGGTTCCTACTCCTTTAACAGATTTGAAATCTGTGGAAGCCAAAGGATAAGAACATGAGGAGATTTGTCTACAAACATATGTGGTACATACTCCAGATATTCCCAGAATAGCTTGGGAGACCGGGTTCCAGGGCATAGTTAACAAGACAAGAAAATAAAGATAAGAATGTCCACTGTCTTTGTTTGGAATCACAGTCTGACTAAACTTGAGAACACTAGGGTTAAATTTAATGGAAAAATTTTGGGGTGTGTTATTTGGTGATAAGAAGTAGAGATATGCCTTAAACATAACTTATAGACTTAGCATTAAAAATGTAAAATGCCTCATTTATAATTTTTATACTGATTAGACATATAAATGATAATATTTTGGATATATTAGATTACATAAAATATATTATCAACATTAATTTTGCTTGTTTCTTTTCACTTTTCTGAATGTGGCTATTAACAATTTAAAACTATATATGTGGCTCATATTTGTGGCTTATAATATATTTCTATTCAACAATACTGCCTTTGATGGTGCCTCCCAGGATGTAGCAATTGGAATGGAATGGTGGCAATCTAGATTATTTTAGTGGATAAGAGATTTACTTTACTTTAACTATGTATATATTTTAATGTGTTAGAAGAAAATAATGGGCATATCAAATCATGGCTTTATGTAGTATTGTTTTAGGATAAAGATAAAGTAGCTAGCATCGTGATAATCCTGTTTACATAGACCCAGGAATTACCAATATCACAAACATTCCCTTATCAACTGTTCAGAAATACTGATCATGCAGATGATTCCAATTGCTAGTATCTTGAATTTCTATGTTTACTCCTGCATTCTTTCAATTCATACCTCATACTATAATACACATAGTTAGTTGACTATGGTATAGTGTGATAAACACTTCAAAACTTTCCAAACAAAACTTCTAACGTGGAAAATCATATGCCTGCTAGGAACTGACATATGAATGTATCTTGCACATGAATATGTTTATTTGGACAATAAAAATTTATTCTTACAAGGCATTCTACTTACATCAGTATTCCCTTAAAAGACCAAATGAATCACATAGATGCAATGAGGCCAATACTAGAGCTATAAAATGTTGAATTCTCTCAATTCTAAGATCTGGTTAGGACATCATTGAAGTGCTCCCTGAAAATCTACCTATACACTCAATACACTCAATATATATTTACTGTGTATGTATCAAAAACAGTTTTAGGCTTAGGAGACAGGGCAGTGAACACAAAAATCCCTGCCTCCAGAAATTTACTTTTGATTGACAATAAAGGGAGAGACATAGAGGATAAATACATAAGATTTTATAGGGTTTTGTAGGCCACTGTAAAGACTTTGGCTTCTACTGTAAGTGGACTAGAGTTTTGGGCAAAGCAGTGATATGATCTTATATACTAAAAGAATAATGTTGACTGCTGTATGGAAAATAAGTAGTTGGCGTCTGAAAGCAAGTTGGCAAGTCAGGAGACCAGTTAGGAGGTTATAAAATAGTCCATACAGGACACGATGGTGACTTAGAAAAGATGGTAGTGATGAATCCGATGACACACTGTTGAATTCTGCATGTAAGTTCATACACGTTTCTGATGGATTTGGGTGTAACGTATGGAGCAGAGGAGAGAGAGAGAGTGAGAGAGGAAGAGAGCAAGAGAGAGAGAGAGAGAGATCAACATTGACTCCAAGGTTGGAAATATGGTGTCTACTATGAGGATATATTTGAAAGAATTGATAAAAGATGCTCATGCATATTTTCCCAAACCAGATGGTAAAAGTGAGTGGATAAGAAGTGCTTGTTTGCACCAGTCTATGAATAGGACAGATTCAAAAGAAACAGGTTTGGGAGACTGCTTCATATGGTTTCTTGGAATACGATTGTATTAAAAAGAATCACATATCAATATGGTTAGTAATTCTCAGTATCGAAACCTATCAAAGGAATTGGATGAAATATCTTGCTCTTTCTCAGTAGATACATGTGTGAGAGGAAATTTTCATTCTTGCTTGCTGCAAAACAAAACAAAACAAAATGCAATCATCCTACTGATAAGGAACCCAATTTTTTTCCTTCTTACTAAGTATCATCTAGCCAAGTAACACTTTATCCTATTATACAATTGACAAAGTCATTTTTTTTTAAGATTTTATTTATTTGTGTGTGTGTGAGAGAGAGTACATAAGCAGAGGGAGGGGCAGAGGGAGAGTGACAAGCAAACTCCTGGGCAAGCTGGGAGCCCTACCTGGGGCTCAATGCCAGGACCTTGGGGTCATGACCTGAGCAAAAGGCAGCCGCTTAACCAACAAAGCCACCTAGGCACCCCAAAAACTTCATTATTTTTAATGATGAACTTACCTTTAGGTGAGAAATAAGCTGATTAAGTTTATTATTAAGATCATTTTATATTTTAGTTTTCAAATTAGCCATATTGTTTTATATTGTGTTCATTTCATGGTTATTTTGGTTCATGGCACATGACTGGTTATGCTGTTTTTAAGGCATTTCAATAACACAATTGCACTGATTAAAAATTCTTAAATAAGTACTTCAATAGGTGGTATGGAATATGAAAAAAATTGTGAAGTTTTGGCTCAGGTGATTCAGTTCACTCTTCCCAGCTGAGTCAGTCCTGAGTAGGTAGGGATATGTAGCCTTCTCATGCCCATCTGGCATCCTGCTGATTCTTATCAGCTATAGAATATATATTTTCCAGTCTATTATGACACTGGTTGAGGCACTATACATAGTAAGTTATAAGAATAATACTCTTACCTTTGAGAAGTGTATAATTTTATGCAGGAATATCTAATTTTAAAGGAAAACACCAAGAAACATGAAAAGAAAATAACGTAAGTTGCAGAATTTTTCCTCCTGATTTTAAGAAATACAAATCTTTTACTTAAGGCAGAATTCAAAGCTTCAAAATCTATCTCCCTCATAAAGCTTTGCCTCTTAACACCATCCTATTTAATTGTACTTTGCACACATTCCATATATATATATATATGTGTGTGTGTGTGTGTGTGTGTGTGTGTGTGTTCATAGGCCATATTATAGAACTTAAATACTGCTTTCTTGCTGTTTTCTAATTAATTATGCATTTCTATGAAACTATAAGCTTTTTATGAATTTTAATTAGTTTTATTTCTGTAGTCTAGAGAAGTCACTGTACATAATACATAATAATACATAATACATAATAATAAATTTTATTGGCAAAATAAAAGTGATTGTTTTTTGCCTTTAGTACACCCTAACTTTCAAGAATACCATGTTTTTTAAGATTTTCCTCATTTATTTGAGAGAGAGAAAGACCATGAGAAGGGAGAGCGTCAGAGGGAGAAGCAGACTCCCTGCCGAGCAGGGAGCCCAATGCAGGACTTCATTCCGGGACTCCAGGATCACGACCTGAGCTGAAAGCAGTTGCTTAATCAACTGAGCTATTCAGGTGCCCAAGACTACTATTCTTATAATCTTTTTTAATTATCACTCACAGCTCCAAAAGATTTTTCTTCCTAGAATCAAAAATCCAACATTAAAACTTTGTGGTTTATTGTTTGCCCAGCATAGTTCATAGTGGCATAAGTCACTGTCTGTATCATCCACACACTATGCAGAGAACCAGAATAGATACAAGGAGAGGATAACATCAGGAAACATATTTCCATTGGTCAAATGCTTAGACCTCTAGCAAGTTCCTGGTCATGTCTGGTACCAGAAAAATATAGCTCAATTCAAAATTATCATCCTATTAAGACAAAGATAACTTACATTAAATAAATAGGAAGGGGCGCCTGGGTGGCTCAGAGGGTTGGGCCTCTGCCTTCGGCTCGGGTCATGATCTCAGGGTCCTGGGATCGAGCCCCACATCGGGCTCTCTGCTCAGCGGGGAGCTTGCTTCTCCCCCTCTCTCTGCCTGCCTCTCTGCCTACTTGTGATCTCTCTCTCTGTGTCAAATAAATAAATAAAATCTTTAAAAAAAAAAAAAATAAAATAAATAGGAAAAAATCAGATAAATTTCAAAGTTAGGATCACCTCTGGATTGTTATTTAAACCAAAAGGCACATTTCTCTATACATCTGCCTCAAAACTAGTCAGGGGCTTTGAATTTTGAAAAGTCATTCATTCTTGTCTCATCTCCCTTGCCTGACTCTTAGTCTGATATATTAGCATTTAATCCTGTTTATTTTTGTCTTTGCTGTTTTCAGCTTTAATGATTTCCAACTCATAGAACATCCTATTCACTAGAGAAACCATCTGAAGTCCCACCTTTTGCAGTAACTGGAGAATGACAAATAGCTTGACAACAAAGCCCTCTTCAATCCATGCAGAAAACTCAGCAGCATGACAGACATCCCTTGTCAAATAGAATTAGGCCTTGCAGAATTTTACCCTACTAATTTGGGGGGGGGGGAGGATTTAGTGACATGATTCAAACAAAAGGGCTTGCAGGAATCTGCATTTTCAAAACTGCTTATTTCCCCAGGTTTGCCTTCAACATCTTCTGCAGGTATCAGGTATATTGCATTCCTAAAAATAATTTTTCTGAAAATTTCCTTCTAAATTTTTCTTTCCATTCTTTATAAGAGAAAAATTTCCCTTGAGTCACTTCACTTAAAGTATTGTAACATAAAATTGGTTCAATGACAGAAATTTTATAAGCAAGAAATATCAAAGTTTAGAATCCATCTTTAGAGGTCAGGTTTTTCTTTCTCAAAAGAAGCTTTATTTAGAAACTAACTTTTTAACAGAAGGTCAGTAGTAGGGTTCAATAGAAGATATAGATGGAAAACATCCATCTAGGTGAGAGTTTGGCTATCTTGACTTGGAAACCAAAAAATATCGGTGTAATTAAAAATATTGATTACTTTCACCTAAAGGATATAAAAATAGGCAACTTTCAACAGCATCTATGGCTAAATTAAAAAAATGATTAATATATAGTCAGGAATTTAAGATCAAGACCAACAATGCCTTTACAGTTAATATGGACAAGCATAGTGAGTACCTTATTTCTATGATTCTACACCATGTACCCGTAACTGTCATAACTCTAATGTGTCTTTGTTCCTTACCAAATTGTGAGCCCTGTGACTTGTCCATTGGTGTTTACTCATACCCAGTGATATACCTGGAACATGGTAATGGTCAAAGTTGTGAATGAATGAATAAATAAATAAGTAAGTGTGTTGAGTGGAACAGGGTAGTAAATAAATAACAGTTTTATGTTGCTCAGTTTTACAGCATCATTTTTCCCCAAAACTTTTCTGGCCACAGGCATAGCATGTTATAAATGCAAGTTCCTGGCCCCCAACACAGACTTAATCAATCAGAGTCTTCAGAAATTTAGCATTCCAGACAAGGAACCTTTATTTTCAATTAACCAGGTGATTCTCACTGAGTTTACAAAAACTTCACATATTTTATTTGGCTGTTGTCTCTTTCCTAGAATTTCTTTTAATCTCAAATATGTGATTTATTATTCCATTTTCAGGAGATCTGCTCTTCCTTAACAGTTAAAAAGAATGTTGGATATAGCTGGCAGCATAATTCCAATCTTATAAATGCCTATTTAGAAAAATAAGTTACGGTGCCTAGGTGGTTCAGTTGGTTGAGTGTCTGACTCTTGGTTTCAGCTCAGGTTGTGATCTTGGAGTCGAGGGCCTTGTTGGACTCTGCACTGGGTGGAGAGTTGGCTTGAGATCCTCCCCCTCTCCTCCTGCCTCTTCCCACTTGCACGCACACTCTCTCTAAAATAAATAATAAATTTAAAAAAGAAAGAAAAATAAGTACAGTATCTAATGTGGGCCTAAAGAGACTGCTTATCAGGGCAACTTGGGTCACATTACTTAAAGGAATTTCTATACTAATTTTTAAATTTTTACTCTGTCTTAAAACAAACAAGGCAAAAAAGCTTTAGATGACAACACAGTATATTCTTTTCAACTTGTGCTGTAGGAGACTTCTCTGCACACTTACTCCAAAGTCTAAGACTGTTGGTGAATTTGCAAAATGGAAGTTTTCTGCTTATGTTACAGAGCTATGTCACTTATCTCAACTCTGAAAGTTTGAATGTACCACAGGTAGGCTAGTACATGTCACACATATATGAGAAGTTGTTAATGAAACTCTACTCGAGGGGCTTCTTAAGAAATCAGATTTAAAGGACCATTTTCCATGGTCAGTAAATGAAAGTATGCTTCAGAATAACTCCTCAAGAATACTGTGAAACCAAGCCTTGTTCAGATTGCGGAGGTGAAATAAAAAGAAAGTAGTTTATAAGCAAAGGGAATTCTGTATTGAGAAGCCATAGCTATGCAAAATATATGAGAACTAATTTGATATGTTATTGTAGGAGCTCACAGCATCTAACATAAAATGATTTTTGATGTGCAATCAGCAGTAGCACTGAGAGGATGTACTCTATTCAGAAAGTGTACATGCAACTTTAAGATACTGTAACACTTACAGTGGTGTTCATAAATGACATGTAAATGCATATTCTCCAATTGCATAATAGGAATAACTGGTGATAATGTTTCATAATTTTTGTTTGGTCTAAATAACAAAACTATTGAATTCACCAGCTTCTCTTCAAGTCCTTAGTAATCATACAGTTTAAGTTCATAAAAATTATAAGTGAATCTGGAGCATGGGATCACAAGAGTATGGAAAACTTTGCACACAATTCAGTCTCTCATAACTTATGAACTGTCTCCATAAGCTTCATAATGACAGAGAAATCAAGAGTATGACTTAAAATGATTTGGAAATAATTTGCAAAATCATTTGATGTGGCCAAAACTTTATCTGGAGAAAAAAACGTTTATCCCTACATGCTTTCACTTTAAAATAAGAATTAATGAAAATAAGTACAGGTGTACCTTGTTTGTGCTTCACTTTATTGTTTCATAGATACTTGTGTTTTCCACAAATTGTAGGTTTGTGGCAACCCTGCATCGAACAAGCCTATTAGTGTCATTTTCCAGCATTTGTTCAGTTCTTGTCTCTGTGTCACATTTTATTAATTTTCCTACTATTTCAAGCTTTTTCATTGTGATTATATTGGTTATTGTGGTTGGTGATCAGTGATTACAAGTTGCTGAAAGCTCAAATGATGGTTAGTAATTTTTTAGCAAAAAGTATTTTTTTATTTTTAATTTTTAACATTTTATTTATTTTCAAGAGGGAGAGAGGGAGGAAGAGAACATGAGCAGGGGGAAGGGGCAGAGGGAGAGGGAGAAGCAGACTCCCTGCTGAACAGGGAGCTCCATGTGAGGTGTGATCCCAGGACCCCAAGTTCATGACCTGAACTGAAGGTAGACACTTAACTGACCAGATGCTCCCTAAATTTTAAATTATGGTATGCACATTTTTTTTTAGATATAATGCTATTGTACCCTTAATAGACTACAACATAGAATAAACGTAACTTTTATATGCTCTGGGAAACCAAAAAATTCATTGGACTTACTTTATGTCAGTGTTCTGGAGCCAAATCCACAATAATCTCTGGGATATCCCTGAAGTCTAATGAAGAACTCACAGAAGCAGTAACATAAACAGCAGTAAAACAGGAGCAAGAAAATATATTTACTGATTGTATTGCTTTAAAATTATTTTTTATCTTCAAGAACTCCATCCTTGACAGGTAAGCTTATAAAACTGATAAGATTCTAAAGTCTAACTTAAAAAAGGAAAAAATACAAATGTAAACACAGAAATAACAAAGGGTCTTAAACTCAAATATGGAGGAGATGTAGAAATCATAATGAAGATACAAGAACAAGTCACAGATTAGTGAACTTAAACAGAATCCTAATTGAAATGAATAAACTGTAAAAAGACAATGGGGAAAATTTAGATAAATACTGGATAAGAGATGATATTTTAAAACTATTATTCGTTGTATCATTGTGTGATAATGGCATGGTGAGAAGTTTAAAAAAAGATGAACATATTTATAGATGAAAAAAGGTCTGAGATTTGCTGTGAAATATTCTGATGGAGGAAAAGAAAGTGAAGTAATCTGAAACTTTCTTGGCAAAATGTTGATAATTGTTAAAGCTGAATAATGGGCACATGAGATACATTGAACTTTACTCTTATCATGGGTTTATGTGAGATTTCAATCTACATTTGCTTTAAAAATTATAGCAGAATGTATTCTTTGCTAATGAATTTGGAAATCTTCATAAAATGTACTACTTCTTAAGAAATTAAAATTACTGAAATTGACACAATATGAAGTATTTTAAAAACCCAATTATTCTAGAGGAAAAGGGGCAAATAGGCAAAGAATTTCGATACATAATTAAAAAAATGATTTATATATTTATTTTAGAGAGACAGTGTGGTGGTGGAGGGCAGTAGGAGAGGAAGAGACAGACTCTCAAGCAGACTCCCTGCTGAATACAGAGTCCGACAAGAGGCTCAGTCTCGCGACCCTGAGATCATGACCTGAGCCGCAACTAAAAGTCCAACACCCAACTGACTGAGCCACCCAGGTGTCCTGAATATACAGGACACCTGTATATTTTGAAAAATATACAATGAGCAATATAACATAAATATATTATCATATTATAGTTGCTGTATAAACAAATATCAACTATAATTTTATTATAGTTAACAAATAGTGTTATATTAGTTTCAAGAGTACAAAATATTGATTTGACAATTCTATACATTATTCAATGCTCACCACAACAATTGTGAACTATATCACCTATTGCTGCTCTAAACATTGGGGTGCAGGTGCCCCTTTGGATCACAACATTTTTATCTTTGGGGTAAATCCCTAGTAGTGCAATTATTGGGTCATAGAGTAGCTCTATTCTCAACTTTTTGAGGAAATTCCATACCGTTTTCCAGAGTTTCTGCACTACTTTGCATTCCCACTAACAGTGCAAGAGGATTCCTCTTTCTCCACATCCTCACCAACATATGTCGTTTCCTGACTTGTTAATTTTAGCTGTTCTGACAAGTGCGATGTGATATCTCACCATGGTTTATATTTGTATTTCCCTGATGGTAAGTGAGGTTGAACATCTCTTCACGGGTCTGTTGGCCATCTGGAGGTCTTCTTTGGAAAAGTGTCTATTCATGTCTTCTGCCCATTTCTTAACTGGATTGTTTGTGTTTTTTGGTATGGAGTTTGGTAAGTTCTTTATAGATTTTGGATACTAACCCTTTATCTGATAAGACATTTGCAAATATCTTCTCCCATTCTGTCAGTTGTCTTTTGTTTTTATTGACTTTCCTTTGCTGCACAAAAGCTTTTTATCTTGATGAATGCTCAATAGTTCATTTTTGCCTTTGTTTCCCTTGTCTTTGGAGATGTGTCTAGCAAGAAGTTGCTGTGGCCAAGGTCACAGAGGTCGCTCCCTGTGTTCTCTACTAGGACTTTGATGGATTCCTGTCTCATATGTTTTTCATCCATTTTGAGTTTATCTTTGTGTATGGTGTAAGATAATGGTCCAGTTTCATTTTTGCTTGTGGTTGTCCAATTTTCGCAGCACCATTTGTTGAAGAAACTCCCTCTTTTCACTGGATATTCTTTCCTGCTTTTTTGAAGATTAGTTGGCCATAGATTTGAGGGTTCATTTATGGGTTCTCTATTCTGTTCCATTGATCTACGTGTCTATGTTTGTGCGAGTATCATACTGTCTTGATGATTACAGCTTTGTAATAAAGCTTGAAGTAAGGCATTGTGATGTTTCCCCCTTTCATTTTCCTTTTCAACATTCCCCTGGTGATTCAGGGTCTTTCTGGTTCCACACAAATTTTAGGATTGTTTGTTCTAGCTCTGTGAAAAATATCAATGGTATTTTGATAGGGATTATTTTCAATGTGTAGATTGCTCTGAGTAGCATAGACGTTTTAACAATATTTGTTCTTCCAATCCATGAGCATGGAGCTTTTTTCTACCTCTTTGTGTCTTCCTCAATTTCTTTCATGAGTGTTCTATAGTTTTCTGAGTACAGATCTTTTGCTCCTTTGGTTAGCTTTATTCCTAATTATCTTACAGGTTTTGGTGCGATTGTAAATGGGATTGATTCCTTAATTTCTCTTTCTTCTGTCTCATTGTTAATGTATAGAAATGCAACTGATTTCTGTGCATTGATTTTATAACCTGCCACATTTCTGAATTCTTGTATGAGTTCTAGCAATTTAAAGTCTGCCATTTTAAAAAGAGAAATGAGATATATAATTTCACCTTTTATAGTATTTATTTTTGTTTTGACTTCTGTGCCTGTATACTCTGATGCTCTCAACTAGGATTTTGGATTTGAGGAAATTTTACAAAATAAACACTCATTTAAAGATTTTTTTTCTTGGAGACTACTGTAGAGGTGAGAATGCAGTGACTTTGGGGTGAATGCCTAGAATTGAGCAGCAAAGTGACTTATTCCTGAAATAAAGTTTAGTGATGACAGAATCTGTGCTGGAATCCTAAATTGAACCATGACTAAGGAAGAATATTGATCATATGTTGTTTCCCTTGCTTTCTGTATAACCCAGATTCTTTACCTTTCCTAGTGACTCTGAATTATCTGGCTCACATTCTATACCTTAATTTCCTTACTTAGGTAGAACTGACTTAGGCTGTTTATAATCAAGAGACTTCTCTAGTTCACCTATAAAATGGACAAACTGAAGGATAAATTGAAAGTACCCACTATTAGATGAGATAGAGTTATTTTTTTAATTAAAAAAATTAAAGTTTTTATTTTAGTTCGTTTGTTAGTATGCAGTGTTTTATTTGTTTCAGGTTGTACAATATAGTAATTCAACACTCCCCTACATTAACCTGTGCAGATGAGAAACAGTTTTAAAAAACTCTTTCTAGGGCACCTGCCTGACTCAATCAGTGGAGCATGAGACTTTTGAACTCGGGGTAGTGAGCTCAAACCTCCCGTTGGGTATAAATCTTACTTTTAAAAAAAGAAGCACTTTCCAATGAAGTTAGCTGAAGCATAAGGATTTTTGAAGTCTACTTTGTAATATGGACCAAATGTCTTGCAATATGCATGTCTGATATTTTCTTTTTGGAAATATGTTCTAAAGAGGAAGAAATCATGAAAAATTATAAGGGTATTAATTTTGGCATTTTTCTTGAATTTTGAAAATTAGAAATAACTTAAATGTCCATCATTCAATTGTATATTATGGAGCCATTTATTATTGGCACAAAACAAGTTTTTGAAATAATAGCACAAAAGAGTAGGTCATAAAACTTTTTGAAAATATGATACTAAGGATATTGTGGTAGCCAATGGCCAAGATGCTCCCAAGATCCTTATCTCCCAGTATTCCAAACCTTATATGGTCCCCTTCCACAGTGAATTATGGTTGACTTATGTGACCAATGGAATAGTGCAGAAGTGACAATATTTGACCTCTGAAGCTAGTTCCTAAAAGACATTGCACCTTCTGTCATAGTACCTTGTATCACTCTCTCTGTGGAGAAAGGCAGATGTCTTTGGGAGAGGCCCATGTAGAGAAGTGAAGCCTCCTGTCAACCACCAGCACCAGCTTACCAGCCATATGTGTGAACCACCTTATAAATAAACCACCCAGCAATAGTCAAGACTTCAGATAACTGCAGTACTAGCCAATACTTGATTGCAATATCCTATGAGTATCCTAAGACAGAAATGTTCAATGAAGCCATTCCTTGTTCCTGACTTATAGAAAATTATGAGAGATTATTGATTATTATAGTTTTAAGCTATTAGGTTTTAAGGTAACTTGTTGCATAGCATTGTATTAATACAGAGTTGTAAATAATGTGTATATTAATATGTGTACATGCTTAAAAATGCCTAGAAAGATATAAATTAGAAGGCTGACCATGGTCTCTTTTTAATTTTAACTTTGTGGACTTCCTTTATGCATTTCTTTATATTTTTTACAATTGTTGAACAATAATAATTGTATCATATATCATAACATGAAAACTTTAAAACAAATGATAAACAGTTTTAAATGATATCAGAAAAGATAAAACTCAGCATACAGAAACACAAAGGTAATAACTCCAGCAGAGGTTTATTAGAAGAAATGCAAGCAAAACAATTGTGGAGCAACATCTTTAGAATACTGAGAGAAAAAACTGTCATTCTAGACTTATACAGATAGCATAAATATATTGCAAATGAAAGTGAAGTAAATACTTTTGCAGACATACAAGTTTGAAAGTATCATCATGAATCTATATCACAGAAAGTCCTTTAGAAAAGAAGAAACATATATCAGTTGTAGATATAGATACACAGAGGAATAAAGAGCATAGCAAATAATAACTATATGGATAAATACATATTTCTCTAATTATTAATTTTTTTTTAAAAGTAACTGACTTTAAATAAAAACAAAAACTATATCTGGGGGCACCTGGGTGGCTCAGTGGGTTAAGCCTCTGTCTTCGGCTCAGGCATGATCTCAGGGTCCTGGGATCGACCCCGAGTCGGGCTCTCTGCTCAGCAGGGAGCCTGCTTCCTCCTCTCTCTCTGCCTGCCTCTCTGCCTAATTGTGATCTGTCTGTCAAATAAATAAATAAAATCTTAAAAAAAAACTTTATCTGCTGGAGTTTCTAACACAGAGAAGTAAAATGTATGCTATCATTACCAAAAAGGCTAGGAATCAAGAAATGGAAGAACACTGTGGTTTAAGTTTTTTATATCTGTAAGTGAAATGACATAATATCATTTTAAGGTAAACTTTAATAAATTAAAGTAGTATAATATAAATCCTAAAACAACCAATAAAATAACAAAAGAAAGCTAAAAGTAGTAAGACAAAAAGGAAATAACAGGGAATTATAAAAAATACTGAATACTACAGAAGACAGAAAAAGAGGAAAATGAGTGAATAGTTTATGTGCTTACCAGATATTATCCTAGGTAGTTGATTTACTTAATCTACCATGAGTTAGATTTACAGCCAAAGGAGAAAAGGAGAACAAATAGCAAGGTGGCAGATTTAATCCAATCATATCAATATTCTATAGATCCTAATTAAAAGACAGAGATTATTATATTGGATGCAAAAGCAAAGCCTCATTATATGCTGCCTAGAAGAAATGCACTTCAAAAATAATGCCATGAACGAATTACAAGTAAAAGGATATTGTGGGTCACCCGGCTGGCTCTGTCAGTTCAGCACCAGACTCTTGATTTTGGCTGGAGTCATCATCTTGGGGTCGTGGAATTGAGCCCAGCGCTGGGCTCCACACTCAGTGGGGAGTCTCCTTGGGATTCTCTTTCTCCCTCTGCCTCTGCCCCTCTCCCTGTTCGTGTGTGCTCCTCCCCTCCCATTTTCTCTCACTCTAAAATGGATAGACAAACTTTTAAAAAATAAAATATAAAAGTAATAAAATATAAAAAAATAAAAGGATGCAAAAAGTTATAACATGATAGCATTAATCACAAGAAAATTGGAGGGATGTACTAATATCAGATAAAGTAGATTTCAGAGCAAAGGATATCACTGAGGATTAAAGAGGGTTATTTATTAGTAATGAAGTTATTAATTCACCAAGAAGATATAATAAGTTTATGTTTTCAGGTATATTTTGTCCATGGTCATAAATACATCTAGTATCCCTAACCACACAAACTTTGGCTGCCTCATGGAGGAAACACTTGAAAGAATGAAAGGAAAAACCAAACAAAAACAGATGTGGTAGACAGAACACTGGCCTAGCCAAAGATGTCTACTCCCTAATCACTGGAAGCTATGAATATGTCTCATATGGCAAACAAAACTTTTCAGATGTGATTAAGGTTAAGGACCTTGATTTGGGATGTTTATTCTTGATTATATGGATGGATCCAATCTAATTATATAATTCCTTAAAAGTGAGAATCTTTTTGCAGCTGATTCAGGGAGACTATGCTGACAAATGAGTCAGAAAGATGTGACATTGTTAGCTTTAAAGATGCAGGACGAGCATCACAATGGAAATGTGGGTAACCTCTAGAAGATGGAAAAGCCCAGAAAATGCATTCTCCCTAGAACCTGCAGGAAGGAATACAGCTTTTCCAACATTTTGATTTTAGCCCAGGAAATCTGTGTTGGAGTTCTTACCTAGAGAAATGTAAAATAAAATAATAAACGTGTGTTTGACGCCTCTAAGTTTGTAGTAATTTGCTATGCCAGAATTATGAAACTAGTACAATACTGATTACTGAAAGTAATCTGATAAGGAGCTTTGGAGTATACTGAACAGAAACTAATCTTTTCTACTGTTCAACTGCAATACCTTGCATCCCATAATATTTTTTAATTTTGTGGTTATTTTATTTCTAAATAGTGATAATCTCAAGACAATTGTCACAATCTAAATATCTGACATACCTTTAAGACAATATGAGTAGAATCTAGATGCTTCTTTATCCACCCCAATTATTTGAATTTATTATTTTGTCCTGCTATCAGAATACATCTTTGGATGTGGGGATCTGGTTCCTTGCTGCTGTAATGCAAGTTATAGTGCAAATAGAATGGAGTGGCATCCGCACGGGGTTCAACTCTATATAAAGGTATTTCTCTGAAGAAAGAAGACATAGCTTTTAAAGACTGTCCTCTCTGTATTTTCAATTGTCTCTTTTAAGGATCAATTGGACCACAAAGCTAAGGAGTCAGTAATTTGTCTTTGCTCCCTGAAACTGCTTGTTTCTACTCATTCATTTTTTTGTGGTGTTTTAGTCTGTTCAGGCTGCCATAACAAAGCACCATTGTAAGGCTGTTTACAAGTCTTAGTAGCTTATAAACAGCAAAAATCGATTGCTCATAGTTCTTAGAAGTTCAACATCAAACTACCAGCAGATTTGGTGCCTGGGTAAGATGTTTCAGAGTTAATAGTTGGCCCCCTTTTTACTATGTATTCATATGGTGGAAGGGATGAGGAGCTCTATGGGGTCACTTTTGTAAGGGCACTAATCCCATTCCTGAGAGCTCTATGCTCATGACCTAATCACCTCCTGAAAGTACTACCTCTAAATTATCACACTGGGTGTTAGAATTTAGGCATTTGGTGGGGGGACACAAATATGCAGCCTATAGCACATAGTACAATATAACTCAGTTGCGTATTTGCAAAAATGGTTTATGGATGCCAAATGATACTGTTTACAGTGATTGTTGTATTTCTTTTAGTTTCTGCTAGCCATTGACTGAATTAATTTTAGCTAGAACTTGCTCAACAGGTTTTTTGTTTGTTTTTGTTTTGTTCCAGTGAAGGATTGTTTTGCAGACCTGTTCATCTCTGACCTGTTTTATATCCACTTTACACAATGCACAGTGACAAGAAAGGGGAAAAAAAGTTTTTTTTCATTTTCAAATGTATTTGGATATAAGATGATTCTATTTAGTGTAACATCATAAAGAAGCCAAATGAGGACTGATACTTTAAACTGTGAGGTGTTGAATTCTTATATAGTCAGAATTAATCTCTAACTACTTTCCTGGGCTCAGTTTAAGAAGACAAGCATATCAAAGAGATTGAGGAATAATTGGCAGAATTTGAGCATGTGTATATAAATATAATATTTAAAATAAAATGAATTTCAGGACAATATAGTAAGTTTGGTTTACATAGAAGAATTATTTTAATTCATTTATAATTATGTTTCCCTAATAAAAGTTTTAAAAACATTTACATATCACTATAAAAAGTGAAAAAATGGTTAAATATATATTAAAAGTATAAAGGATCTGAATTTCAGCCCAATGTGGTACCATGTGACTCAAGTAAAGAAAAGGTACAGTTTGTTGGAACAACACTATATACTTACTTATTACTTACTACTTATGTACTTACTACTGGGTACTTAATTTCTTATATAATCTTCACCATATTTCCATGACTCAGATTTATAGCCATTTTAAAGATGTGTATACTGATACTGAAATTATACTGTGCAAAAACACTCAGCTGGTAAGAAAGGTTGGATTCAGAAACAAATATTTAGTGAGTTACAACTCACTACCTATCCAACATGTACAAAGCAATAGACTACATACTGACATTTGTTAAAATGAATAGGAATAGGTCTTTACTAGAGAATCTGGAGGGCAGAAGGCAAATGCAATATGAAGTAAAATGGTATAAAAGCTAATGATTGCAGATTCACGTCACTTATCACCTTTCCACTGTGCTACATTCTACTTTTATAGTAAACTCTGTTTATTCAACATTCTTCTCTTACTTTGACAATATATGCTACCAGATTGTTCTAACTTCTTGCTTTTCTCAACTCCACTATCAACTTCAATGGACATAGGCTGAAGGTGGTTGAGGGTACACATTCCCATCTTCTCATTCTTACTATCTTAACCACCCTCCCTGCTTGAGAGTTCTCCTGATCTCTGGAAGGCCAGGATGGATGCAGTCTGTTGTTGCAGGAGATGAACCCATCCTCCATGTCATTATTTGTTAAAATCTCTTCTAGTCTTTACCTTTTTCTTGATCTTTCTATCTATGCCTCAGTTTAACAGAAATTCAGATTTCTTTGAGAACTCTCTCCAAATTGTATCTACTGACCTGTTCTCCCATTCTGCATACTATATACCACCAAAAAAATTCCTCAAGTATAGTCTAGGCAGTAAATTCCATGAGTGAAAAATTACAAGGAATCCTACTACTCCAGGATGACCTCATCTTAACTAGATGTATCTGCAATGACCCTATTTCCAAATAAGGTCACATTCTGAGGTACTGGGGATCAGCCCTTCAACATATATTTTGGGGGAACACAGTTCATCCCATAACACTAAGTTTTGGCCTTGTTAGTTTTCTCTATTGTATCTTTAATTTCTTTATTATTAAGAAGATATTTACTTAAATAAAGATATTTTATATCTTTAATTCATTCATTCATTCATTCATTTCCAAATGTATCTTTTTTATTGTTTCTTATCCACTTTCTTTAGGCTTTATTTGTTGGTCTTTTTCTAACTTCTTAGGTGTATATTTTGAGCACTGAGTTTCAACTTTCCTTCTTGTATAACCTATGATGAAAGGTCATTATTATTTCTGTAACCACAGCATCTTACAAGATTTTATGTCATATTTTTATTATCCAATTGAACATATATTCTAATTCTTATTGAAATTTCTTATCTTACCTATGTATTATTTTAATCTGGTGATTTTTTTATTCTATTGAGTTTAGTTTCATTTTTTTTCTCAATTACAAATGCCCACATTATCAGTCAGACCTACTCAAAACATGAGTCTCATCCAGCATCACACTTTACTAATATTTAACAAAAGATTTGACATAGTCACAGAAATAGTTCCACCAATACTTAAGAGACCCCAAATCCATTAAACACTGCTCCCTTAGACACCTCTTTCAAACCAGGATGTCATTTAGATTCAGAATGACAAGCACTAACCTTGTATGCTCAGTGAATTAGTTGGGGCTGTTTAGTTTTGGGATCTCTCAGCTTTTGTAAGTTATTAGACACAAAGCCAGAAAGAGTATGTGAGTAGTTCTGTTTTTCAGGATATCAGTGGCACATATATCCAAGAACCTGCAAGTTTATTTATATACCAGGTATTTTCTGATACAATCATTTCTCAGATTAATAGTCGCACATAAAAAACATCTCTGAAAAATCCTCATTTATAATCTAGATCGTAAATTCCAAAGGTCAAAAATTATAAGGAATTTGGTTAGGGTTAAAATCAGCCTCTGGCTTTCTGACAAGAGGGAAACTATTTACCGACCCACTTTTAACTCTTTTCTATCCCATTCCATTGTGGTCAGAGTACATACTCTGAATTTGACCAATCTTTTGAAAGTTGTTAAAAATCTGGCCTTTATGGCTCAGTATATGTTTGATTATGGTAAATATTCCCTGTGGTCTTGAAGATTTTATTTATTTATTTGACACAGAGAGAGAGAGAGAGATCACAAGTAGGCAGAGAGGCAGGCAGAGAGAGAGGGAAGCAAGATCCCCACTGAGCAGAGAACCCCATGCAGGGCTCAATCCCAGGACCCTGAGACTATGACCTGAGCTTAAAGCAGAGGTTTAACCCTCTGAGCCACCCAGGTGCCCCTCCCTGTGGTCTTGAAATGAATGTATATTCTTCTATGATTGAGGCAGAATTATATTCATATAACTAACTTAAGCATTTTTAGACATGTTGTTTGGCTTTTCTATATCTTTACTAAGTTTTTGTCTGTTTGTTCTGCTTGGTAGAAGGAGAGATGTGGTAAAAAGTTTCCTCTGTAGTTCTGGATTTATCAACTTCTACTATATCATTTTTGCTCTACCTACTTTGAAGTTTATTAAAAATATAGAAATTTAGAATTGTTGGGCTTTACTGGATGATTTACATCACTTGAGAAGCTTGTGCTTATTTTTACTGACACTTCTGTCTTAATGTCTACCCTTACCTGTCTGTGTCCTCATATTTAAGGTATGTCAATTGTAAAGATTGCATAATTAGGCTTTGTTGTTTTTTAATGTATCCTGAAAATTTTTCTTTTGAATATTTAGACCAGTTATGTTTAGTATAATTATTCATCAATTTGAGTTTGTATTTACCATTTTATCCTTTGTTTTCTGTTGAAACATTAGCCTTTCAGTTATCCAAAAAGTGTCTTTCTTCAAGTAGGTCCATTTCTTTTTTTTTTTTAATTTAATTTAATTTATTTTCAGTGTTCCAAAATTCATTGTTTATGCACCACACCCAGTACTCCATGCAAGTAAGTCCTTCTATCTGAAATTCACTTTCTCCTTTGCCTACATTTACCTAGTTATTTCTCACTGAGACTTGTCATTTTCTTACAGGAGACCATCTGGCCCCATGTCTAAGTGTAGTTCCTTTTGGTGGTCAGTCTCATAGTATCTTATTCTTTCTTTTCAGTACACATGACTCAGTTATTTTGTGTATTTGATTGATATGTGTTTCTTTTTCTAGATCATACCTTGATGAAGGTAAGACTGATTTTTCTACTATAAACAAATACTTGCAACATTTATAAATTAACATGTAGATTCTAAAACCAATTTTACCTTTCTTCACAGTCAAAGGTCAAATAAATGCAAACAGAACTTTCAGAAATGATCTACATATTTACCTCATATAAAACCACACCATCTCACTGGGGCATCACCATTATATCAAATCTAACTTGCCCTACCATAGATCTTCTCAGGCACCCTTTTCAGAAGCGAGGGGATGCTTTGCAGGTTCCTGTGGGCTCATTCCTACGTAAGAAAAAGAAAAGATTTCCTGAGACAATTCTATTTCTTTCACACCCACGTGGTGGGAGAATAGGACTGACCAAGTGCTGGTTTATTTCAAATATTTTCCAGATTATTTGGTGCAAATTCTTTTCTACAATATCCCATTGTCATTTTTAAGTGAACTCGGCAAAGCTAAGGGCTCTGACTCATGAATGTTCACTTTCTTCCTGGATTAAGTAGGCAGTCACAGGCAAAAATGTCTGATGACTCAAAATTTCTCTGAGCGTGTTCAAGTATTTTCCCTTTTGAAAATCACTCTGAGTACAAGTGGAAGAAATAATGATGTGCTACGTGTCCTTTCTGTCATTCCTGTGCAAACAGTACACTCTTTAGGACCTTTATCCTTTCAGGAATATTACAGCTTATCAAGGTCCTCTTAGCCATTCCATTATTAAAGGAAGAAATTATTTCTTCCTGTGTATTTAGCTTAAGAAAGTTTATAACAAATAATTTAAATTAAGCAGAATGAATGTCCTGGAATTTAGAGAATACTAGGTAAATAAATCCATTGCAAATTACCTGGAGCCTTGAACTGTCCTTGGGCTGAGCTGCCTTGTACTAGGCTAAATATAATCTGATGGGTTTTAATAAAAATTCAGGAAATGGTTCAGTCTTATCCTCAACAGATGTTTTAGTCTGCTTGCTAGAGCAAATAGAGTAAAAGAATATATCTCACTTTCTCTTCTTGGGATTAAGAACTTAAAATTTGTCAAATAAATATAAAAAAAGAAAATTTTAATATCTAATTCCTCAAAGAAAACCTTTTTGCCTCTGCTTCCTTAAAAATAGACTACTACCTTTGAACCACATAGTCTCCACATTAATGGATTTTTTTTTAAATACCCAAATGTCCAATATTTCAGATTGGTTGAAATTTCAACTGTGCACAGGATTAGATGTTATGTTTCTAGCCCAGAGAGGTGATTGCCTACCATTTTTGTGGTATAGTTACTTAGATTTTCATATAGACTATCACACACAAAATTTGCATCACAAAAGGCAGAATATAAAGGCTGCCCAAAAGTACAATAACTCAGGTATTCATTAGAGCAAAACATAAAGGAAGATACTACGAAAAAATTTGGTCTATATATTTAAGAAAATTAATCATACGTAAAAACCCAATTCCATAAAAGAGTAAAACTCTGCCATAAATTTGTTTAAAAAAAAAAAAATATCCGGGGCACCTTGGTGGCTCAGTGGGTTAAGCCTCCTCTGCCTTTGGCTCAGGTCATGATCTCAGGGTCCTGGGATCGAGTCCCGCATCAGGCTTTCTGCTCAGCAGGAAGTCTGCTTCCTCCTCTCTCTCTGCCTGCCTCTCTGCCTACTTGTGTTTTCTCTCTCTGTCAAATAAATAAATAAAATCTTTAAAAAATAAAAATAAATAAAAAATAAAAATATTCTTCTTGTTTTAAGAGAATCCAGTTATCTTCAAATTTTTTAGAATTGCCAATTTTTATGTATTCATACCTGTTGGAGAATTACGTCCTGAAGTAACTGATTTCATTTAGTACCATTCTCTTTTTGAGAAAATATTCCATATATATATATATATATACACACACACACATATATATATATGTGTGTGTGTGTGTGTGTGTGTATACACACATATACATATACGTATATATATATATAAAATGCTCTAGACTTTGGGAGACAAATGTCCAATTAATAACCCAATAAATATTGACCTTCCCCTTTTATTTCCCATGGATATAGGAAAGCCATGTTTTACTGGGCTTTCCTCCCCTAACAAGCCTAGGATTCCCTCTGATACTTACATATTCACCAGTTCAGCCTCTTTGTCTTTATATTCTTGACCAGCCATTCTCTTCCAATCCTCTGCTCTATTTTTTATGGGGGGCATATTACCACTGCAAACCACCTTTTCCTCACTGCAACTGGAATTCTGAAGTCTCTTAACCACAGCATGAGCATAGAACATAAGTCATCAGAAAGCAGGTAAAAGATTGATATTTAACAGACTGATATTTAAAATATATATATATTTGACATATATATATATGACATATATATGACATAAGTCATCAGAAAGCAGGTAAAAGATGCATATTTAACAGACTGATATTTAAAAAAAAATATATATATGTGTGTATATATATATATATATATATATATAACATAGGCTTAGGAATCAGAAATGAACAGAAATGTAGGGGGGGCAAAAGCTTCAACACTATAAGAATTATACATACCAAGAATAGTTAGTTACAGCCTACTTTTCCTCACTAGGACCATTGTTGCCATATTTTTGTATACTAGGCTTCTCAGGCTTTTCAGCTCTCTCTGGGACCGAGCAACAGGAAAATCAATAGTGCACCCCTCACCCATTATCTCAGTCAAACTTTGATTGTGCTTCTTAACTATATAATAAAAATTTTGCCCCTGGGGTAACAAGTTTTAACATTAACACCAAACAGCTTATTCTTCATTATGACAAATTAGTTCATTCTACAATAACCTACAGTGTTGATTTCCATATAACAGAGCACATAAGCCCATTTCTGGCCATCACAATAACTGTGACTAGATTTGCTCTCCCATATTAAAAAACTAGAAAAATAAGGAAAATGGATGAAAACATTTGTTTGCAGAGATTGGATAATAGACAGTGAAGTAATACGATTCTAAGATCAGGGAAACAAATAAGATGAGTCCTAATGCATAATTGGAGTTGGAGGTTGCTGACATTTCTTCCACTGCTTATTTGGTTTACATTATGGAAAGAATTTTCAAAACTGTTAAATATATCTGTATTTTTTCATAATAGAGACACAATAGGAATGATAAGCAGAGGGGAATAGCAGTTTCAAGTCTATTTGTCCGTATTTAGGAAAAGAGCAATTACTCTAGAAATTTAAGCAGAAAAGAATTCATTACAAGGATTTAGAGCTTCTATAACTGTTGGAAGGACCATGGATGTGTTCAAGGAAATCCATTGCTGGATTTTAGGACAGTAGAAAGGGAAGGAGCTACAGGAATGCACTGTTGACAATCACAGCTATCTATAGCACCAAACCACATGATTTTCAATACGATGCTCAGAAGCTTTCAGACATACCTTTTGCTGTTACAAGAGCAATAGCAGCTCCTACATGGCTTTCTTTTTTCAAGTACTGAGCAGGTAATTTTCATTGGTGGAGTCTAAATAGGACCCCGGTATTGGTAGGGATTCTTGGAAACGCACTCCAAGCTTCTATTGCTGGAAGTACAGGAGGGTAGACACAATATGACACTGAAAGATCTGAAAATTATAGACATTTTTTCTTTATAACAAATATTTTTGAGTATCTACTTATAATATGTGAAGCATTGTATTAGGCTGTAAGAGGAGGCATGGAGAAATTAAGACCCGTCTTCAAAAAATTGTAACGTAGAGGCAAAGACCAGATCAGTAGTGAATACCACAGGTGAGAAATGTATGGTTAGTGCCAAATCTGTGATGTAAAAAAAAAAAACAAAAAAAACTAAAACAAAACAAAAACCAAAACAAAACAAAAAAACATGCATTAGAAATAGAGAAAGATAATTCACTCGGGCATTAATATATCCCAGGGTGTGACTCATACTAAGCAACACATAATAAGCAAATGTATACAGCAGAAGGCCGATGTTTTAATTTACCATGAGAGACTCTTTTAATCAGATCATGGAGATGGCTGTAAAAACAGGGCATAGCTTTTTGATAGGAAGAGTGAGTGCCCAAGTCATCTCAGAACCACCTACTCCTTGGACCCAGTTGTACATTTGTTGAAGCAGTGGATCTCTTTATGGTCAAGTCTACTGAATAAAGAGAGAAAGGGTCTCAAGTCTTTGCCTTAGAGCAGTGCACTGGAATATTGACAAATTTTTATTCAGAAATGTACTTTCTACACCTAGGCATCACACTATATGTGTGCTTGTGGTTGCCATAAGCATGTAATAATTCCTGGAGATTCAGTGTATTGTACATCAGTTTTACTTTTGGTTGGCATGAGACTGATGATTTTTGGCCACACCTTGGACTTATTTATAAAACGTATGACATGGGTTAACTCTGCACATGACTTTTTTTTTTTTTTTTCCAGAGAGATAGAATGGGAGGGTGGGTGGAGGAGCAGAAGGGAGAGAGAATCTTAAGCAGACTCCATACCTCACTGGGAGCCCAACATGAGGTTCAGCCTGAGAACCCTAAGATTATGACCTGAGCCAAAATCAAGAGTCAGATGCTGAGCCAACTAAGCCACTCAGGTGCCCCTGCACATGGCTTATTGTTTTAATTTTCTGTTGATTCTTGTTAGCTACAATTTTAGAGGGTATTTCCAACTGATCTCCAAATGCCAGGGGTGTGCCTTGTTCACAATTTGGAGAAACTATACATTGACTATAACTAATACAGACAGTTAATATTGGTAATTATAACCATAAGTAGCTTCCAAATATTTGGGGACTATTTTTTATAAAGGTTATGAATCACTTCAAAACTTCTTTGTTTCTTTTTAACGAATGAAATACACACTGCTTTTTAACAGTTGTGCAGATGTCAAAAATTGCTCTCATTACTCAGAAAAAAAGTTAACACCATATTGTAAAACATTATTTTTATCTCAGCAAAGGTTTAAAAACAATTTCATTCTGATCCCCAACCTCTTATTCTACTTAAACTCTCCTTTCATATGTAGTGATATAGATTTCTATTTTAAGTTACTAGCAGTTTGTGATTTTTGTCCCTTTCTCTATTTGCAATGATAATTGGCTAATTAGAGAGTTGATCATTCACAAAAAAACATAGCTACTGTTGAGAAGCTGGCTTTGGATATGCAAATGTTCTTCTGTATCAAAAGGGATTATTTTTAAATGTTTTTCCCCAAAAAACTCAAGTGCTACAGCTTCACTTGTCTTCACTTCTGAAAGGTCATCAATGACATTTTTCTAAACACACCAAAAGAAAAAAAAAGTGATTAATTTGTTTTATGAACTTTGTACTTCTATGTTTGTATACATTTTGAAAATGTGCCACTATCATTTATTTATGCATAAAATCTTGGCTCAACCTACTATGGCATTAACATTCAGTTTCATCTTTACATGTGGTCATTAGCACATTATGTTATTAAGAATTATAAAACCTCTTTTAAAAATGTTTATGGGAAAGGTATCTTTACTCAAAGAACATAGACTTAGAATATCTGTTTTTCAAACTAAATAGGGCACTAATACAACCACATTTTTATCTTTGCCTCACAGTTCTGGGATTATATAATTTTCTTTTTTATAAAGTAAAAAATATAGGGACGCCTGGGTGGCTCAGTCAGTTAAGCGTTTGCCTTTTTAGCTCAGGTCATGGTCCCAGGGTCCTGGAATTGAGCCCCACATTGGGCTCCTGCTCAGCCAGGAGCCCACTTCTCCCTCTGCCTCTGCCTGCCACTCCCCCTGCTTGTCCTCTCTCTCACAAATAAAGAAATAAAATCCTTTTTAAAAATACAGCAAATCCAAGAACTTTGAAATCCGTCATTTTGCAATTAATTTCTTCTGTTTCTTTGTTAATTTTCTCTGAGTAACTTTTGTTCATGAGCATCTATTCATCTTAGGACAATAGTACTTTATTTTTAAAATGAATCTATCATTTGTTATGTGCTTACTCTGTGTAGTTTACAGGTACTATTTTGTTTGAACCTTATCTAAACTCCATCAAATATGACCATCAACTTTCCAGAAGAGGAAAAAGAGGCATAGAAAATCTGAGTATCTTACTAAAGTCATATAGATAACAAGCAGCCCATCTAAGAATTGGGCCTATGGTTGCCTGATCCAGTCTGTTTCTTTTTTTTTTTTTTTTTAGATTTTATTTATTTATCTGACAGGTAGAGATCACAAGCAGGCAGAGAGGCAGGCAGAGAGAGGGGAGGAAGCAGGCTCCCCGCTGAGCAGAGAGCCCGATGCGGGGCTTGATCCCAGGACCCTGAGATCACGACCCGAGCGGAAGGCAGAAGCCCTAACCCACTGAGCCACCCAGGCGCCACTCCAGTCTGTTTCTTAATCTCTTTATTATAATCCAGCACTACCATGGACAGGTTATTGCAATGGAAGACAAAAGTAATGCACATAACAATACTTAGTTTAAGGAATGTACTCCCATTTAGGGAAAGGATAATACTTCTCAGATCTCAGATCAATGTTGCATTGATTTCAGTACCTGAAACTGTGCTATCTTTTAGCTTCTCTTGTCCTTATTTAGCCATTTCTAAGAGATTTTTTTTCTATATGGAAAGTTGAGTCACATGATTCAACCATGTTGGCCATGGGTTTTTGGATCAAGGTGTGCATCTGAACCATGGTATCCTACATTATAGTTGGATTATAGTCTAGAAAAAGTCTAACTCAAAGTGTCCTTCCATAGAGATGATGACTTGGGTCAATCATGCAGTCTAATTTAGAGAGTTTGGACAGAGAATTTTGGAGAGATATTGTTAGTTAGTGGCCTGAACAGGAACATCTAGTTATAGGAGCAGAATGTAAAAGGCCACTACAGAAAAGCTGAAATAGAGAGACCTAAAAAATAGGACCTGAAATAGGTGAAGCATAATGGTGAATCTACAGAGACATCAACAAATTTCTGCTGCTGAGGATTCTCTAATTAAAATCTGGCAGCTATAGCTGCCTGAAGAGGCAAAAAACTGCAGAGAAGAGAGGGGATAATCAAACCGACAAATAAGAAAGCAAGTTCATGAGTTCTTGTCCCCTACTTGCTCCTTTAATTCTCTTGATAAATATTCTTATCTTTTATGTCCAGCATACTGGGCTCAATTCCCTGCTGTTTTATTTGTTTTGTGATTTAAGCCAATCTCCCACCTCTTTTAGACTATTTACCCATCTATACAATGGACAGGACAGATATTATGGTAGTTCTTGGCAAATGGTAGACCCTCTAGAATCATTACTTAAATTTACATGTAAACCAAGCAATTCTGCATTAAGTCTTCAGTTCAAGATCAGGCTCTGCTCCCACTTATTCCATCTTGTTTTCTCTTCTCTCCCATCTCCCCTCATTTTTTCTTGTGATGAGACTAGAGGGGAGCTCAGTCAGATCCCTGAGTCAATTACTTCCTGAACTTCTCTGCTAGGTTCTACACTTCCATTCTACTTAAGACTAGACTCTAAATAGAAGGATGCCAGTGGACCTAATACAGCTCACATCGGGTTTTGTTTTGTTTTGTTTTTTATCAAATTCCCAATCATCCTTTAAAGCCATTTTCAAGAAGCTTGGTCTGGTTTCTCCCACCAGGTTTATTGTCCCTTATACCATAAGTCCTGGTGAGACTACCTTGTCAAAGTGGCAGTCTCTGAGGGCAGAAACAATATATTACTCATTTTTCATCTCTAGAAGTATATAACACAGCACCTGGCACATAGAAGTTATTCAATAAATATTTGAACTGAAATGCAATGTGCTGAGCCATGGGGCAGGCTGCCTGAACAGAAGCAATTACCAAATCAAAAGGGCAGGGAAATGCTTGAGCTGGTTTTGCTGATTTCAGGCCTTCTGTCCTTCCTGGATGTGGGAGATTCACCCTTATTGTGCATGGGTGGCTGCTTTACCACAACCCAGAAGTGCAGGTGCGGATATTAGCATTGAGCAGATTTGCACAAATAAGAACTCTTCAATTTGTCATGAAAAGCTAGGATTCCAAGAAAGAAGGTGATAAGTTGAAAAATTAGGGGGAAATATGTTGTATGAAGAATCTGGCACACCCCTTCCCCACCTCCATATTAATGAAATGAAAAGGGTGGGGGAAGGAAATGTTATGTTATACATTGGCAGGAAAATTGTGCGTGTCCTGTGAGCAGATGAACATGGGACTGTGAACAGGAAGCTGATTATTCCAACACATTATATTTCTCACTGGAAATATCATCCTGAAGGAAAAGTCCAATATCTCTACTTTTGGATCACCTACTGCTCTAACTTTCTGTATTTTCTTGGACTAGAGATAAGAAGGCATGTAATTATCGTAGAGGCAGGAATTTTAAAATGAGGTGAGTAGATATTTATTAAAATGTGTATTCAGCCCAATACTGACCTTCACCTACCACCACCACCATTTCGTGGAGATTGCCTCTATTTTTTCCTTCAATCAGCTAATGAGAGTAACTTATTTTTATATACTCTTCGACCAATGCAGAGCACTATGTAGTCACATTGGATTGTCCCAGGAGTAGTAACTGAAGCAATCTAGACCATTCAGAATCTCTTTCTAAAATTGGTACTGAGATGGAAGAGAATTCATTCTATAATGTAAGAATTGGGGAGCCTTTTTCAGCCAGATTTTCTACTCCTTGGACCAGGGAAATAGAGAAATCTAAAGTGGGATTGAAGTAATAATGAGTAAAAATGAAAAAGCTACAAAGAAAGGAGAAAGGGGCACCTGAGTGACTCAGTTGGTTAAGCATCCGACTCTTGGTTTCAGCTCAGGTCATGATCTCAGGCTCTTGAGGTCCAGCCCCCAGTCAGGCTCTGCACTGAGTCTGCTGAAGATTTTCTCTCCCCTCTCCTTCTGCCCCTCTGCCTGCTTTCATGCTCTCTCTCTCTTTCTCTCCCAAATAAATAAATAAACTCTTTACAAAAAATAAAGAAAAGAGAAAGATGAAGAGAGACAATATTTGAATTATGGGTTCCAAGTCATCCCCAAGAACCATTTATTTTCCATTCCTTGCCTTGTGAGACACTCCCATATCCCTAAATATGACACCCTCCACAAAGAATCTTGGAATTGTTTTTACTTAATACAGTGAAATGAGTCTTAAATATTTCAATTTCAGATCCCATCAATATCCCACTGTCTGAGAATGACCCAGACAGCTCCCCTCTCATCTTTAAAATGGAGCTATGTCTACCCAAGACTAAAAACATAACCACAGTTAGCATTAAATGCGACTCTCTCAAGATTATAAAAGCTGAGCCATTAAAAAAAATAAAAGTCAAAGGTAAGAGTTTCAAAGGTTTTCCAAACAAGAAAGAATGTTTAATAAATCAAAGAAGCAAAAAAAAAAAAAAAAATCATGTAGTAAAGAAAATAAGCCACCTTCATCAATCAATAAAACAAGTTTTCTGGGTTTTTTTTTTTGTTGTTGTTGTTGTTACATTCCACAACAGTAGCTTAAAAAAGGGAGGGGGGGGGGATTTGTGTTTAAAGCTCTGCTGTGCAGTGGGTCTCCCTAGTCCCCACAAGGAGGGTGGTATTTTGAAGTAGGTAAGACACAGGTGTGCATCATTTGAAATGGAATTCATTAACAGGCTGTATTATTTTGCTCAGCCTCCATGGAACATGACAATGAGCTGATAAGCTGCCACACTTCAGGCAGAGGGAGGCACATAAACAAAAGTTTTCAAATGAAAAAGCTGTGGGGTTAGGAACATATACAATATGCCCCATGCCAGCTGACTTATGCAGTAAGACAGGGAAAAAGATGATCTTTTCTTAATTTCAGTGCATTTTCAGTGTGATAGAGCACCAAATCCACTTACTAACCCCACTAAATTACTTGGCAAGGGCTGGACCCTATTTTTCTTTGGGGAAAAAAGAAGTAGCAGTGCAATATGATAATTTGTAGTTCTGGGTTTCTAATATACAATAATTCTGACCATTTAAAACAGTTTTTGTAGGAAATATTTTATAGTTAGAGAAATAGTTTTTGACATTTTGGGGGGAAAAGAACAATGGGCCGTTTACAGGTCTACACAGCAGATTAATGAATCTAATTGAGTCTGTAGGGAAATGTTTCAGTTTAACTACTGGAACTAATTTATACATTCACTACATCGTAATAAGTCAATTTAAGTTTCTGGAAATAAAACTGGATATCCTGGGTATAGATTTGAACTATAAATTTCTGCAAGAAAGGAGTCTGTGTGTTCATTATACATTGTAAAATTACCATATGGACCTGTCAACACTTCTTAGCACAGCTTTGTAATAATGTCATTTAGTTTAACATTGTAATGTGCCAACTGAATTAATGTGTATGACACAAAGCATGCCTCCCTCCCAACCTCTGCTTCTGGGGAGCTCTGCAACTTTTAAAGATTTTTCTCAAGGCAAGAGCCTCCTGCATTTACACAGAAAACTTCAATACGAAGATTGAGTGTAATCACATTTACAGGGAGCTGCTGGAAAACAAGCCGCGGGGCTCTGATACCTAAACTTTCCAGAAATATACAGTCTAAAAATGGGAATAAATCTTCACCTACAAAACCTTACACTAATCTACATCTAGATAGCAATAGCTTTCTTCATTAATTTTTTCTTTAACTGTGTAAAACCCTTTTAAGAAGGAAACTTGAGGAAACATTCTATACGTTATGACAGTTGGTGTCACTCTATTACTCAGCTGTTCTCCTCAGTCTGGATATTTATAACATGAATATAAAAACACCTTCTATCTGGATATCATTAGACTGTGACATAATAGAACCCTGTGGGAAAATAGTCAAGCAAAATGGGAAATGGGAAAAACAACTGTTAACAACTTACCATGTTTGAAGCCATATACATGTGGAATCTGATTCAATTCTCATAACCCATTTTCTAGGTGAGGAAACTGAGATGCAGAGAGATAGGGTCATTTCTCTGAGGTCTCAGACCTAGAACAGCCTGGGTTTGAACACAGGTATGTCTAATGTCAGAGCCTGAGTTCTTAACCAATACACCGTACTCTCTATCCAGAATAATAATTACTCTTAACATAGAGCTGGTACTGTTCCAGGTAATTAAATCACTTGACTCATTTTATCCTCATTACAATCACGTAACTATTATTATTATACCAATTTTATTAATGAAGAAACTGAGACCTAGACTTTATTACTGACTCAAAGTCACATTGTTAGCAAGTGGCAGAGCAGGAATTTGAAGCAAACCAAAGTGACTTTAGGATTTTATTTTCTTCACAACAACCATGTAGATGCAGTTGACCTTTGAATAAAGTAGCCATTGGGGTGCCAACCCCTGCACAGTTGAAAATCTGTGTATAACTTTGGACTCCCCCTAAACTTAACTACTAATAGCCTAGTGTTGACTGGAAGCCTTACCAATAGCATAAACAGACAATTAGCACAGATTTTGTATATTTATTGTACTGAATTCTTATAATAAAGTAAGCTAGAAAAAAACTGTAATTACAAAAATCATAAAGAAGGTACATTTATAGCACTGTACTGCATTTATTTAAAAAAAAAAAGGAAAAAATATCCACATGTGAGTGGACCCATGCAGTTCAAGTCCTTGCTGTTCAAGGATTAACTGTATATAGTTCCCTCCATGCATGTCTTTGGAGAAGAGTGGATTTCATCTCTTTCACTGAATCATAAGAGATTTATAATTCCGTACAAAAACTGGCCTAACCATTTTTTGGGTTAAAGCATTGCCTTTAAAGCTATTCCTTTTCCCTCAGAAGAGCAATACACTCTTATATAAACCTTTAGGATCACACCAATGTAGATGAGTTGATCTGATAAGCAAGCTGCCACTAGGCAGAGAGTTAAATTTCAAAGGGAGGAACCTGGGTTGAATCTCTGGTAAAGATAAAGCTTTCAGAAAAGGTCCAGGTGCTCCCTGAAAAAGCCATGCTGGGTAGGGAGTGAAACTATAGAAAGTCCTGAATACATAGGCCACCACTTTGTACCACGGAGAGAAAGGACAGATGGGAATACTGTTTGCCTCAGACTTGGACCTTTAAGCCAGCCTGACATACCCAAACACGGTAAATGGGATAACCAAAGAAAATTAACTTCTTCACAGAAAGCTTCTTGCTTGGTTTCCAGATATAACTTTCATTCAGTGTGCATTCAACAGCATTTGCTTACTTCAAGTGTCAAATTTGGTAATTCTCACAATATTTCAAACTTTTCATTATTATTATATCTGTATGGCGATTTGTGATCAGCAATGGTGATTGGCTGAAAGCTTAGATGCAATTGTGACTTGCTGAAAGCTTAGATGATAACACTTTCTAGCAATAAAGTATATTTCAGTTAAGAGATGTACATTGTGTCTTCAGACATAATGCTAGTGTATCCCTAATAGACTACAGTATGTGTAAACATAACCTGTGTATGCACTGAGAAACCAAAAATTCATTGACTTGTTTAACTGTGATATTTACCTTATTACAACAGTCTGGAACCAACCCACAATATCTTCAAGGTATGCCTTTGTAGTTCCTAGAAGAGTTGAATTTAAATATGACTTGTGTTTAAAAACCATAAGCCTAAGTATGGATCTAATAAATTGGCTGGGTAATTTTGTTGAGAAATCATTAGTACGGAATGCTCACATCAGAACTGAATGCTCTGGCTTGGCTTCTACCTTGATCAGTGTGGGACACTGGGATTTATCCTCCTTTCTTTTGCTCTTCACAGGCATTGGTGCAGTCTTGGGCTTTGGAACCCATGGTAAAGGAAGGGGTAGGTAATCATCTCATGAATTCAGGCAACCGACCTAGATCTAGATCATGCAGGTTCCAAATTAGACATTTTACCTTTGGAATTAAGTTCCAAAAGCATTATAAAATCAGCTCCTTTATTGGGAAGTCCTGACTTTGGTCTATGAACAATTTCATACGTGTGAGAAAAACCACAATACTTTATTATTTTAATAAATTTGCATTGTCTCTTCAGCAGTTTCATACGGATGCACACATCTCTTGCTTTATGATAACGGTAAATGGGAGAGAAATGCACAGGATCATTCTTCTCTTGATTACATTTGCACTTTCCCAACCAACTTCTACTTTCACCTACCCCCTGCCTTCTATATATGTCTAGCTTTTCCACTTAGATGAAACATAATTTGTTCAAATTGTCCTTTCCAAACTTTAAGAAATCCAATCTAGCATATGAGGCAACACATGGCTTTAAAATACTTAGCATTTGTATGATGCTGCTCATCTTTAGTGCACTTTAGAAGTATTAGCTAATTAATTAATTAGTTCCTGATTACAAGGGGGTAGAAGTTCAAGGAGAAAATTGACAACATTTCTCTACTTTTATAGAAAAAAATTGCTTATTTTAGGGAACATTATTTCTCCTTTCGAGTAATCTGTACTATCATAAAAATTGTTGTAGTTGCCCTTTGCTGGGACTGGGTACAATAATCATTAAAAATGAAGAATTGTACTAATAATACTAGTACAAATACAGCAATATTTTGTAAGGTGGATATGCATTTGTTAGCTTCTGTGCTCTTTAAGAACAGGAACTATATCTTGTTTTCCTTTGTGTTCTGACACCTAACAGTCTCTGGCACAGAAAATATAAATACATTAATTTATAGGTAATGAAGTCTAATTTATAGAGTTCATTTCCTATAGTGATAAATAAGAGGAGAGTCAATACAAAACAGAATTAGTTCATGTAAGAAGGAAAGTAAGAAATCAACAGTGTGGTTAATTTTCGGATCACGAAGTTATGTCTACATTCCATTAAATCTCAGCAAGAAAAGTAAGAGAAAAAAAAATAAAAGAAAACCCTACTAAATATGAGCATATTCTGTATGTAGACAATAGATTTAGCTTTTGATGCCATTTCATACAGAGAGCAATCTAATTCATTCAAACATAGTCCCAAATATATTTTCTTAGAATAGTTACCCTGATATTATAACAGTTGAATTGGTTGAGAGTGTAATCTCCCCTCATCCATCTCACATCAAACAGCTAGATATTTCAAATTGACCTTTTAGTTTTACACATGAGTTCCTGATATAAGATAGACACAAAACTAGGCTGTCCACACACATAAATGCTACATTGTTTTAATACCCAAATTACAAATTTAGCTCAAGAGATAAAATGACTGATATATATTTTTTAAATTTAAAAATAACTTTATAATTTTCTCCACTAACTCATGATCTAGGATTTAAATTTTCCCTTATGGAAAAAGAAGCTTCTGCTTTTTTCTCTATTATGGAGCAAAACCAAAACAACAACAATTTATTCTGATATATAATAGTCATGAATTGTAACCTAAATAGCTTATAAAGGTAGTCTAAAAATTTAGATTTGTGTATATCGCTCAAGATACATAAGAGAAAAATAGATGTTGAATTCAGCAATGCATCAGTGGTTTTTTAAGCTTTTTAAAATATCTGACCCTTTTGAAAAACTGATGAAAAATTCTGAAAGCTTTCCTCAGAATAAAGAAATACAAAAGTAGTACAAACACAGTATTTAACACTTTGTATTAAGAAAATCACGTACCTTAAGAAACTTATGCATGGTCCATAGACCCCAGGTCCCTTGGAAGATGGTATAAATGATAGAAGTTGAGACATCTAGAGGAAAAGGTTTAGGAGAGTACATTAATTCATATTTGGGTGTGTTGAAAGTTTCAGGGGTCAGTATGCATAATGTCGAATTGTTCAACATGTAAACCAGAAATTCAAAAACTGGAGAGACAGAGGTTTGGGCTAAAAATAAAAATTTTTGGTCATCCCTGGAGGTGATTACTAAAATCATGAGAGTGAATAAAATCAGCAAGGGAGAAAATATAGAAATAGGAAAGAAAAGATGGTTGAAAAGATGGTAGGATGCTTATTTGTAAGGAGTGTGAGAAAGAGCGAAGGAGAAGAAAGTGGAAAATGAGACACGAAACATGAAGAAGAAAAGCCGGGAAGATGATTGCCTTATGGAGAGGTTCAAGCAGCAGGTAGTCAATAGTGTCAGAAGCTTAAGGAGAACATATAGAGAGCAGAGTAAAGACCATTTAGTTTGGTGAATAGGAGATCTCTACTAAACCAGAAAGGATAAGTAATTAGATGTTAAGGATTTAAAAAGAGAAGAGAAAAAATAATGAGAAAGAGAAGCCACCATGTTACTGAGAAACTTTGCAGTCAAGTACAAGGAGAACAGAAGGTAGACAATGCTTAGACAAAATTATAGTCATCATTTTAGGTTTGAATTCAGAGAAAATTCAGGAACAGCAAAATAGTGAGCACTCCACTTCCCCCGAAATTTCATTTTCCTAACTGATTGTTTTCTCTCATGCATTGTCCTTTTTCTGAGACATCAAAAGTTGCTGAGCTGGGTAGAGTGGAGGTTTTGGCGAAGCCAGTCACTCCTATTTTAGAGAGGGACCCACGCATTTATTATGTTCATTATATTAGGACTGTGAATTGCCTGAAAAAAATAAAGCAACAAAAACATAAAAATTTAACCATAAGAGACTCTCAATCTCGCAGAACAAACTGAGGTTTGGGGGTCGGGAGAGGGTGGTGGGGCTATGGACATTGGGTGGGGTGTGTGCTGTGGTGGGTGCTGTGAAGTGTGTAAACCTGGCGATTCACATACCTGTACCCCTGGGATTAAAAATACATTATATGTTTATTAAAAAAAATAATTTTTTAAAAAAAGAAAAAAAAACATAAAAATTTAAAAAAGGATCCTTGAGACTTTCTGCCTGAAACAGAGGGACTTCTATAATGATAGGGAAGTTGTCACCTGACAACAAATGAGTCTGAATGATGTGGCTTGACTGGTAATGTTCACAAGCTGATGAAATGCTGTGAGATTTCCCTGTGGATAGAGTCTTGAGCAAAGGACTAGTGAATTTACTACAACTCTACCTCACTGAATTAGATAACAGACTAATCCTCACAAATGGGTAGGATTTAAGATATGATTGTAAGATTTTTATCCGATTGCATAAATCTACGTATAGATATGGGTTCAGATTTGTAGACACTAAATGTAACAGAAAAAGAAATGGACATTTTCATCTAGCAACTTTTATGTAGATTTTAAATCGTTTAGTATGCATTTCTCTCAATAAAAGTAGCATGCTGAAATGGAGGAATTTGTTGCAATAAAATATAAAACCAAGCTATTATGTTACTAGCTCAAGAGCACAATGCCTTAGATATTTAAATTTGTGCAGAGGGAGTTATATATAAAATTCTCTGGCCAAAGTCACCATGTACAAAGTTGGAAACACAACATCTACCTATGGCTGAACGGGAAAATTTGGAAAATGACTTTTAAAAAAATTACTTCTTTGCATGAGAATCACTAAAATTTATGGATTTTTATTTAAGCAAAGGATGCAAAATGTATTGTGGTGATAAGTATGCATGAACTCACCCTCAAAACAAAATTTCAAATATTTAGATAAAATCCTTTGCCAGCCTATTTTATTACTCCATCTGAGTTTTTATTTTCTGTGTTACTATAAACTTGCTTTCTATTTAATTCTGATCCAAGAAGACACACACATATTTTACAACACACACACACACACACACACACATACCCCTGGATCATAGTGTCAGAGCATTAAGAGCTGTAGGAAATTTTGAGACTGAAGTCTAACTCCAGCCCAGAGTTAGCAGATTTGAAACTCGGCTCACAGAAGATGAATCCTTGTCCCCAGGCCATAGTGTGAAAAGCCTGGTAAGAACTTTGGTGTTCAGGCTCATAGTCAATGACCTTTCATTCATATCACCCTCCTTCATCATTTCACAAATAACCCTCTGTAAATGTTTCACATTTTGGTATCTTATGCCAACATGTATTCCCTTCTTTTGTACCTTAAGGGGGTCATGGTGATTTCCTGTATTCCTTCAGACACAGCAAATTGGCTAAATATACAAGAGTCTAACCTCATGGTACTAACCAAGACTTTTTTTTTTTTTTTCTGAGATGGTTCTTTTCCCAGATAGAGATGGATTATTGGTTTCAAAATGAATGTTGTAAAGATAAGAATGGATTCTTTGTAGTATCTCTGTCCTGGTCCCATTTCTGCTGGATCCGTTGTGTAAGACAACACCAAATGACTTTATATGAGCTGATCTTTGAGTTTTGTGCAGAGTATCTAGCCTGAAACACTATCAACCACATTGTCATGTGCACACATAGCTTCTGGCAGAATATGTATCCAGTGGGTCATTCTAGAAATTATGATGTCTCTTGCAGTCATCCTTGGTCCACCAGGTCCATCCACGGACCACCAGGTCCATGCGTGGTATTACTGCAGAGCTGAATTGAAGAGGGAACTCTACCTCCTCACCCACACTAAATCTAAATGAAAAGGTCTTAGATAAGATGGCTCCATCCTGATTTAATCAAGGATAAATAGTCAAATAAACCATTCATTTCTTCAATTCCTAATATGTCTTTTCCTAAGAAAGGAAGAAGAACCTAGTGCTATAAGAGATGCCTGGGATCTCACCTCAGATAAACCACACACTACCTTAGTTTAATAGTTCCAAATTATTTTAAAATACATTGCATCGTTTAGCTTTACCAAAGTGTTGAACTGCACGTGTTCTCATTTAGAAAATGTGAAAAATAAGGCTTAAGGAGATTTTTCAAGGTCATGTATCTAACAAATGCGCTCTTCGTTGTTTTTATTCTTAACTGTTATTTTCAGTTTTAAAGCGCCAGGTACTCTATAGTGCTGACAGTTTTTAGCCTGCATGTAGAGTATGGGGTCCTTGATTAGGGACTATAATGGACAAATGGAAAGAGTATGGAAAAAAACAAATAGTAAGAGAATCATAAGCTCATGCGAAAGCTTCATCACCAGCATGCCATTACCAGTAGTGCCAGTGGATTTGATTTCTTGTCATCCTCTAGGGTATTGAATATTTCAGTATTCTCCCCAGATACCATAATCTCAAGATCCCTCTATCAGATGATTTATAAACCCCAATAAGAATATTTTGTCATATTGGAAGAAAGAAAGTTGCATTTTATCTCCCTTTTTTAGTTGTGAGCCTCTTTGATTGAAACGCTCCTTACGATGTCCTCCAGATCGACTCAAGTGAAATATCTGACAAGTCCCTCTGTGTCCACAGTCATCCACAGACATGGGAAACTGTCACCCATCTGCCTCCCCATGCTCTCACTTTGCTCCTGTCCTGGATATTTTGTTCTTGTGTAGCCACAAGGCATGTTAATACCCTCTTCCCTCCAAGAAATGTGAAGAGAATGGATTCTATGCTAGCTCGTGCTCCTGAGAAGGATGTTATAGATATGGCATATGTCATTGTACTGTTACCCACATATGTTCTACAAATTCTCTAGCAACATCTGCACATTTTAATGAGCGTGTTGCTTAACTGCCTGACCCACACTCACTGTTAATCATTTCCATGATTAATTGTAACTCATCAATTATTCTATCCTTCCCCCAAGTCAATTGTTTTCTCTTAACATCAAAAAATGTTTTCAGTTTGGGGAACCGTCTTAGATTCTACTGCTTTCTGTTCTATTGCCCAAATTATATGCTGTCGTAACATTTTGTTAGACTTGAATATTTGTGTTAGTCCCTTTCTTACTTTGGAGGGAAACATTTCACTTTTTGGTAAAACAATGCCATGATTTTAAACCAGGGATGGGGCAAATAAGAAACCTAAAGATGTGAAACAGATGAAACTTTTTCTTTATCACACTCCTGGGGCATTCTGTATAATAAAATTCCAATGGTAATTAATGAATCTAAAAATAATATTATGTTTCAAGTAATTCTGCAAATAAGGTAAGAATTCAGAATAACTGTCAAAACTCAAAACAAAATAATTATGTCAGTGAATTTCAAAAAGGATTACTTGAATCAATTTTAAGCATTTTTTAAAGAAGTCATGTCATTTGAAACAAATATCCACAGGTTACAGCTAAGTGTTCAAATATGCAACCATGTAGTATGAATTCAAAATCTTGTATTTCTATTTGCAAAATATACAGCTTTTTGTTAAAAAATTTTGTTGTTATGAGGAATTTCTTGATACTCAAACAACTTTAAAGGATTTAAATCTCTAAGTGTATTTTGAACATACAATGAATTTAATGTCTAGCACTAATGCAAAGTTCACTTTGTTCAAATGAAAGTTACTGTAATATTATCTGAAATGCCTTGACTTTTTTTTTTTATTATTATTCTTTTGTTAGGTAACTGATCTTTAGATAAAATTAAGCAAGCCAGGTTGGTTAAATGAGATAAGCCTCAATTAATCCTTTAGGAGACAAATTATCGTTATGGTTATTGATTGTTTCCTAGTTTTATGTGGAAACAAATTAGAGATGCTTAAAATTCTCATTTTTTTAATTTCAAGAGAATGTGTCTCTAATTAAATATATTTCTGTGTAAATGCAACAGCGCCCTCTGGAGGCTTGGAACACAGCATAACTTCCATAAATCAGTGTCTTCTTTTGTTAATCCTACATATTTTTGTTGACTTTGACATTTAATATTTTATATTCTGATAATTGGATTTGTCTCTTAAAATGATTAAATACGTTTAATCTATTACTACTTTCTAGCATGCATTCATCGTGATTTGTGTGTCATCTCATTTGTAATGCTACAATGTAATAACAAAACACACAATTCTGCTGATCTTGGTGATGTGTCCATAACTTTTCTTTTTTTTATCATGTGAAAATATTTTCCAAACAAGAAATGACAACTTTCATTTCCGAAATCCCTTCATATCTGGTTATATGCAGACAGCAGGGAACTCATTTCACCTCCTTTGAAGATTCCTCATGGAAACGGTTACTTTCATTTTTCGAGTCCCTGATCAACAAACACAGCTGTGGTTTTTCTGTGGTTTTGTTGCGAATTTATTGGAGATGGGAGAATATGGAAAGGAGCAGAGGTCAAAAAACATCGGAAAAATATCATGAGTCACTGGAACACATTCAAGAACCAGAGTGACTTCTATTGTGCCATAATAGTATAAATAAATGATCCCATAATCATTGGCCTCTCTGTAACAGCTCTACACACAAAGATCTTTTTGAAGTTCAGGGAGATGCAAACAGAGTTGTTCACCCACTATAAAAAAGGGGATGAGCGTATGACTAATACAGGGTGAGAGGAAATCATGTCATGCAACTATGAATGAAGCTCGGGCTGGCCTCTCCCGGAAGGTTTTCGAGAGGCCACATATCAGCTAGTTGGGGGTGGATATTGGAGTGGCCCTCAGTTGAGTTGGTCTCTGGGGAAGTTGGTCTTTCTTGGCTCTAGCAAAGAGAGTCAGAGGACCCACCCAGTAATGACCCCTGAAGGCAAAGGAATGACAACAAGCACGTCACCCAGAGTCCTCCTGATACATACAAAGATAACAGACAGACACAAAGACAAATGGAATTATAATTCTAGCCCCAAGCACTTAAATACACCCAGAATGGTTGCACAAAGATATAAAAACTCATAATTTATAAAGCAACTAAAATTCATGGGAAAATTTAATACTGAAATGATTATATACCTAAATAGGGAATAGGAAAAAAGGTTGGAAGAGCTAAAACTGCCTCCGACATTCTCTCCCTGAGATTCTGCTTCCCGTCCCCCAACCTTTCCTCCCCTCCTTTAATGATATCATCTAGAAGAGTCAGGTCACAATTCTGTCAGCAAAACTGGGAACTTGAACCATATTAATTGTTACAGAAGCTAAAGATGTCTGAGCTGTGTTGTTTGGGTTTTGACACTGACTTTCTTGAGTTTATCCAGAGTACATTTCATAAGTAAGCTCTCCGTGCTTTGGTTTACATAAAGTGGTGGTGGGGGGGGTTAAATGATGAGGTACTTGCAAAGCATGAGATGGTGTCTAAGAAACAAGAGCTGAATTTCGTAGAGTCTTAATCATGTCACAGACACTTAACACCTACATGGACTAGGAGCAGCTCAAAATACTTCCTAAGTACTAACCAGGTGACTCTTCCTTACAACTATATGAGATCGCTAATGCATCATTGTCACCACCATCTGCTTCGTTGGTAAATCTGAGACACAGATTAAGCAACTTTCCCAGACACACAAGCTAACAAGTTCTGGAGCCAGCATCGAATCCCAGGCAATCTGGCTACTCTACATTCTTAGCAGCAAGGTGATTTTGCTATTCTGCCACTGCCATCATCATGGTCATTATTGGACAAGACCGTCCTATAACTTTCTGTTGCCAAACCTGTCAGCTAAACCTGTATCACAAGATAGTGAGGACAACTCTCTCTGTAAATGTAAATACAGTGGTGTGATTGAGAGATCAGCGTAAGAGATGGCATTTGAGAAATAATGCTTTGCTTCTTAAATTGGCCTTAACATTTACTTTTTTATATCTGTTCTTCCCTGGGTGGTCATAAGTTCCTGAATGATCATCCCTCTAAATTCCAGGTAGACTTAAGGTAGAAATGGGAAATCAAATGAGAAAAGGGAACACAGCGAAGGCTGCTGCAAGGGGCCTCTTGTACCCTTCACACCCAGGCTTTTGGTTGTGCATCTGTCCTGGCAGTTCATCATCACAGTGCTGTGGCTTTTCCATCAGAATCATTCCACAGTGATTCTCACAGGTTAACACTGGAACTGTAGAGGGACCCATACCTTCCTAGAAAGTAGTGGACTTATATCTGGTGACATCTGTGCTTCTTGAGTCATGAAAGAACAATGGCAAGCGCCCTGAATAAGCCTGGGAGTTTTGATGTCATGTTTTTGGCTCTCAATGGCTTTGACCCAGCTCCTTCTATAAAGGACATTGCTTAGCTTATTGCTAACCCTGGGAAAGGGCATCTGTGCACATTCCTCTTAATCATCAGATCTCGGACTAAAGTGTGAATCAGAATTTTCCCAAAGATCCTGATTCTGTATGTCTAAAATGGAATCCAGAAAATTGTACATTTTCAAGTGATTCTGATGCAGGAAACTCATGGACTGCACTTAGAGAACAGATCAGGACTAGTTGGTCTGGGAGCCAGGGAGAGGGGTGATCTCCTGGGGAGCTATTTCACAAATTCATGTGCCTGAATGCCACACTAGACCCCAAGAATCAGAATCTCTGGAAGACAGAGGACTGAGCTTGTGTTTTTAAAATGAGCTACTGGAGTTTTCTGCAATGTCCCCAGAACTTGCTCTGTTCTGGGATTGTGGCTTAAAAGCAGTGTTGAGTAGAGTCCTAGGAATTTAAGAAGTGCTTCAAAGCCTTTTCTCTGGCCAAATAGGCAGGCATTTCCCTTCAGGCTTCTCACCAAAGGTCTGCTTGTGTTGCTTTTTAAAAATATTGAGATTCCACACACATCATGTTCTCCCGTTTTTAGAGAAGGGAGGGTTTCTGGGGGAAAAAAGAAAAGTATATATTTCAAAACCACACCTCTAAAATTAATATTAGGGATTTCATTGAGGCCATATAATTAATTCTGGTCATTTTGAACTAGCTCTGTATCCAGCTCCATTCCCCATGCTCCAACAGACAAGATGTGATATTGAGAGAGGGTCTTAAATCATGGAAATCTGAGTCATAAGTGATACAAAGAACCTATTGATTCTATTTTAAGCCCATAACCTAAAACACACAAATACTTCTCATTTTGTTGTTATCTAAAGATAATTCTATGGAAACAATCATAAAATCAATAAATTGACATCTGAATCCATATTAGTCATAACTGATTTCTCATATGCCTTCCACTTCCACTCAGCTCCAAGCATCAAGAAAAAAGCTGATTTATTCTCTGTAAGTTTCAAAATGAGCACATGGACTGAACTGAATGTTCTATTTACTACTGGTTACAAACTGACAAGGTTGCCATTGGACCAAGAAAAATGTTTCTACTGCGATTATTAATATTTGTTGAGAACCCAGGGTCTGGATTGCGACCATAAAATTTATAATACAAAATTTATAGTCTGTCAAACACTAAAAGTCAAAAACTAAAAACAAGAAACAAATTTGATGTAAAAATATAGGTGAACTAAAGAACCAGAGTTAACTACTTTCATGACAGATATTATTCTTTAATTCTTAAAGATATCTTGACTTGAATAGGATCATCTTGAGACACAAGATCAACTGAATAATTAAAATATTTGGACAGGAAACCCTTATAGTTACAAGTTCTGATTTTGCTGCCCATTGAAGAGAATGATAATCAATGAAATGGACCAAGTAAGTTTGACCCAGTTCAACTACTAATTTTACCGCTCTGCTCATCATCTTCACCCCTCCCCACCAGAGCTTCCAAGTGGCAAATAGGAGCTATAAATACTTTATTCTCTGTCCCCAAGTACAAAACAAAAAACAAAAACAAAAACAAAAAATAGACACATAGCTTGAACTTAGCCTCAAGACAGGAGAAACGTAATAAAGTGTATTATGGCTGAAAAAAAAATTTTAAAACATTTTCAGAAACAACATCTTAGGATAGTCATCCATTTAACAAATATTTGTTGTGTCCCTACCATGTGCTAGGTGTGGAGGAAGCAAAAATGAATAAGAGGCAATTATTTGCCATTTGGGAAAGAGTTTTTTGAACTGCAAGCTGTGGCCCATTATTAGGCTGTGAAATCAATAGAATAGATGGTGACCAACAATTAAAAAAAATAAGAATACAAATTATCAAAAGACATTGCCTATTGTAAGGGAATATATTCTTTTTTTTTTTTTTTAAGATTTTATTTATTTATTTGACAGGCAGAGATCACAAGTAGGCAGAGAGGCAGGCAGAGAGAGAGGTGGAAGCAGGCTCCCTGCTGAGCAGAGAGCCTGATGCGGGGCTCGATCCCAGGACCCTGGGATCCTGACCTGAGCTGAAGGCAGAGGCTTTAACCCACTGAGCCACCCAAGTGCCCCGGGAATATATTCTTTTAAAGGCGATTCTGTTGCAATCTGTGTCTGTGTGTGCTGTGCATCACAACATAAAAATGTATTTCTAATGGTAATTGTATTTGAAGTTTGAAAGCCACTGATACTCTACCTAAAGAAACAGACAATTAAATAGATAAGTAAAACAAAATATCACCACAGTGCTCTTTCACTGGTATAGAAAAGTAAGCCTGAAATCTAAGGAGGGAGAGCAACCATCTCTGTCTGGGAACTAAAGAAATGAGTGTTGAGGAAGGGTATTGATATTTGAACTGGGTCCAAAGGGATGAAATTAAAGGTAGAGAGGGTGATCCTAAAAGGAAATTCCAGGAAGAAGAAACCAACTGTGCAAAGAGTTCTGAAAGGGAGCACTGTGTTTAGAGTGGTGGGAATGTGTCTGTGGGGGAGCATAGCGTTTACGGGAGTGAGGGAAGGGGAATGGCATGCGATAAAAATGGAGAAGTGCATCTGAAACAGGCTGGCCATAGAAGAAAAGAATGACAGAGCCACTTTACTCTGTTTTGTTTGTCTGTTTGTCCTTCAGGGTAACACTGTCACCAAGGTGGACTGGGAAAGAAAGGCAAATGAGGAAATCATGGCAATGATACTGAACATGGTGAGGGTGGAAATAAGTACCTCATTTAGGAAAATGCTAACATAAAACCTGTATGAGACCACCACTAATTATGCATGTGCGCTGTGACAGAGATGATTCCACAATGATCCTATTATAATAGAACTACATATCTATGTATCCACATATCTATGGATACATAGAACATAGATACATAGAACATACATAGATAAAAGTATCAGAATGTAAGAGACACATCTATTTCTCCTCTTTTAAATTCACATTTTTTTCAGTGGTGGAGCATTATGAAATTTTTTGAGCCTTCACTTTTTAGTCTGCTAAACGGAAATGCATGTAATATAAATTAGAAGCCTTTAGTAAGGGGCTTCTAACTTTGTACCCTTTTGAACAGAATATGGTGTGCTATTATAATGGCTTAATTGTGGAATGTTAAACACATGTTTGCTAGTGTCATCCTCACTATGATTCAGACAACTCACTTTTCAAATCAAAGGCAGCATTATTAGCTTAAAGAAGTCAGAGAAAGAAGCTTATTATTTTTCTTTTACTTAAATATAAGTCTAAGAGAACAAATTCAGGTAAGATTCTCATGGTACCGACTTATTTAGGTAAGAGAGAAAATAAATAAATAAATAAATAAATAAATAAATAAAATTGCTCATATTATCAAAATAATAGAAAAGCCATTTTCTTTCCTCACCTTGTTCACACCAAGGACACATAAGGCTCTAAGCATTATCCTCTTACCCTGCCATAATGAGAAAGAATCTTTGTGATCTTGGTGTTTGCTAATTGACACATTTCAAACCTTCCATCTGGGCGTCACAGAGTCATTTGCTCCCCAAAGGAAGATAGCCAATTCACAGGAGAATCCAACTAAAAGCAAGCCAACCCACACTCTGGGATTCTTCAGAATATAAGGTGTGTGGCCCAAAAATCTGCCTTAAACAAGATTCCACTATTTCCTGTCCATATACAAATGTTGATAACCACTCTCAGCAATACTTTTTTAGAATTATAAAAGTCCACATTAAAATAAGTTACTAGTTATTGAGAAAACTTGAATATATAATGGCTGAATCATGCTCCATATGTGGGACTGTGTAATGCCTTGTCAAAGTAACCAAGTGAGATTCCTTGTGGTTTGTATGAGAACCTTAGAATGGATCGCCAGGTGTTGTGGACCCAAGGAATGTGGCTTGCTAAAACCCAAGAGCCCTGACTGAGAATTTAGAGACTTGGATTCCAAATTTCCCTCTTTCTCCAGCTGACAAATGTCAAGTCTGCATGTTTCCTTAAAGTTTGTTCACCCAGTGGCATCTGGGTGGTTCAGTCAGTTAAGCATCCAACTCTTGTTTTTGGCTCAGGTCATAGTCTCAAGGTCTAGGATCTAGCCCTGCATCAGGCTCCTTGCTCAGCAGGAAGTCTGCTTCTCCCTCTCCCTCTGCCCCGATCCCTTCTCCCTCTTTCACTCTTTCTCTTTTCTCTTTCTCTCTCTCTCTCTCTAATAAATAAATAAATAAATCTTAAAAAAAAAAAAAATGTTTAGAGTGCCTGGGTGGCTCAGTTGGTTAAAACCTCTGCCTTCGGCTCAGGTCGTGATCCCAGGGTCCTGGGATCAAGCCCTGCGTTGGGCTTCTTGCTCGGCAGGGAGCCTGCTTCCTTCTCTCTCTCTGCCTGCCTCTCTGCCTACTTGTGATCTCTGTCTGTCAAATAAATAAATAAAATCTTAAAAAACAAAACAAAACAAAACAAAACAAAACAGTTTGCTCACCCAGGAAAGGAGGAGTTGAAATTAGAGAGATGGTAAGATCTTTTCTAGCTCAAATGGTGTTCAATTTTATAAAAAGCTTAGAAAATAAGAGAGAAGGTAAAGTACCTTCAGCTTGCTATGCTGGTAGCTGTTAAGACGAACCTGAATCGGAAATAAAACAGAAAAAGTCATGAACAACTTTCATATGGGCACCATTCAGAGTACGCAGGTGGAGAGGAGGGGCAGCAGCAATTATTGGACTTCCCATCTTGAAAACAATTTACTTGTAAATGCCTCTAAGAATGGTGGATTGTGTCTTCTTCTCTATAAAATGACTTCCCTTGTTCACCATAAAGTGCAGATTTTATAGTTTCACATGACCAGCCTACGAATTATTAATAATACTTATTTGTTCACTATTCTGCGCGTAGGTGGGGAATAAAGAGCAAATAAAGACTTGCTCTCTCATATTTTCCATATCTAGGATTTCTTAAACGTTGGAAAACTATTGGTTTATGTAAAGGCACATTGTCTTTGGGGAAGTTTATGGCCTTGTCTTTCTAAGAGAAATTAAAACTACACGTCTGGCATCCAGATGGCCAACAGACACATGAAAAAATGCTCCACATCACTCGGCATCAGGGAAATACAAATCAAAACCACAATGAGATACCACCTCACACCAGTCAGAATGGCTAAAATTAACAAGTCAAGAAATGACAGATGCTGGCGAGGATGCGGAGAGAGGGGAACCCTCCTACACTGTTGGTGGGAATGCAAGCTGGTGCAACCACTCTGGAAAACAGTGTGGAGGTTCCTCAAAAAACTGAAAATAGAGCTACCCTACGACCCAGCAATTGCACTCCTGGGTATATATCCTAAAGATACAAACGTGGTGCTCCGAAGGGGCACGTGCACCCGAATGTTTATAGCAGCAATGTCCACAATAGCCAAACTGTGGAAAGCGCCTAGATGTCCATCAACAGATGAATGGATAAAGAAGATGTGGTATATATACACAATGGAATACTATGCAGCCATCAAAAGACATGAAATCTTGCCATTTGCGACGACGTGGATGGAACTAGAGGGTATCATGCTTAGCGAAATAAGTCAATCGGAGAAATATAACTATCATATGATCTCTTTGATATGAGGAAGTGGAGATGCAAGGTGGGGGGGTTTGGGGGGAGGTAGGAAAAGAAAAAATGAAAAGATGGGATTGGGAGGGAGACAAACCATAAAAGACTCAATCTCAAGAAACAGACTGAGGGTTGCGGGGGGGAAGGGGGATGGGAGAGGGTGGTGGGGAAATGGACATTGGGGAGGGTATGTGCTATGATGAGTGCTGTGAAATGTGTAAACCAGACGATTCACAGACCTGTACCCCTGGGGATAAAAATACATTATATGTTTATTAAAATAAAAAAATTTAAAAAAAAAAAAAAAAAAACCTACACGTCTGGTAATAAAATATGATTGTGGACTTTTACCAAGATTCTCCTAGAGAACAAATCCACTCACAGCTAAATCTAAGTTCCTCTGCTGAAACACTTTGGATCTCTGGGAAATGTATCCTTTTTCTAGATTTTCAGTTCTGGAAAATCTAGGCAAAATAGAAATTAGCAGATGGACTGAAAAACCATCAGAATAATGTTTTTGGTAACAAATTCTCAGCAAGTGCCCTGTGAGCATGTTTCCATCTGAAAAGGACTGCAGCTGTCTTTCCACGTTAATGCAATGAGTAATACTCATAGGCTTTAGTCAACTCTTGGATAGGAAATCAACTCCTAACATCAAGGTAAAATCAAAGTGCTATTTTTTTTTTATTCCTCTCTCCACTGGCTTAATTTAGGCATATTACATCATTTCAAGTTTAAAGTGGCCTTGGCCATTTTTATCAATTATCATCTTTGTTTTGCCAGATGGAGAAACACATTTTTCTGTTCAGTGAGAGAGGTTTGAGCATACTTGCTGAAAGGTGAATGAAAGAACTCAACTTAAATGTGTGCTCTTCTTTGGTGGAGCTTTGTGTCATTGTGATACTCAGGATTGATGGCTTTCCAGTTCAATATGAAAGCCTGGCGACAACACATATGCATTCAGTATGTACTAATGTTATGTATCTGTATGACAAAGAAGATAAATAGTTGCTCAATATTCATTACTTCCCCCACCGACGTATACTACCTGGCATCTCTTTCCTGCTTGCAACATGGTAAAAGTTTTAGTTCCAGGGAATTTGCTCCTTTTGCTTAGTTCTGCTTCTACCAGCACAAAGTAATCACACGTGGCTAATGGCTACCATATTAGATAGTGTAGATTCATACTTTGACTTACAAAGCATCCCCAGATTTTGGGTAATGGCCACCCAGATCCTGAAATCCAAAATTGTTCCTGACTGCCATTCGTCGGTGGCTGCAAGTGCCCTTTTTGTCTTATGAAGTATAACTCAATGTCAAAGGGGTTTATGTAATATTTAGGCCTGTATTACATGAAATTAATCTTAACATGAAAAATTTTTTGATTACAGAGTATGGTTTGTCAGTGATTGATTAACTAACTCATTTATTCATATAATAATGCCACCATTTACTTTTGCTTATATTCTTGAGCTGTAACAGAAAGTTTCTATTCGTGATATGCTAGAAGGTGCATTACATGGTTATCATAATCTTTCCACCTGTTTTACTAGGCTCTCTGGAAATAACCTCTTATTTACTTTGTTAATGACGCTGCCTTAAGACAACTTTCTTTATAAAGCACCAACATTTGGGGACAATGATGTTATTATGTATAGAAATTCCTAATCTTTTCTCACTTTTACCTCTACACTCACCTCATTGGTGTGGAAGGAATAAAACCTTTATTTTCATCATGTCTTCTTCATAAATAATTACATTTGGAAGTGAAGTGCACACTCTGACTCTTGATTATACTGTATTTCTTTCTTGCCTTTCCTGTCTTTCCATATGTAAAATGAATTGAGGACATTAACAAAGATCTTCTAATTTATTTATTTTCTACCTTACCAGGATAAATGATAGGTGTGAAATAAATTAATAAAATCCTGTATGTTGATTTCTTTGTTGACAAAACCTTTAATAGTGAAGGAAGCCAAGAATAAGCTCATTAATAAATCAATTAATCAATATTTATTTATGGTCTACTATGCACCCTGAATTAAGAGATGTATAAATAAAGAGCTGAGATTCCAGCTCTCAGAAAACTTCTCGTAGTTTCAAAAACCAAGACAAACACTCAAGAGGCTACTGTGGCACAAAATAATATGGAATTAATTACTACATTTATGTAGAAAATCTGTAAGCATTTTATACTGTAATGCTGTAGGACTTTAGGAATCAGAGAGATCAGTGAAGATAAGAATAAACAAAGAAAAATTCATGGAGAAGATGGTACTTCAGTCCTGCCTTGTTTAGCAAGTTAAATTTGATGAGACCCCTGAGAAGATAGACAATATTCCAGGGAGAGAATTACTCACATGCAAGTCAGAAAGACCCTGGAAAAAGACAGTGCTAGTAATTGGAGAGGTTGGCATGGGTTCCAAAGAATCTTGAAAGGAAAAATGGAAAGTAAGTTCTAGCTCTACGTGCAGCACACACGCAATAGAAAATCTCTGTCCTCCATTCAATAATATCATATTTTAACAAGAATGACTACGTCCTAAGATTTTCTTCTGATTCACAGATCTTCACAAAGAGAACTTCCTTTTATCCTTTTCTTTTTTATTCTTGTATTACTATTATTACTATTATTATTTTCTGAACACCATGAACCCACTCGATATCAGAGGATAGCTTCAAGCACATTGGTATAGTCCTCTCCTCACAAGGTGATCAAAGAATAAGTGAGTAACAAGGAAGGGTATAAGGAGAAACAAGTTTCTGAAGCTGGATTCTGCGTACTCAGCATTCCTTCATGCATCCTCTCACCCTCTCCTCTCCACAAGAAATATTTCACTGGAATGGTACCAAAATGGCAGCTGGGGAATCCAAAATGCAAACACTACCCAAATTATATTTATTTTCAATATAAATTTACATCTAAACTTTCTCCTTGTGCCTTCTATGTTGTTAGGGTAGTCTTTTGCCATTACCATGATAAATTAATAAAAGTAAGTCATTTTAGAGCTGCAGTTTGCATCCTAGGTAATTGAGTGCTGTTGGAAACCAGAGAGCTTAAGGAGGAACAGCATAAAAGTTGAGCAGCATTTTTATCTTGCTCTTTGTACAAGGGAGATGCCAATTCAATTCAATCTGATGTTTCAGCAAGATTTTGTTGATCTTGTTTCAGGTTAGAAAAAATAAAATCTAAAGCCCTTGCCACAAACATAGTACTCATATACAAATATATATGACAGGCGTATGTAGAATATAGGATAAATATATGCCCAGAAGCCAATGATATGCAAATTTTGCTGTAAATTGTCTATTACTGTCACCACTTGTCAGCATGTCACCAAAACAGTAGCTATCTTAGACCATAACTCTCTCTAATGAGTAAATTAAAGGATTGTGAAATCAGGAGAATGCATATTTTTAACACTAACAATCATAATAATATTATGATGGAAAATCATAATAATATGGAGTACCTGTATCTTGCTACAAGAAAAATTGCAAAAACAATCCACTAAAAATGGTCTAGATTAAAATTACTAATACTATAAAGGTCACTTCATGGTAAGCTAAAGAACTTAAAGAAGACAAGTGGATTTCTCCTTTCCAATGTTTTCATAGATTTTGGGGTTAAAAGTGTGGTGAAAAAATATAGGGGAGACATAACTTTCTAGGTAGAGGTGAGCTAGAGCATCCAGGATTATCTTCTTTGCTAATCTTTTGGAACTTTCTTTTCTGTTTATCTCTATTGTATAATGAGCCCAGACTAAAATTTACTTCATTTATGTAAGCATTATCCCATGAGGACACTGCAGATTCCAAAGAACTCTTCACTGGTGTAGACAATCTCAGTACATGGCAGCTTAGGTGTGTTAAGAGTGTAAAAGCATGTAATTGTCTTCCCTTGTTATAATGAATAATGTTGTAGAAGCCTATGAAGATTCATCCTTCCTAACGGACGTTTTACAAGTTTCCTGTCAGTGTCTAAGTCAGCCTGGGGCTAAGAAATGAAAACGGGATGTATGTCAATTTAGTAAATAATTTTCAGCCTCTACACGCAGTCAAGAGACTCTTGGTATTAAAATTAAAAAATTGCTGCTCTCAATTAGCAATACTACGCTTAAGATCTTTGACTATTATCTAGGTTAACTAGCCCTTTTGCCAGGAAGGGTCCAGGTCAATGATGTAGACTTAGAAGCATCACTACAAAAGGTAATGTTAGTAAAAAGAAACTCTAAGAAAATCTTAGTCATATACAATGCTATATGTTGCAAAAACTTTTATTGATGATATTTGAACATCAGGGGTTATATTATGTTATAAAAATACTAGAAATATCTCAGGAAACAAATCTAGGAAAAGAGAAAGGATAAAGAAAACAGGTTAATTTGAACAAGATATATTCCTGGCACCAATATTAATATGATTGAGCCCTGACCTTTGGAATATTGCATGCATTATTAATCCATTGAAGACAGTAGGTAATATGACTTTATATGCTTTTTAGGTTATAATTTGCATAACTGGGGATGTAGTTTATTTTTTTCAGCACCTTGCATGCTGTGAGTGCTCAATAAATACTAAACAACAATAATATGGTGTGTAGTGTATTACTGAGCCTTCATTTGCATGGCCATCTGGAAAACTCTTGTGTTGTAAACACTGGTTTTATTTTGAGTAAGAATGAAATTCTGCAGAAGTTGTTTAGCATTCTTGGTTCAAATTTTTTCCTGTTTTTCACCCTTTCATTTGGTAGAAAATGTGAAATAATCCAAAGAGTTTGAGGCTTTTCAGTGTAAGAACTGGAAGATTTGGATAGATTATATTTACATGATGGCATGTGTTTTATTAAATTAGCTTTCCATCACTGTTTTGGAAATCCATATCTTTTTTTTTAATTTTTAGACATCCTTTTTACTTTCATAAGTCTTCTTCACCAATTATATATGTAGGAAGGTAATTATCAGATGAGGCCTAATTTTTTCTGTTCATCCATTTATCTATTTTTATAATTGAGATATAATTCACATACCATAAAATTCATTCTTTTAAAGTGTAATTCAAACTTTTTTAGTATATCTTCAGAGCTGTGCAATCCTCGCCACCATTAATTTAAAAATATTTTCATCATGATAAAAAGAAACATGGTATCCATTAGCAGTGACTCCCTGTTTTCCTCCAACCCTTCCTCCTAGCCCTGGACAACCACTAATCTATTTTCTGTTTCTATAGATTTGCCTGTTCTTCATATTTCAAATAAATGGAGTCATACAAATGTGGCCTTTGTGACTGACTTCTTTTACTTAGCATAATGTTTCCAGGGTTCATTCTTGCTCTAGCATGTACCAATAATTTGTTTCTTTTTATGGCAAATAATATTCTATTGTGTGGATATACCGTATATCAATTCACCAGTTGATGGACTTTGAGTTGTTTCTACTTTTTAGCTATTATAACTAATGCTGATATGAACATTTGTGTACAAATTTGGGGACAGGTTTTCATTTCTCTTGAATATGCACATAGAAGTGAAATTGCTGGGTCATATGGTGAAACTATATTTGACTTTTTGAGAAATTGCAGACTGTTTTCCAAATTGACTATACTACTTTACATTCTCACCAGTAGTGCCTAGGATTCCAATTTCTCCACTTCTTTGCCAATATTTTTTATTATCTGTCTTATTGATTACAATTATCCTATGAGTGTGAAGTGGTATTTCACTGTGGTTTTGATTTGCATTTCCCTGATATCTATTTATTTTTAATCTACTAAGTAATTAACACAGGCTACAAGTTATTGGAAAGGGTTAGCTAATCTGTATAAGAAACATAAGGGTCAGTTGGAAGATAAAGAAGAGAGGCAAAATACTTCTCCCAAATCATTTGAACTAGATTCAAAATTATTTGAAACTTTCAGGGTGTCCCAGGAAACCTACAATCAAAGTTTGGGGGAAACCATCAAGTCCTGAGATAAACTCCCATGAGAGCAAAAAGTATTAGCGGACAGGCTCTTACATTGGAATTGTTGTTATAATAGAAGACAGATTATCTGGATTAGTGCTTAGACATTGATCAGTCAAGATCCCAGAAGGAAATAATTGTCATATTCAGTGGAGGCAACTTAAAATAGTTCAATGACTGAACATTTTACAGAGATGTGGACAGGGTTAGGGGGAACGAACAAGCAATGGTGGAGCTCCTGGAAACTAGCAGTAGTGCTAAGTCATTATTATGCTTAGCTCAAAGTGTCAAAGGTAAGAGACAGTATTCCCTCAAACCATTACAAGCTGTAATTATGGGAGAGAAGCCATCAAAAGGAACCATGATCTTATGTGGACGAACGCAGACAAGATTAAAGCTACATTCCGGACTGTGTATGAAGAGGAATAAATACCCTGATCTTTTCCTTTTCCCATACCCTCATTCTTCCACCAATATCTCCCATTGGTCAAACCCAACCAGAAGGCAAAAAGCAAAGCAGCTTGTGTATGACATGCATAGATATTAAAATCCCAGGACATAGAACATAGCAGAGAAGAGCAGATAATGGATCTGGAATGACAATCAGATGACACATCCCAGGAGGAAAAGCAGTAATGTGCTCTCCACGCTAGCAGCAGCCACAGAGACAAGTGGAGGGACTTTTCAAACTGTTGACCTTTGACCTGCTTTTTCAAAGCTTCTGGCTTTGATGGAAGCAACAGCAGCATTGTGGTCCACCCGAAGCAACTAAGTTCAATTCCAAATGGTTCCACCATCAGGATGGGGCCCAAGCAGTGAAGAGGAGCAAACAGACACTGTATAGTCATTGGGTGGGGGTTAATGTCAGCATCACTTAGAAGTTGGGAATTATTAGTTGATTGCATTCTCTAGGTCTCATGTGTTACCCTCTGACACAGGGTGTTAGAATTGGCAACAAAGGAAGAGCAATGCATTCTAGAAAAACACCTTCTGATGGCAGGGGCAGAATGCCTCCCACTTCAAGGAATACATCTATACTTGTAAAATAAGAATACAAGTGACTAGTCCATATTTGGAAATACTATGATGGAACTATTATCTATACTCTAAACTATAAATTGTGTCTCTTATATCAGCTTTCTCTCTCTCTCTCAAAAATCTAGTCTAGGGTATTTGGTTTTGTCATGGCAATGATGCTTGAGTATAATAATCTATTTTTTTTTTCTCTCTCACACTTGCTTTAATTATTAGGTATATTTTCACATGAAAAATGAGGTTCAAAAACATAAGGTTTATTGTTTTCATGCATTTTCAACAGAATCAGAGTACTGCTACAAGATGTACTAGAAAATTGATGAGTTAGAACAAAGAGGAAAGTTTTCAGTAAAGAGTTAAATTTAAAGTTTGGTGGCCTATAGGATAAGGAAGGGGCTGTTCCAGATAGATAAGGCCACACAAGAGCAACTTCAGGAAAAAGCTGAAGGAATGTGCAGCTTTAAAAACAAAAGAGAACAAAACTAGAGTACATTGTCTTTCATTTGTCTTTACACAATAAATATTTATTCTCAGTAGGGAAGCTCCTCATCAAGTCAGTTGATTTGAGTTGAGACTCTGAATTCTCAAAATAAGTGTTAATACCAGCCATATTACCTGTCATGGAGACTTCACGTTCAATAAAAACAGGTTGCTCTTTGAGTATCTCGCATTTCTGTGAGGAGTTTTTTCCTAATCTTCACTCCCTTCTTCTGTTTCCAGCACGAAAGATCAAATGGCAAACAGAATTTTGAATCTAATATCTAATATCTAATATCTAATGACTGGCAAGTACAGGATTCCACTTCTTCAGAGGATAAATATGCCAGGAAATCAAATCATTCTAACATAGCCCCAGCCGAGCAACGCATTTCCTAATTGTTGGCAAATGCGTGTGTGTTTATAACACCTCACATGGTTTCATTTAGAAAAACTGTATTGTGTGGGTTTTTTTTTTTTAACATAAATATAGGTGATCCTGTTAATCAACACTTTACAGAAGCATGGGTACTGTTCCTTCATTTTTATGCAAATCCTTTCCACAACCAGACAGGTGCATTGTCTGCTTTCTATTCATCATCAAGAAATCCAATAACTTGGCTGTGTACCTACATCTGGTTAGGGTTTGACCCAATATGTACTTGAATGTGGATTTCAAATACACGCAGGTGTTGAGCCTATCAGAACTACAAGCAATTGGAAACTCGTTCACGCCTCAAAGGCAACCAGTGATTTAAAAAAAAAAAAAAGATTATAATTTGGACTTTGATATCTTTTTTTGGTGGGGAGAGATGAAGAAGGGAATTTGTTTAATTACTGGAGCACCACTGAGAACTAGGTTCTCTAGAATTCTGTTATGCTTTGAAATGTGACTTCATATAATTTTTGAGAACTGACATATAAAATGAAAGAATTGAATGATATTTCAAAATCAAAGAAAGACCTACAGCCTCTGTTTGGTAGTGTATTTTTCACAGTGTTTGCCTCCAGAAGTGACCTTCTCAATGGAGCACAGAAGTCAGAAAAGAGCTGAACTCTGGGGACAAGACAACAAGCCATCCATAACGAATGGTAACATTGCAGCTCTGCTTCTCCTTTGCCATCACCCCCTCCCGACCCCTAGTGTGCTCGAAGGAGGACACGGATGCCACTACATATAGGCAGCTATTAATCAAAGAGCCCCTTTTGGATACTCACATGTTGAGAAGATTAAGGCCTATTTTTAGTTTTCAGGGGACAGAGCTGCTAACACATAAGGTCACAGTCAGCTGCTCTGTAGCAAGGAAGATTTACATGCCCACAAGAGAGAGGAAGTAAAAAGCAAGAAAGAGCAAGATAGCTTTGAAAACTGTCTGTTGTCTCATGGCCATGCAAAGAGCTTAAAAGCCTGGGAGAAAAAAGGGGGAAAAAATGGGCCGCTAATATATCAATGACCAATTTATAATCTTGTAAATGTGCCCTTAATTTCTAAGGCAAATTTTGTTGGCAGCATAGGGATTTGGAAGGAAGAAAACCTCTTTGTACCTACAGCAGTCAGAGAAAAGGGATAAGGGGGGAAGGAAGTTCTAAAGGGAGTGTTGACAAGGCATGGACTTAAAAATGACTGAAAAAGACGTAATGAGCTCATACGGAGCACTAGAAAGGACGAAGAATGAGAACATAACAAAGAGGAGAATCAAACAGATTTAGCATCTACTTTATTTGAAGGGGAAAAAGGGAGGGAGGAAGGAGAAAATGTGATCTGTCATTGTAGAACATCTTTCTTGCAGGCTAGACCAAGTATGCCACCTCAGGAATTGAGACAGAAGCCAGCTCCTTCCCCCATGGCTGAAATAAATGGCACATAGCTGACATCTCTCTGAGGCCAAGGGAACATGGCAAGGTATCATGAACCTAGGTGAGCGAAGAGCTTCCTTAATAAGGAAAGATTTCTAAATGATGGACCAAGTCCAATGAAACTCTCAGGGTAAAAACCACCTCCCAGACACTTGTTATGGATTAGAGGGTGACAGACCTGGACTAACGCAGAGAAGAAAATCAACTGAATTTGATGGATATTTAATTTGCTTCATTGAAGGACTTCACTTGAGAGCTGTAGGAATGCACTAATTTAAACCCAGAAATCAGTTGTAAGACATAGAGATTATATCCGACCCATTGGTGCCCCCTATAATGATTTCAAACCTATGAGTTGAATAAGGAAGGAAGGAAGAAGTTCAGTCCAGCGGCCGCCAGGGGTGACTAATTCCACCGCAAAATACACCTAGATCCCGCAAGTCCAAAAGACATTTGACTCACTCCATTTCATTTTCTTTTATCAACAGTGGTCCTGCCCATGGTTACCAAATGTGTTTCTTCACTAGACATTTTCGTAAGCCATCTTCAAATTTCTAAATGTTCTTTTCAACACTGGTTGGCCTGAGAGCATTGAAACACTTTTCAAAGTTGTCTAAATGGAACCTAGAGGGGCTCCGACTTGAGTAGCGTTGACTCTCTAGGTAGCATTCACAATCCTTTTATTGTGAATAAAAGTTATTTTATGTCTTATTCTAAGAAGCATCATGGTTTGATGTGTCCATGCACTCAACAAAAAATTATGAAAAACCTACTGTTTTGATTATTTTCCCAGATGCTGGGATAAAAGAAATATAGGGGTGAATAAAAAGTGATTTCTGCCCATGAAGAGCTTGGAACAGCTAGAGTTAAAATGTATCAGCTCCTAGTTTAATGGTTTATAGTGTTTGAATTAAAAAAAAAATCTCAGCATTATTTCTTTCCCTGACTTATCCTAGGGGTGAGCTAAATATTTAAGTGTATTATAAAAGATCATATTCTCTTTACTATTTTTTCTTTCACCTGAGAATTCCCATCAGCATTGAAACTGGAAACATACTTTGTGGTTTCTCAAAATTTCACTGACTTCAGCATGTTAAAAAGAATACCCAAAAGGCAGATATGTTTTTCTTCTATGCTGCTACTCAACTTTTTCTTCCCCTCCTCCAACACAGGAAAAAAAAAAAATCTTATAACTAAAATGGTCTCCTGCTTGGATTAATTTTCTTCACCAAAACACTGACCATTGTCAAATGCCGTGCATCTCCATGGAAACTGTTTCCTTGGCCATAGACAAAGGTCTGTCTATAATACAATGCCATGAAAGTGTCTGAGGTTGTAGACCCCGTGTTTAAAATCAGTGCAAGGGTAGAGTGTAGATCTTATATTATTTCTGCCTGTCTGCTGCAGCTGGTAGGCCTTCATTCCAAAATAATATTTTTTCAAATGAAGTAGCAGAAAACAGCTTTACATTTTTGTTATCCCTTCCAGCACAAAATAAAAAATGCCTGTGCTGCCACTACCTGATTCAATCAAGTGGAGTACATTTGATACCCACAGGCTACAAGTGCTGGAAAAGCTGACTTGTATTTTAATTAATAATGTGCTACACTTTTTCAACAGCCAGGCCTTTGGCAATCTGATTTGCTTTGTTCATTATTTGCTGTAAACAATTTTCAAACAACATGTAGGCAACTCTATTTCTGAATATTTCCTGCTAATTCATAACATTAACAAAAATGTAGAGATTTTTTTCTTACTTGTAAAAAAGAAAACTAATTAAACTTTAATCATAGCCAATAGAGAGACTTTGAGATAGGAATATTGGGGTTCATATGTCCAAGAGATAAAGTTAAATACAAAAATACAACAAATATTATATGTGTATATATTCTGCCAGTTCACTAAAATATAGGATGAACCAGGATGAAGCATCAGTATCAGTTAACAATCTGGTGACATAAAATGGAAAAATTCCAGGTGTTATCTGGCATGGTGTTATCTGTGGTCCTTCTAAATTTAGATATTAGAGTCCTAAACCCCAATGTGACAGTATTTAAGATAACACCTTTACAGAAGTAATTAAAGTTAAATGAGGTCAAAAGGGCAGGGACCTGACTCAATAGAATTAGTAGTCTTATAAGAAGAGTCACAAAGAGGGATGCCTGGGGGGTGGCTCAGTCATTGAGCACCTACCTTCGGCTCAGGTCGTGATCCCAAGGTCCTGGGATGGAGCCACATGTGGGGCTCCCTGCTCTACAGGAAGCCTGCTTCTCCCTCTCCCACTCCCCCCGTTTGTGTTGCCTCTATTGCTGTGTCTCTCTCTGTCGAATAAATAAGGAAAAAAATCTTTAAAAAAAAAAAATGAAGAAGAAAAGTCAAAAGGAAACTCACTCTAATTAAACCAAGTGAGGACATAAAAAGAAGGTAGATATCTGCAGGCCTGGAAGAGAGCTCTCACTAGAAACTGAATTAGCCAACATCTTAATCTTGAACTTCTCAGCCTTTAGAACTGTGAGAAATAGGGGCACCTGGGTGGCTCCGTAGTTAAGTGTCTGCCTTCAGCTCAGGTCATGATCCCAGGACCCTGGGATTGAGCCCCGCATCAGCCTCCCTGCTCTGCAGGAAGCCTGCTTCTCCCTCTCCCACTCCCCCTGCTTGTGTTCCCTCTCTCGCCGTGTGTCTCTCAGTCAAATAAATAAATAAAATCTTTAAAAAAAAAAAAAAAGAAAGAAAGAAAGAAAGAACTGTAAGAAATAAATTTCTATTGTTTAAGTCATCTAATGTATGCTGTTTTGTTATGGCAGTCAGAGCCGACCAATACATGTGGGAAAGAAGAATTGAAAGTGTTGAATCACACCTTTTATATTAATTGGAATATATGCTCCCTCCCCTAATAGAAGTAAATGGTTAATCTTCATTTTCACAGGACAGGACCTTCTGAGAATAGTACTGAAGTTTAGGAAAGAGGACTTGTTTTAGACATGAAGACTAACTTTAGAATAAGGGGCATGTATGAGTAGAATGATTTCTTTCCTCTGCATGGAATTTTCAGTCTTAGAGTAACTCATCAGTTACTAAGTGCAGACATCTAAAGCTGTTCTATACCCAGCCAGTCAAACAATGTCACACCAGTCTAGCCCGCCCAGCACAGATCCCAAGGCGGGGCTGATCTCAAGGTCTTGAGATTATGACCTAATCCGAAATCAAGAGTTGGTTGCTTAACTGGCTGAGCCACCCAGGCATTCCAAATTGAACCTCTTTTAAGTAAATGAGTATATTTCATGGCAACTCACATGAGCCTTAGAAAACAACTACTTTGAGTAATATTCAAATATTCAGTTATTGCCTGGGTTTATAATCTATGCTGCTATGTCTGAAATTCCTAACACATGCCTTGGCAATTTAACCTTAGATCCTTCACCTAAATGTGTATCTGGTCCTCACAGAGCAGAATAGTACCTCAATTCCCCTATATTGGTATCACCAGAGTTAAGAACATTATTTTGCTTTAAAAAAAAAAAAAAAGAACATTATTTTGCTTTGAACAGAGTTGTTAACATTGGGATTCTCAAATGACACCCTGGAAGTTCAATTGCTCAACCCATCTGCTGAGTTTAAAGGTATTCCCTTACTTCAAGTAACTGTGAGAATAGAATAGTATTTACAAATTCCTGATAAACACTAATCTTTGGGATTCATTAATGAAAAACTAGAATCCCTGCAATTTCTTGAGAATTCTCAAAATTCTAAGTTTATTACTATATTTTTCATAAAACTTTATGTAATAGTTATGAATGGCCATAAAAATAAACAAGAATCATTCACTGATCGGGTTGCATTTAACGTTTTGGAACTTTTCTGTTAAAAAAAGATACAATAATAAATGAATGTTTATTCTGATTTAGAACATATCTGATGATGAGCCATCTGATTTTATTTATATTTCTTAAGATACTTTTAACGTTTTCCATATTTTACATGATATTATGAAAATCATAAATTGTTTAATAAATAAAAATTATTAAGTTTATGATTATTTACAAAGAACTGTAACCTATAGAGTATATTCAAACACTGGAAAATGCCAGTGAATATTACTGGTGGTATTTGAACACAGCAACATTCTAATCTCCTAGCAAGGTTAAAGGCACTAGACAGAATCAAATGTCGAAATTACCAATTTAAGGACTTATTTTGCTCCCCAAACTTGTTTATACTAGGAGCATCACTGACAGGATTTTTATTAAGTATAATATATGTATAAACTTATCAATATTTATTTCATTTGTAAAAATGATGAACCAGTAACCAAAGAGGATCACAAACACATTTATAGCTACTCTATAACTAAGCAAGCCTGACTCATTAAAATTGTGACTACTTCTCTCCCCCTTGCTTTCGCCATGGTTCCAGGAAACATCAGCATTGCTCTTGGACTCCACATATCAGTACTTCCTACTCTTACTTTTGACTCGAAGTTGCTCCACTAATGTTTTTATGTTGATTGTTTAATCTTAATTCCTGTAGAATTACTCTTTCTTGTTTTCCTGATTTCTAAACTTATTTTTTCTCAGGATTTGGGACTCAGAAAAACACGATTTTCCCAAGAAATACCAGGAAAAATTTCAGCATATAACACTGAACCCAATCATCTCTCGGCAACCAGAAGTCACAATAGACACCAGCCATCACAGCAGCCAATCCTGGACTTTGAGAATGTGGATAGTGAATCGATGTATACAGAGTATTTCCATGTTCAGAAGTCACTGATTTACACTCAGATAACAAACTCCTAATTTCAATGAAAAAAAAAAAACTTTTATTTCAATATTACTTTAGCTAAATGACTAGAGGAGCAACTACTCATTAAATTTTAGTCGTTGCTCATTATTTATTTTAGAATGAAGAAATCAACAGATATTCATGGTACCATTTGCCCTGACATCTGGAAAGATGAAATTTGCAAGTTATTCACTAAATTTATCTCATTATAACAAATACAAATTATATTGCTCAGCTACTCAGAGAAATTTCACAACCTTCTGTAAGGTGAAATACAGAGATACATAGTAATTATTATAGAATTCCCATTGTTCCAAAGAAAAGCATTTGGCCTTTTTTAGTTTACAAAACCAGCATAGGCTCTGTAATCTCAACAACACCATTCTGGTTGTTGTTTAAATAATCCTTGTGTCCTTTTCATGGACTTTACCTGGGTGCTGAATACAAGAAATAAAGACCAATGAACTAGTCCAAGCCGGACACAGCACTGTGGCATCCGGTTCACAGGAGAAAAGGGAACATCTCCATCAGGATCTCTGCTCTCTGATTAATGAGGAGGCATTCATTACAACACCGGAACAGACAGCACCTTCACATACTGGGAACTTAATTTATTAGTTTAAGGGGCAGAGGTTAAGGAACATGAAAAAGAGAAAGGAAAGAAAAAAAGGACAAGAAAACAGCTGGAGCGAAACAGAGATGTGAAGTTACAAACATACCAGGCTTAACAATAATCATAATGACTCCTAGAATACACATGTATTTTAAATACGTATAAAACCCTTTAACTGATTAGATTAAAGATTCAAAATATTCATGATTCAGCTGGATGTGTTATTTTAAATGTACCCATGTCACTGCCATTTATCTATATACAAAACTGATTATATTATGTCGAAAGAACAAAAGAAAATGGGATCAGCCACCAAAAAATAGAATTTTTTGGAAGACTTTACCTCTTAACTGCCTATAAAACTACTGTCTCCAAGCCGTTCCTAGATAGGATGACTTGCTTTCGAGCATGACCCTTCCTTGGGTCTGGGTAGAAACCAGGACAGTCTGAATGCCAGACACTCAGCATAAGGTTGACGATAGAGCTGACTTCTGTTTCCATCACCTCTCTCATGGATGCAGCAATTCTCCAAGAGGGCTGGGACCTTTGCCATATCTTCTTCCAGAATTTGTAGTTCAAAGTACGGTTATTCGAAGTCTCTTACATAGAAAGAAATGAATGCATTTCTTTGGGGGGATTGCTGTATAAGCTATCACATCAACCTTGGAGTTTATTATCACTGAAAGAGTGATGTGACATCATTTTAAAGTACCATAGCTTTGCCAGGGGCTGGCTAACTCTTCACCAAACCTATTTCTTCCTCTTCCCCACAGCACACCCTTTCTTGCTGTTGGGTGTAGCCACTAAACTAAGTTCTAGTCAGTGACTTTTGAACGGAAATGACTGATCCTCCATGCTTTTTCTCTTTCTGCCAGCTCAGGAAGGGGATCTCAGCCGTGTTTGGATGCCACGCTTGAAGAAGACAAAACCACAAGATGAAAGGAGTCTGGCTTCTTGAATAACCACTTAGAGGAAAGGCATCCACCAATCCAGAGCACCTGTTTTGGATTATATGAGACCAAAATATAAATTTCTATTGCATTTGTGCTACTATGTATTCATCACTGTTGATAAAATAGCTAACGCTACCTTAACTATTGCAATAGTTCTCATTATGCAAAGCCATACTTTATCACACAGTGTTCTGAGACTTCATACCTTCTGTAAGGCCAAAATGAATTTGCACTAAAACAGAAACATGCTACTTATGCATCTTCAGATAATCACTTCTCATAATTAACTTAGAAAAATGGAATTACTTATTGCTCACCACTGTATTTCCCGGATCCCCTCTGCCTTATTTCTCTAGTTAAGTTACTGGCCTCGGGTTTATTTTTTGATTTTTCACAGTTTGTGAGGCACAGTCAATGCTAGTTGATAGCAATAGAAAGAAGGGATTGAAATCCTGAGTATTATTTGAGCGCTGTGACATCAGAAGGTAATTCAGTCCCAAATAAGCACGGTATGGATACTTATTTCCTTAGAATCAAACAAAATCCTTTGATTTACAGGCAAATGGCATATGACTAATTGGAAAGTCGTTAAAGCAGCATCAAACCATTTTAAGTGATGGCTGATACCTGAGGAAGGCAACTAAGATTATTTTGTGATACTGAGGGAGCCCACACTTTGCAAGAAAAATGTACAATTTTAAAGTGATCATCCCAAACTGCCAAGTAGCAGAGTATAATTGACTAATCTCGATTATTTATCCTGTCATCTTCCTTCCTTCCTTCCTTCATTAAGTGTCCTGTTTAAAAAAAAAAGAGAAATGCTATGGAAACGGCTTTCCCCTCTGCAGAAGGATATCTGTAAGTCACATATGTTATAATACATTTGCATCCTTAAACAAATAGAACTCGGGCAAACAAATTAAAAATGATTACTTATGCCCTAAGAAGCTGTGGTACCCTGCAGTGCCAGCGAAAGGTCAAGCGTCGCCTCTAACTCTGCCGCGTCTACCCCGACCCGAAGCACCATTGATAATGACCCCTGGGCTGGAGGACTGGAAGACTTCATCATTTGACATACAAGCAGCCCAGGGCATTCAGAGCTGGCATTTTCCTTTGTGAGATGTACACAAACAATATGCATTTTAAACAATTCGAAGCCCCAGCGTCTAAAATAGACCTGGCACCGCGCTCTTCCTCGGGAGCGGCTTCTCACCCTCTCAGCTCGCACGCAGAGGCACATGCCGGGGAACGCGGAGCTGGCGGAGGCAGCTGGATCTGGAAGCTGCACGTACTCCTGGCATTTCCCCCACATTTCAAGGCGCGCCTGTCATCTGTATCACCGGAAACTTAATTACAGGGGAATGTAACTCCAGCCTCTTTGGGGAGGAGTGTCTACGCATTGTTCAGAGAAGGAGAACTCTCTGCTGAGAAAACTTCACCCCTCTCCTAAGTGACACCTGAATTGAAGGCATTTGCATCAAGTATCTTGGTTGCTGTGTTCCTTTAAGTCGTACCACGCTGTCTTTGGGAACAGAAACACAGAATATCAATAGAGTTATTTCGAAGATCATTGAGAGTCCCCCGAGGCCCCTGGAGAGAGCTTTCTGCTAATACATCTAAGGCAAAGAAACAACAGCGCATGCAGAATCTGCGTTTTCTAACGCTAGACAGGCTGTAAGAAATGACCATCCTTTGGAGGAAGGAATCCTAAAAGCTAAGAAAAATGACTCTCAGCTTGTCAGTTGGAAATTTATGTTTTAAAGAAGAATCGTTTCTCTTTAATGTATAAGGAAAATGAAGTGATCAGGGTGAAAGCGATCCTTCGCTTAACCGGCAGGTTTCGTCTTCTTGTAACCAGAACTTCCAAAACACGGACCTGCCATCTTCTACATGGTCAGCGGGAAGCCTCGCTCCTTCAGCTCATGTCTTGAGCGGGGTTGCACGTGGCCTGTGACGCCGTCCTTCCATCCCTAAAATGAGGAGTGCTTGCCTGCTGCCCAGCATGCAGACACCCCAGAACTCGCTCCCGAGTCCAAATGAGATGCCATGAATCAGCTTCAGCGATGAGGCCATTTGGCAGGAAATCACTATCAGTAGTCGTTGGTCCAACCGTTTATTCATTTAAGGAACCTTTTCAGAGCTTGGTGCTGTATTTGGTAGGGGGTTCTCTAGGGAAAAAGAACCAGCCAGGTGTGTGCGCAGATTGCCAGCGCAGGTGGTGTGGTACGTGCTATGGAAAGATTCACCCCGGGGTTATCCGTCACAGGTATTTGATTCTTTTTTGCTATTTAATATTTTTCATAATTTATTTCATCCATTGAAGGGTTTAATCTTAATAAAAAGAGGGGGAGACAAACAAAATAAAACACAAAAAAGCTTAGCACCATGAAATGTGATATCTCTTTCCTATTTTTCCATTGCTTAACACCAAGAAAATGAAACCTTTCTCTTACCATGTGTTGTGTTTTAATAAACTGTACATTAGTTTCATTCAACTGCTCCAGCCCCTGGCTATCCACTTTTCCGTATATTAGTTTTAAATACACATTGTTTGCAATAACACTGTAGCAGGAGCTGTGCCTCAAGTGAAGAAATGGTTAGGATTGCTTTACATTTGCAGTCCCATTGAAAACATTTATTCAATCAAAGGGAAAAATAAATGTGGTCCCTCAGCTCTGTCAAGTATAAACTGTTATTGATCCCCTAAATGAAATTTGTTCATGCTGATCGATCAAACACATTATCTTTTTTTCCAGTCTATTACCAGCAATTGGAAACTCTCAAGCGTCAATAGTTGCTTGACCACATACAGCTGTAAATTTAGACGATTGCTTTCAAACCTGAATTATGTTCCCCCATCCATCTCTCCCAAAAGTGATGTCGACATTCAGACGATTTCTCTCTGAGCTGATGGTTAAAAAAGTAATTGAATAACATGTTGACAATAATTGGTGTCTCTCCCACTAAGCTACTTGGCAGAGAAGAGTGAAGCTATAGAACATGCTTTAGTGACAGCAGACTCAAAAGCCCCTTTTCCTTCTCCAGGTCTCCTTACACTGGGGGCCATCTCAACTTCCTTAAACATCGTTAACCACATCTGACATTGAATCATTTGTTATTGAACTTTTCTCCTTACAAGTTCGGTTAGCATTGGTTGGCTTCTGACTTCTTACACTACTCAAGTTTCATTGCATCTTATGTAACAAACTAATCCTCTAGGAGAACAACATCTCCATAGAACCCCCAATGTTCCTATCACAGACGGATTGCAGGGGATTTTCAAGTTCCTCTAGGTCTCAAAAAGCCAGTCTGACTTGGTAAAGGCAATGGATTCCATTTATTCATTGATTTTTTTCATCCAGCAAGCCTGCCAGCCATTTATTTGTTCATTCTAGTCTCAGGGTTCTGTCTTCTGTTCCTGAGGCACCATTGCCAAATGACCTATTATATCATAACATTATCACACTTCAAGTCAAGCTGTATTTCCTGTACACTTAGTGAACTACAGTACAATAAGTTGATTACGTGGATGTTGGGCCTGGCCATACCAACACTATGTATTTGGTTCTAGAATCATAACACAAGTCTAACAAACCTCAGATTAAATATAAATTTAGATTGTCCAATTAAAAATGTAAATCATTACAGGCAATCAGAAAACCATAACAATTGTTTGAAATAAGAAAGTGATTTCACCCCTACTTCAGTACACAGAGAGATTTTTGTTGTCCTTTTACTGTCTCTCAATAAGGATGGTCTTAGATTTTATGAAAAAAAATCATTGTTAAAGAAAATTCGATCAGGGAACAGGTACATGGGTTAGGTTGGTTCAAGTACTGTGGTGCCTCCCCCCCCCCCCCATTTCAATTTTACTATTCAGCAAAGCAAATCTTCTGCTTCTGGGTTAAACCATAAAATCAGCTTCTCACTACTAGTTTCAATTGTCAACTCTCTAGAATTCAAGTTACATCTTCAAAAAGAACTTAATTTAGGGCTGATTTTTTTAAAGTAACTTTCACCTCTTAGTTGCCATCATTGGGGACCTACTTTTTACTGCTGTCAATATCATATATGTTTGTCTTCTATCTTGCTGATAGGTAATAATTTCCCAAGTAAGCTTGGAGAGCAGTGATTCTTTATTAAAACTAATAAAGGAGGAAATCGCAGGTTTTTAAAAATTGCTCTGGAAATTACTACTGACAAGTCTGTCTTGAATTCCTAAGCAAAAAAGAAACAGTGAGGAGTTAACATAACTTGTCACCACAGTATGATAGTGGCTTTTCTGCCTTGAACTACACTTGTGCCTTATACAAGTAAGTTTTAGCACGTGCCATTCTACTATTGTCTAAAGTTCCATTTTCATTATGAAAGTGATTAAGGTGATGATCTTTTGAAATAGGAGAAAATATAAAATGTATCAACTTATAAAACCACATTTCAATGATGTTTACTAATTATAAATCTTACTACACCTGATAATATAGTAAGCAGTAAGTAATACATAACAGGGTTCAAACAGGAAAGAAATCAATGTATAAGCAAAATCATTATTGAATGATAGAGACCATTAAAAGAGTATTTGAACTAGATTAGAAACCCACAGTGATACTAGAAATAACTGTAAGTATTAGAGATCCATATCCTTCTTTCACCAACTTAACTCACCTTTGTATTTTTCTTCTGTCTTCCATTTAGGGCAGTCTCAGCTGGTGGACAAGACATAGTTGCTGGAGAGAGGTCTTTAAGACATGTTTGATATCTGTCAGAATCCCAAGGTTGTTGTTCCTTCCACTTTCTAGTGAATTCATACAAAAATAAACTCTAACTTATCTCTTTTAAATCAATTACCAGTCAAGAAATATTTTTGGAATGAATTCCCACAACATAATGAATGACATAAAGTTTCATGTTTCCTGGTAATGATGATAGAAGCATTTCATGTGACAAATAGTTTACTTTTATAAATGGCACTATTCACAACACAATGTGAATAGAGCCCTTGAAAATTAATATTGACAAATAGTACTGAGGGTTTCTATAGTGTTAAAAAATACACATTTCAGAAAGTCAAACATAATTCTCATATTCTCCTCATAGGAGAATTAGTGCAATTGAAAGTCCAAATTGGTTGGAGGTGATTTTCATGCTATATTACTGGATGTGGAAAAAAATTCTTGATTCTTCAATTTATTCAGTCTTCTCCCTATGTACTTAATATAATCATTTAATTCTGGTTTATGGTTATATGGTTGGGAATTCTAAAAACAATGACCAAAACCAAGAAAATTATTCAGAAAGTCAAGATGCTGAGCTTATGTATAGTTCATTCTACCATAAGGAAATGTTAGATAGTAATATTCACAAAAACCTTAGTTTGAGCATGAACTATTTTAACTTGAACCATAACTGTACAGAACTTAATTACTAATAATTTTCCATTTAAGTATATATAAGAAGCTGCTGTTCAGCCCTGATTTGTTGTATCTAAATGGTCTTGTCATGGATACAAAAGAACGTGAATATAGGTTATGTTGGAATATGTTGGAATATCTATGGCCAACTGCCTTTGCATGGCAGCACAGGGTGTAGGATTAGCTTCCTATTAATGCAGGAGGTCTCTGTCACATTTGTTGAAGCAATAAACGATGCTTCCCTTAAAATTAAAGAAAAAATCTGTTCAGACAAATATTAGAATTAAAATTATTGTGAATCATTTTGTGTTTAAATCAACATCAGGTTATCCATCTTGGATTCATCATATTTTTTTAAATTTTTTATTTTTTAATTAACATAAAATGTATTATTAGCCCCAGGGGTACAGGTCTGTGAATTGCCAGGTTTACACACTTCACAGCACTCACCATAGCACATACCTTTCCCAATGTCCATAACCCCACCACCCTCTCCCTCCCCACCTCCCCACCGGCAACCCTCAGTTTGTTTTGTGAGATTAAGAGTCTCTTATGGTTTGTCTCCCTCCCGATCCCATCTTGTTTCATTTATTCCTTTCCTACCCCCCAAGCCCCCCACCCACATTGCCTCTCAACTTCCTCATATCAGGGAGATCTTATGATAATTGTCTTTCTCTGATTGATTTATTTCACTAAGCATAATACCCTCTAGTTCCATCCACGTCATTGCAAATGGCAAGATTTCATTTCTTTTGATGGCTGCATAGTATTCTATTGTGTACATATAGGTACCACATCTTCTTTATCCATTCATCTGTTGATGGGCATCTAGGTTCTTTCCATAGTTTGGCTATTGTAGACATTGCTGCTATAAACATTCAGGTGCATGTGCCCCCTCAGATCACTATATTTGTATATTTAGGGTAAATACCCAGTAGTGCAATTGCTGGGTCACAGGGTAGCTCTATTTTCAGTTTTTTGAGGAACCTCCATGCTGTTTTCCAGAGTGGTTGCACCAGCTTGCATTCCCACCAACAGTGTAGGAGGGTTCCCCTTTCTCCGCATCCTCACCAGCATCTGTCATTTCTTGACTTTTTAATTTTAGCTATTCTGACTGGTGTGAGGTGGTATCTCATTGTGGTTTTGATTTGTATTTCCCTGATGCCAAGTGATGTGGAGCACTTTTTCATGTGTCTGTTGGCCATCTGGATGTCTTCTTTGCAGAAATGTCTGTTCATGTCCTCTGCCCATTTCTTGATTAGATTATTTGTTCTTTGGGTGTTGAGTTTGAGAAGATCCTTATAGATTTTGGATACTAGCCCTTTATCTGATGTGTCATTTACAAATATCTTCTCCCATTCTGTCCATTGTCTTTTGGTTTTGTTAACTGTTTCCTTTGCTGTGCAAAAGCTTTTGATCTTGATGAAGTCCCAATAGTTCATTTTTGCCCTTGCTTCCCTTGCCTTTGGCGATGTTCCTAGGAAGAAGTTGCTGCGGCTGAGGTTGAAGAGGTTGCTGCCTGTGTTCTCCTCAAGGATTTTGATGGATTCCTTTCTCACACTGAGGTCCTTCATCTATTTTGAGTCTATTTTCGTGTGTGGTATAAGGAAATGGTCCAATTTCATTTTTCTGCATGTGGATGTCCAATTTTCCCAACACCACTTTTTGAAGAGACTGTCTTTTTTCCATTGGACATTCTTTCCCGCTTTGTCGAAGATTAGTTGACCATAGAGTTGAGGGTCTATTTCTGGGCTTTCTATTTTGTTCCATTGGTCTATGTGTCTGTTTTTGTGCCAATACCACACTGTTTAGATGATGACAGCTTTGTAATAGAGCTTGAAGTCTGGAATTGTGATGCCACCAGCTTTGGCTTTCTTTTTCAATATTCCTCCGACTATTCGAGGTCTTTTCTGGTTCCATATAAATTTTAGGATTATTTGTTTCATTTCTTTGAAAAAAAATTTCTTTCATGAGTACTTTATAGTTTTCTGAGTACAGATTCTTTGCCTCTTTGGTTACATTTATTCTTAGGTATCTTATGGTTCTGGGCGCAATTGTAAATGGGATCAACTCCTTAATTTCTCTTTCTTCTGTCTTGCTATTGGTGTATAGAAACGTAACTGATTTCTGTGCATTGATTTATATCCTGACACTTTATTGACTTCCTGTACAAGTTCTAGCAGATTTGGAGTGGAGTCTTTTGAGTTTTCCACATAAAGAATCATATCATCTACAAAGAGTGAGAGTTTGACTTCTTCTTTGCCAATTTGGATGCCTTTAATTTCTTTTTGTTGTCTGATTGCTGAGGCTAGGACTTCTAGTACTATGTTGAATAGCAGCGGTGATAATGGACATCCCTGCCATGTTCCTGACCTTAGTGGAAAAGCTCTCAGTTTTTCTCCATTGAGAACAATATTCTCTGTGGGTTTTTCATAGATGGCTTTGATGGATTCATCATATTTTTTCAATGCTCAACAAGCAAAAATAATGCTTACTGAGGCACCGTTGGTTTTATATTTACCAATTATTGCCATCTTCACAGCAATCCTATATGGAGTAACTTGTCTTGAGTCATATGACTACTTAATGTTAAAGCCAAGATTTGAATTAAAAAAGACTTGTTTCAGAAGCCACTTCCTCTACCTTACTTTTCTTCTCAAATAAAACAACAATAAGAAATCTTAGATATCAGGTTTCTGCTTATCAAAGGAGAAATGAGAAAAACATTTTTAACAAGTAAAAGGAAAACTGAAATTCCTATTTTTCACTTTGAGAAGACTAATTACCTCCCCAAACAATTGTACTTATCTTTCTAAGTGAGTTGACATGACATCTTCTAAGAACATGGCAAATTTATTCTTCTCTCACATCTGGATCATCTAATTTTACTCTGATTAGAAATTCAATGATACAAATTCAGTACTAGAAGCATCCTTAGGACCAATGGGCCATCCAGGGATCCTGATATCCATTTATTGCTCAGAGAATGACTTCTAACACTGCCCAATAGGCTGAGCAATATTTCTAAGACTGTGAGTAGCTGGAGAGCATGGATGGTATTATGCTCATTTATGTCTCTGCAGGGACAAGTCCAGTACTTGGTCAATGTCTTTGATGCCATGTGGGAGACATTGTAGTGGTTTGGAGGTTAATCTTGAGGATTTGATGTAATAACAATGATACTAAGCTAGGGACCTTAAAATTCCCAAATTCTGTAGAATTCTTTCCAATAAACAATAGCCAAATCAGAATAAAATGTTACTATACGTAGGACCTGGCAACCCCCTAGCAACCTCTGGCAAACTCTCTTCTTCCTGCAGGAGCTATTGATTATTACCAAATTGTAAAACATGACTTTGACTTGAAACAAAAAAAACTTCCAAAAAACTCTTCTGCTTCCTCCTCTTATGTGCATCCTGCACACATAATCAGGGCTTCTCACTTGATCTCTCTGTCTCGAATTTTCTCCTCCCGTCTCGAATTTTCTCCTCACCTCCCAGCAACTCTAGTTGCCCCTAATTCTATTCTGTGGCTCTTTGGGAAGGAAGACTGCGTTTTTCAATGGGAGTTTTGGCTCTTCCAAATAATGCCAATTTTACCCTGCTCCTCAGCCTGAAGTCTATTTAAACATTAAAAAAAAAAAAAGACAGAAATTTACCCCATGCTGCCCTTATTCTAATTGTCCTTCAGAATTTGCCTGTTTTTGTTCATTTTCAAAATCTCTGCAGTTCACTGTGTGTGTATGTGTGTGCATATGTACGTTTTTCAGAGTTCATAACTGTCATCTCATCTGTAGGTATATTAGATTCAGTAGGAGTTTATTCAACCACACCATGATTGGAAGTCCTAATTAAATTACAAATAATTAAATAAATAAATAAATAAATAAATAAAAAACAATGCCTGCTAGATATTCTCTATCTACATAAATGATAACCAACACTACCAGGAAATGGATAATAGTTGAATGAAAGGCATAAGCAATAATTCCTAGTGGAGCTCAAATGAAGATTAACTAATTTTAGTGCTTTGATCAACAAGAATTATATAACTTTTTTTTTAAAAAAATGTTTTATTTATCTGTTTGTGAGAGAGAGCACAAGTGAGGGGCAGAGAGAGAGGGAAAAGCAGACCCCCCGAAGACTCCCCACTGATCCCAACACAGGGCTAGATCCTAGGACCCTGAGACAATAACCTGAGCAGAGGGCAGATGCTGAATGAGCTACCAGGTGCCCCCTATATAATTTCGTAATTTCCTATAAATATTAGTAGACTGATCACTTGTAGATTTCTTGGCAAGAGATGTATTCCTATCTACCACTGTCTACCCATATCTATCATAATGCCAGGTACATAATTGCTATTTGAAAATATCTGTTGGGGCGCCTGGGTGGCTCAGTGGGTTAAAGCCTCTGCCTTCAGCTCAGGTCATGATCTCAGGGTCCTGGGATTGAGCCCTGCATCGGGCTCTCTGCTCAGCAGGGAGCCTGCTTCCCCCTCCTTCTCTCTGCCTGCCTCTCTGCCTACTTGTGATCTCTGTCTGTCAAATAAATAAATAAAAATCTTTTAAAAAAAGAAAAAAAATATTTGCTGTATAAGTGAGGAAAATGACTAACAACTATTATAAAAGTTCTGAACAAGGGATGCCTGGGTGGCTCAGTGGTTAAGCTGCTGCCTTCAGCTCAGGTCATGATCCCAGAGTCCTGGGATTGAGTCCCTCATTGGGCTCCTTGATCAGTGGGGAGCCCCTTCTCTCTCTGCCTCTGCCTGTCACTTTGCCTGCTTGCTCTCTCTCTCTCTCTGACAAATAAATAGATAAAATCTTTAAAAAAAAAAAAAGTCTGAACAAGGTAATAATGAAAATAAAAGACATATCTCATTATTAAATCTCAATTGTGTGCACATAAATAAATCATACAATAAAAGTCATACTTCATTTTGGATCTCTAGAAAAGAAAAAAAAAATTTACCACCCAGTCAAAGAAAGTTGAAAAAGCAGAAGTCTACAGAATAACCCTGCTGAAAATAAGGTGAAGGTAGCAGTAGGATCTCTTAAAGAAGTCGAATTAAAAAGACAGAGACCTATACCCTCCTGAGAGAAGGAAAAGAGAAACTAATTGGCTGGTAATTTGAAGATATCTAACTTGGTACGAATGAAGAAAAGGGCGGCAGAAACCTGCAGAGCTCTGTTCTTGACCCTAGGCACTTTTAATTTCCTAGAGAGGGCTCCCCACTCCCACACTGTTGTTTTGGATAATAAAAGGTCTCTATGTGGTGGATATGAGTCATATCTCTTAGAGGAAGTGAAGTTTCAGGCAGCAATCAGGCTTCAGTGGGCTCAGCAAGCATCCCAGGCCACATGTGCAAGGATTTGGAGAGAAATTATCCAAGTCCCATCTAGAATAAAAGCCCTAGCTTCTCTCACTTTTTAAGTCATGTCAAAGCAACCAAGCAGCTGCAGTGTCATCTGTGCTTTGGGTTATAAAACCAAAGTCAGACACCAGAAAAGGAGGGGGATGTTTTGCAGACACAGTTTGGATCTAGTGGTGATTGAACACGGATTGGTTGCAAAGGTGGAGGAAAGTTGTAATCCCTACAAGCAAATTTTGAAACCCTTGGCACAATGACCATAATGGAAAACTCACCGGAAACACCCCAAAGAGAAACTATGGTCCTCCCGCATGGAAGTCAAGAAAAAATCCCAGACTTGCTAAAGCCAGGATGTTAGCATTAAGTAGTGACAGACATAGACAGAGGCACTATCTTCCCAGAAGGATAACTCACTAGAATGAGTCTGACCAGCTCACTTCCTCTTGCTAAGTACAAGATTTTTCTCTGAAAATGAGGAGGCCCAAGAAGGTGATCCATAAATCATTTCAAGCTATGAGAAATTCATATTCTAAAAAATAATGGAGAAATGAAAGACACAAGTGGAATAATGTTCTTCCACTCCTCTATATGTTACAGCAATATATAGTAAGTACTGATTTTAAGACATTTGATATCCGGCAATGTGGAAAGTGATCTTCATGAGATGGGAAACACAAAAAATAAGCCTGGTCATTCTTCCAGCTTATAGTTTTAGGAGAGTTTGAGAGAAAATTTTCGAGCTCTAGAGATCTTCAGTGGATTTCCCGCACGCATGCAGCAAAGTATTATACCCAATATGAGAATTTTTACCCAATATGAAGGAAAGAATAACTAGGAGAAATAGGACTCACCCCAGGCCACAAAGATCACCTGTTCAACCAGCCTCATGTTAGAAAATCTCATAATCCATTTTTAGTAGCATTTAGGGCACTTGGTAGAGTACTCAGACAAGTCTCATTTCTATACTAGGGTAAAATTAGTCCTCGATTAATATTGCTCTACTCATGCCAAACATATCTTAAAAAGCAAGATCTAAAAACATCAAATAATTTCCAAATAATCACCTGGTCCCTGAACAAAGTTCAAGAATATTTATAACAACATAAACATACCTATCATAAAGAAAGTAAAATTCATAATCTCAGGCATCCAATGAAAAATTACCAAGCATGCAGAGAAGCAGGAAATATAGCCTATAATGAGAAAAATCAATCAAAATAGACCCAGAATTGGCACACATGTTAGAATTGGTAGAAAAGGACAGGAAAATAATTATTATAGCCTTATCTATTATATTTAGAAAATGTAGAGAAAATATCAAATGTGTTAAACAAGTTATATGAAAAGAATACCCAAATTAAATTTTAGAGATAAGAGATTAGACATTATGGAAGAGAAAATTTGTGAGTTTGAATATATATATATATCAATAAAAACTATCCAAAATAAAACACAAAGGAAACACACACACACACGCACGCGTGTGTAAACAGAGTGTCAGTAGGCAGTAAATTGTTGGTCAACTTTAAAAAGTCAAACATGTAATTGGAGTATCTAAAAAAAGGGTGAGGCAGTCATGACCAAGAAGCAGAAAGTAACAGCTTAATTTTTTCTAAGTTTAATAAAAACGATAACCCTTAGATTCAAAAAGCTCAACGAATCTATGCTTAAGAAACATGAATAAAACTACACAAAGTACATTGTAAGCATAATGCTAGTGACCAGTGATAAAGAAAATCATAAGAGCAGTCTGAGGGAAGAGAAATGTTATATACAAAAGAACAAGACAGTTCTTGGTAGAAACTTTACAAGTGAGAAGACGAGGAACAACACCTCTAAAGTACTCAAATTCTATACTCAATGAAAACATCTTGCAAACAAAGCCTCTTCCAGACATACAAAAGTTGAAATAATTTATCACCAGCAAATTTGTTTTATGGAAAACGTTAAAGGAAACCCTTCTGTTAGAAAAAAAAATACCAGTTGAAAATACAGATCTACATGAAGAAATAAAGATTGTGATAGATGGCAACTACGTGAAAAAATAAGAATTTTTTCTTATTATTTTAATCTTTTAAAAAGACAATTGAGTACTTACATAAAAATAGTAATAATTTAATATGAACTTTATAATATACTTAGAAGTGAGATATATGACATGAAACTATGAATGTCAAAAGTGAAGAAGCTGGGGCACGTGAGTGGCTCAGTTGGTTAAGTGTCTGCCTTCAGCTCAGCTCATGTTCTCAGGATTGTGGGATGGAGCCCCACATCTGGCTCCCTGCTCAGCAGGGAGTCTGCTTCTCTGCCCCTCCACCTGCTTGTGTGCTCTCTCTCTCTCTGTCTTTCTCTCTCTCTCAAATAAATAAAAATAAAATATTTTTTTTAAAAAAGAGTGAAGAAGTGTAAGTTCATTGTTTTAATTTCTTATCATAAACATAAAGGTTGTCTTTCAAAGGTATACTGTGATTTTTTTTAAAAGATTTTATTTATTTATTCATGAGAGACAGGAAGAGAAAGAGAGAGAGAGAGAGAGAGGCAGAAGCAAAAGGAGTAGCAGGCTTCCCCCTGAGCAGGGAGCCCAATGTGGGACTCAATCCCAGGATCCTGGGATCATGACCTGAGCCAAAGGCAGACGCTTAACTATCTGAGCCACCCAGGTGCCCTAGACTGTGATGATTTAAGATGTGTACTATAAACCCCAAAGCAATCACTAAAACAACAAAAGTTGTCACTAAACAGATAAACAAAGAGATAAAATAGAATTATAAAAAGTACTTAATTAACCCAGAAAATGTTCTTAAAAAAAGAAAATGAGGAGCAAGGAATAAATGTGACAAATAGAAAACACATAGCAAGATGGTAGATTTAAACCTAACCATATAAATAAACACATTGCAACAAATGATCTAAGCACTCAGTTAAAAGATAAAGGTTGTCAGATGAAATCCAAAAGCAAGATTCAACTCTATGTCACCTTCAAGAAAGACACTGAAATAGAAAGATAAAGGTCTGTTAAAATTTGAATATGAAAAGATATACCATAGTAATATTAGTCAAATAAAACTAGAGTGGGTATATAATATCAGACAAAGTAAATTTCATAAGAAAGAATAATACCATGGACTTTTTAAAAAGTTATTTCCTAATTAAAAATGTGAGGCTTTATCCGAAGAACATAACAACATTTCAGTGCATGTCAATAGAGCTTCAAAATACATGAAACAAAATAGAAGTTCAAGAAATGGACATACCCACAATTACAATCAAATATTGTAATGATTAAGCAGAAATAAGTAAAAAGATAGAAGACATAAAAAAAAAAACTATCAATCTGTCTTAAAACTGACATTTGTGGAACTCTCCAAGCAACTCTACAAGTTTGCCCATTTTTTTCCTAAGTGCACATAGACTGATAACCAAGATCAGCCATATTGTAGGCCATAATAAAACTACCAATAAATTTGAAAAGACTCAAGTACCCAAAATATGTTTTCTGACCATAACGAAACTAAATTCAAGATTAACAGCAGAAATATTTTTGGAAGAGCCCAAGGAATTTGGAAAATAAATAATACACTTCTAAAAGTGCATGGGTTAAAAAAAAGTTTAAAAAAGGATTTAGAAGGCATTGTAAACTGAATGAACATACAAACAACATATCAAAATTTGTCAGATTCCACTAGTCAGTAATCAGAAATTTTATAGAACAGATCATCTATAATAGAAAAAAGTAAATCAATGGCCTCAGGATCAGCTTTAAGGCAATAGAACAAGAAGAACACATTAAACCCAAAGTAAGTGAAATAATAAATACCAGAGCAGAAATAAATAGAATAAACAAAAGAAAAAAATAAACAAGTGGGACTACATCAAACTAAGCTTCTGCACAGCTAAAGAAACAATCAATAAAATGAAACAGCAACCTACGCACTGGGAGAAAATATTTGCAAATCATATATGTGAGAAGTTAAATATCCAAAATATATAAGGAACTCATAACCAGCAGCATTTTGGGAAATGCAAATTAAAACAAAATGAGATACTACTACACACCTATTAAAATGGCTAAAATATAAAATACCGCCAGTCCTAAATTCTAATGAGCACCTGGATCTCACATACATTATTAAATGCAAAAAGTTACAGCCATTCTGGAAAAAGTGTTTGGCACTTTCTGTAAGTGTATTTTAAACATACATTGACTGTAAGACCAAGACGTTCTCTTCCTAAGTATTTTTTTCCTAGAGAAATGAAAACTTACGTTCCCATAAAACTCTGTACATAAAATTATTCATAATTACCCCTAACTAGAAACAACTCAAATATCCTGCAACAAACAATAAACAAACTGTGGTGTATCCATATAACGGAACAGAATTCACAACAAAAAGAAACAAACTACTGATTTAACACGTGGATAAATCTCCAAGGCATTACCCTGAATGAGAGAAGTCAGTCTCAAAATGCTCCCCCATATAATACAATTTATATGACAATTTTGAGAAGACAAAACTATAGAATGGAGAACAGAATAAAGGTTGGGAGGGGGCAAAATATTGCCAACACAAGGGTGCCACCAAATGGAGTTTTTGCAGTGTTGGAGCTCCTTTATATGTCAATTGTGGTAGTGGTTACATGAAATCATACATGTGGCAACATTCATAGAACTCTGCACCAAAAAGTCAATTTTGTTGCATATTAATTTTAAAAATAGAATAACATATTTTGAAACAGAAAATAAACTTTAATATGAAGAAAACAAAAGCTCAATAAAATAGACAAAAGGTATGAACAGATATAAGGTTGGCAAATAGGAACATGAAAGGATACTCGATATTCTTAGACCTTGGGAAACTATGAATTAAAATCACAATGATATACACTCCATGCCTGTTAGAAAGACTGAAGTTAAAATCTGACAATACCAAGTGCTGGTGATGTGGGGGAACTGTGATTCTCACTGCTGCTGGCAGCATCTGAAATGGTATAACCACTATGGAAAATAGTTTAGCAGTTTCTCTAAAAGTTAAAAATATACTTACCATGTGATTCAGACATCCCATTCCTAGACATCTGGGTGGCTCAGTTGGCTAAGTGGTGGACTCTTGGTTTCAGCTCAAGTCATGATCTCAGGGTCATGAGATTGAGCACCATGTGGTCTCCTCATCTCAAGATCCTCTCTCCCTCTCCCCCACCCCACCTCTTTCCCTGCTCACATGTGTGCTCAGTCTCTCTCTCAAATAAATAAATAAGTAAAATCTTTATTATAAAAAAGGATATTTACCCAAGAGGAATGAAAGCATATATATGCACAAAGGCTTATACACAATGTCAAAACAGCCATTTCTCTAGTACCCTATATTTGGAAACAATTCTGATGCCTGCGGACAGTTGAATGGGAAAACAAACTGTGATATATCCATATAATGGACTGCTACTTGACAAAAAGAAAGAACTAATACGTACCAGTTAGATGAATTTCAAAATAATTATGCTGAGTGGAGAGTCCCTACCAAAAGAGTACATTCTGTATGATCCCATTTCTATAAAATTCTAGAGAGTGCCAACCAATCTATCAAGACAGAAAGCAGAGCAGCAGGTTGCCAAGAGATGGGGTGGTACCGGTGGGGAAGGGTGAGGTGGAACACAGGGAGGGGCAGGAGAGACATTACAAAGGGGCACAAGAAAACTTGATGTGTATGTTTATCTCTTGATTTTAATGATAGGCTACAAGGGTGTATACATACGTCAAAATTAAAATCATATACTTTTAAAATGTGCAGTTTAATGTCTGTTAAATTTACCTCAGTAAAACTATTTAGAAATAAAAAAGTAAAGTATAATAAATTTTAAAAGGTGAAGTATGAGAAATAAAAAAAAATGTCAAGGAAGAAACTGATGATTATTTTTACTTGTTCAAAAAAATAAAATGAGTTTGGTGAGCAAAGGTAAATACTTGCCCCTCACAAATATAAGTGTAATTCCATCATGACTGCCTACTTTTTATATTTCCACTCTTACATCCTTATATGATAAAAAGATAGCCCGTTAGGAACGGAAGAAAAAGGGTAGCTAGCAAGTTTGGTCTGGGTTTGCCTTCCTCCTCCTAATCTCTTTGGATATATGGTGCCCCAGGCTGCAGGAAAAGACAAAGCTCATTGCTTTTCTCCAAATCTCCTTGACAGAAGAAGTGAATTCAGTTGGTTTGGGAGGATGTCTAGTACAGATAATTCATCAGGACCATTGTCAAGATTGTCAGCAATATGGAAAAGCTGTTTCCCAACCTCCAGCAAAGCACAGTTCCATCCAAGTGAGAGTCAAAAAACATCTCAGTTTTTGTACGAAATTCCCATAGACCTGACAAATTCAGTGTCATCCGAATACTCCACATGCAATTTCACTTCTTTGCTCATGTCTATTTAAGTGATTTTTGAAAGCTGTAATTATATAAACAGAGAGCCTCCCACACTTTGACAAGAGGAAAAATACATATTAACTCCAGACAAAATGTGGGTGGTGGTATCTTTTTTTTTTTTTCCTTAGCAAGCTTTATACTGTCAGAAACTATGAAACGCTACTGCAAACAGCAATAAGTCACTAAAAGTCTTTCATATTAGAAACCACCATGCAACTTCCTAGGATATTATTTTGCTTTTTTATTTCTCCTGGGTAATGTGAGAGGTCAAACAGCCAAGCTCTTAAATCCAATTCTTCCTTCCCAGAAGATGGTATCAGTCCACCCCTTTCCCAGATATATCTGGTTGTAAGACTTGGCCAATTAGGAAAATGCTTGCTATGTGCTGTTGTGAGACGTATTGATACAAGTTCTTTCTGACAACACAATTTCTTTTCATTTGAATTACACAGTATGGCTGGTATGGCGGGGTGGGAAATGGAAAAGAAAAACAAGACGTAGACTTTGGTTTACAAACTAGGCACATTTAATGGAACATTTCACATTAATGTTAATGCGAAAAACAAGACCACAAACCAAAGTCGGGTGTTAGAATTAGCATTGTTAGAACTACTTTCCTGGGACTAATTTTATCTTTTAAATAGTTCATTCCTGGGGCGCCTGGGTGGCTCAGTGGGTTAAAGCCCCTGCCTTCAGCTCAGGTCATGATCTTGGGGTCCTGGGATTGAGCCCCGCATAGGGCTCTCTGCTCAGCAGGGAGCCTGCTTCCTCCTCCCTCTCTCTCTGCCTACCTCTCTGCCTACTTGTGATCTCTGTCTGTCAAATAAATAAATAAAATCTTTAAAAAAAATAAATTAAAAAAATAAATAAATAGTTCATTCCTTTAGTTTTTTTATATAACATCAGTGTTTGGTGAATGTTTGTCATGTAAAAACTGGCATAAAGAAATAAGATCACCCTGGAAAAATTAAGACATATTCTACATATAAATAGAACAGGTATTAAAACTCCATTAGCATGGCTTTAGAATCCTACTTTCATCCATTATGCTGTTCTAGGTCTCAAAATTGTGATTGATACTTATTAAAAGCTTACTACGGGCCCAGGCATTATTCTAAGCCTTTATATTTATTATTTCAGTTAAGGCTCATAACAGCCCTATGATGTACACATTCTTATTGTCCCTATTTTTCAGAGGATGAGATTGAGGCACAGAAAGATTACGTAACTTGCCCAAGATTCATGACAACTGGCAGAGTAAGGGTTTGAGCAACGTCATTCTGAATCTGGACCTGTGTTCCTCATCACACATCCAGGAACATGAATTAGGTTCACACTCTGGGCAAATCACCACGTCCAGTCCTAGAGTTCTACAGATAAATCCCCTGCCAGAAAGCAGCTCGGCATCTAGTTACAGGGTTAGGCAAGTAAGCCCTGATCTGACCTATGGCTTCTCTTTCTTTCTCCCCCTTTCTTTTCCATCCTCATGCTTTCTTCTGGCAGGATTTCGTTCTATGAACAGAAAAGTAATGAAATACATAATAACTGATCCACCTCCCACTTCAAAATGGGAGAACTAGTAGGGGAAGGAAGTGGTAGCGTATAAAATTTTACGTTCCTGTTTAGAGAGCTTGAGTTTAAAAATGTTGAGGCATACCAGATATTGGCAGTTGCAAATTTGCCTAATCTTTTGTCAAATCTGCATCCACAGGTCCACAGTTTTCATGGGTGACAGGAAAACCCCATCCTCCATGGGATATGATTTAGCTGGAAGGAAGGTACAAATACTTTCAAGAAGGGGACATGTTGTCTGGGAAACCTAGAGAGACACATAAACAAAACGAGAGAGAGAGAGACTGATTGAGCTGCAGTAGATCATTCCTGAGAGGAAGAAGTAGAACATCTAGTCAGCAGGACTATAGAGCAGCAAGAAATAAACCTTCATGCTGCTGAAATTTTGGAGATTTTTATTAAAACAACTAACGGTATTCATCCCACTTAAAACAGAATATAGGGTCCTGCTCTAACAACAAATATGAAGTGGACAGCACAGGCTTAGAGGTCAGGTAATAGGAGTCAAGATAAGCAGGCTGGGGAGATGGAAACTCCTGTGACACTATGGGAAATATTTAATAAACCTGTGACAATTTGGAAGACAGAATATATGTCTCCTGAGACTACAGCTTTTAATGAAGTTTCTGGAAGATGTCAGAATATTGTGTGCTACTCTATGTTACTCTTAGCAAGGTATTATAAGAAAGAGATGAATTCCGGCAAGAATAGCTTATTTTGAGGTAAAAGTTAAAAAAATAAAGAGTCAAGAACTTTACTTAGTTGAAAACAATGTTTATTTCTGGACCTCCAAATAGTAAGTTAGATAAGATCGAACAAAGCTTTGGGCATCAAAGGCCCAGCAAGACTTCTTAACTGAAGAGAGTGTCTCAGTCTTGCAGCAAAGATTAACCATACAGTCTCCCCACCCAAGTCATTAAGTTAAGGTAGAAAAGCATAGGAATGAAGAAACAAAGAAAAAAAGCAATAAATAAAGAAGGAAACTTTGGGCATAACTAGTGCCGCACAGAACTGAATGAAACAAAACAAACCAAAAATTTAATTGATGGGTGGGGGACTAGTATGGCTCCCACAAAAACAGAACCCAAGCAACTGTCTAATACCCTCTTCACAGGTGACCAAAGAGAACCTGGAAGAAGTTCCCTGAGGGGATCAGGAGCCAAGAATAATAAACAAGGAGATGGAATCTTCCAGAAGATTATAATTAGAGGCTGGGAAGGAATTCCCCTACTGATAAGGCAAAGGTACTTCACAGCCCGGCTGGACTTTATTATTGAACTAACAAAGACAGCTAAAACGCTATGAATTTCTCATTGTTGCCTTTTCTACTTGGGAACTTGCCTAGCAGTTACCCTCTCTCCATCCCACCACTGTATGCTGGATGGGAGAGAGGGTGGTAGAAGCAGTAGAAATAACTTGTCTCCAGATCACAAGCCAGCAGAACATGAATAACCATTTCTGCACCAGGGTAAGAGAGAGAGAGAGCTGTATCTCCACTAGAGGTTTTAGATTTCAGACTGGCTTTGTTCATTGCATGGCATTTTGGGTTATCTCCTTGGGGAAGAGAGAAGTGTTTTCTAAGTATCCAGAACTGGCAAAGACTGCTCAGCTCTTCACCAAATGCACTTACTCTTCCTCCTCTGTCCACAGCTAGATGAGAAACCCCTTCTCCCTTTCAGCAGACATGATCATGTGGCTAGTTATCATCAGTGGAATTTGAGTGAAAGAACACTTGTCGCTTTGGAGATAAGGTCAAAAGAAGTGAATATGCCTTCCTCACCCTCTTTTTTCCCATCTACAATCTAGATGCAGATGAGCAGGAGGCCCTGGAGAAGGGCAGAGTTACAAGATGAAGGGATTCTCTGTTTCAGAAAGATCACGGGGAAGGCCAGCGACCAACTAGGAACATCCCATATGGGAGCACTATTTATGTCCATATCTATGTGCAAGAAAGAAACTTTTATTAAGCCATTGATATTTTTTCAGATTTGTTTGTTACAGCAGGAAACATTATCCTAAGTAATACAATACACAAAGCCTTTCGTATTCTAACTTGATCTACAAAGCTTTATCCCTTCTTTGAACTTTATATAGCACTTAATCTGTGCTAGGCACTGTTGTAAGGATTCTACAAAAGTATTTTAAAGATGTTATCATATATTATACACATGCACATATATAGTCCATCAAGTCCCATACCAAATAAAAGCTCTACTTCAGAGCTTAACACTTAACTGTACCCCAGGAGACACACGAAAAATAATTCTTTAACTATCTCAGTTAAATAAAAGAATAAAAGTCTATTTGACTAGACACAAATGGATCATTAGGGGACTTGAGCAAGATCCGCTTGAAGAGTACCCCTCCTTCCAGCTCTGTTGTAACTGTATCATATTCATCTCTTTAGTGGTCATTTAATTTTGGGACACTGCCCAGGAACAGGACATGAGTCTAATTTAACTAAAAAGTTACACAATAGACATCTTTGGACTCTATCTCTCCTATGTTATAAAAAGTATCCTTTTGGTGCTGAGAATCATCATCAAACAAACATTTGTTGTGCACTCACTGTTGCTCAGTTTCTTGCTTCAGATAAATGATTGCGACACAATTCCCGTTCTTGAGGACCATGGAGTTTAGTGAGCACACAGGCATGTTGAAAACTATTACAACAAAACCTGATTGTTGTGATAGCAGCATGTATGCATGTATACAGTGGGCTATGAGCACTGGTGTCAGAGCCATAGTTCTGCAAAGAAGCAACCTGTAGGCAAAAAAAAAAAAAAAAAAAGATTTTGAGGCAGAGTTATGAAGACACACACAAAAATATACACATTAGGGCACCTGGATGGCTCAGTGGGTTAAAGCCTCTGCCTTTGGCTCAGGTCATGATCCCAGGGTCCTGGGATCCAGCCCCGCATCAGGCTCTCTGCTCGACAGGGAGCCTGCTTCCTCCTCTCTCTGTGCCTGCCTCTCTGCCTACTTGTGATCTCTCTCTGTCAAATAAATAAATAAAATCTTTAAACACACACACACACACATTATATGAAAGAAAATTCCTTTTTTTCAACTCTGAACCACTTTTTTTTTTTAAGATTTAATTTATTTATTTGACAGATCACAAGTAGGCAGAGAGGCAGGTGGGGGAGGCAGGGGAGCAGGCTGCCCGCTGAGCAGAGAGCCCGATGTGGGAATCGATCCCAGGACCCTGGGATCATGACCTGAGCCGAAGGCAGAGGCTTAAAACCACTGAGCCACCCAGGCGCCCCGAAAGAAAATTCTTGTGGCCTTTTCAGCCAATTATTCACATTACTCATCATAGTAATATTCCAATTTGGTCCCTAAAAGGGTCCAATCATCTTAAAGCTATACATCAAGAGCTGTGTCTAAGTACTACAGTGTTTACTGTTAATTGGAAATCCTTGTATGATTTCTGCCGTTCACTGCTATTTTCATATTGAATACCAACTTGATTACCACTGTTACTAGTACACCTGCCTTCAAAGATTCTCCTTACCCAGCCCTTTAAAAAAAAAAAAAAATAGTTCTCCTACAATTCTCCCAGTTGAAGTCTTGGATTCATGTCTGCTCTGTCTTTCTTTATCACCCCTACATTTAAATAGAGCTTTGTCTCTCATTAAGGCTGTTTATACTTAATGCCTAGCTCCAGACATTGCCTCCATGGCAGCCTCTCTGCCTTTCCATTCGTCTGATTCATTCTGATACTCTCTACCAGATAAATAGTCCAATAGCCCTGTTTCAACTGTGTCACACTCTTCCAAATCTTTCCATGGCCCCACATTATTGAGTCCTGACTTTGTTACTTACTAACCAGCTAATTAACCTTGTTGAGATTTGATTGCCCAACCTGTAAAATGGGGATAATAATCACATCTATGCATACATTTATCATGAAGTTCAAATGCTTTCAAACATCTGGAATATTTAGCACAGTTTCCAGCACATAGTGAGCATTCATTAGATTTTACTTGTTGCTATTACTTTCAGTAACAAAATATGTGAGACAGTCTGAAATTTGACCCAAATTTAACTTTCCACTTTTAACTCACATAAAACACCTGTTCACAACAGAGAGAAGTTTCTCACAGTTTTATGAACACGTCTTGCAAATCCCTTCCTTTGAGCCTATAATATGATCATGCTCTGCCCCAAATATCTCTTGCTTTCCATTTATTCAAATTTGTTTCATTCTTTATGGACAAATTTGGGTCTCATCCCACAAACCTCTTGTCATAGCTGATGGTAACTCCCTCCCCACTCTGAACAGATACAGTGATATTCACTTGGAGATTACCATGTATTATGGAGTATGAAATAATAGGGATCTAGATCAGAGTGGAAAAGAAGACATTCTTATCCCCACTGAGTTATGGTTTGTCCAGTATACTGCCCCAAAGCCAGAATCAAGCCATAAATATTTGGGGATTGACTATTCACAATGTTAATAAGGATACTCCTATAAAGCTTAGATTTAGAAGCCATAAGTCAAACGAGAAAATAGTGAAGTTCCCATGTTGGAATTCTCTCTTGATTTGCATAAGGGGGAAAATAGCATCTAGAAAGAAATACTGTTATGATGACCATATTTCCAAATGACACTACATGGGGAAAACTAAATGTTCTAAAATGAATATTTCCTTGTCTTCTAAGAATTGGCTTTTTTTTTTTTTTGTATTTTGTAACTGGAACTGATTTTCATTCTTATGCACTAAATCAAAATTGATGCACACTAATCTAGTCAACTAAACACGTCAAAACCATACAAATTGATATACGATTCACATAGACTTCATGTGGATGAGCCCTCACCCTACCACAGGGAAGCTGTACAATACAGCAGCTTCTGTCCATCCAGGTGGGTTGAAAAGAAACCTATGCATGTATTTGGTTTTATTTTTTAGAGGGTAATAATGCTCCAACAGAGATGGCGAAAGCAGTTTGGCCAGTGTGAGGATTAACAAACACAAGCTTTGGAGTTAGGCGTGTCACTGCACCTCTTCACAAGGTAGGTGGCCATGGACAAGTTATATAACCTTCCTGAGCCCCTTTTTCCTCCCAATAAAATGAGCAAAGCACTACTACGTCATGAGGTTTTCAGAAGGATTATGTGAAATGAAGTTTAGCAAAGTTTTCAGCTCATAGTAGGAATTCAGTGTTTACTTGTTCACACTTGCATTTCAGAACTATGAATGCGTCAGGGAAAGAGGTTGTCCTTCGATGGCCCGAATGCTGGAGAGTAATACCTCAGCCTGACTTCTCACCCCCCATTCTGGAAATTCACGCTGGATATTTTCATTGAGTGCAGTGGCTTTCGAACATTCTCTTCAGCAGCAGCAGAACCTTTTAGTTTCCAGTTAAAATCTTAAAGAGACCCCAATTAGGGAAGAAAAAAAAAAATGGCATCCATTTTGGGTAAGACTATGAAATAGAAGATCTGGTCCCTTCTAGCCTGGTATTGCCTGAACTTGGGAAAGTTATTTGACCTTTTTGAGTCACTTTTCTTATCTTCAAATTTTGGAAAATAAAAACATGTTGCCCTGCTTAGCTTATGAGATTGTTGTGACACTCGGATGGGTGCATGTGTATGAATGCACTTTAAAAGAGTAATGCAATACACAAATACACACTAGCTTTCTTATCACAACACAAGCTTCTGCATTTTGGCTCAACTATTTGATTTTTTCCCAACAGATTTACCTCCCTAATTACAGGCAGTTCCTTGCTAGCAAACAGGTGTATTCCAAAATTTAATTTGCTAATCAGTTGTTAGGAACTCAGCACACATTTTCCCTTAGAAATGATGTTATAAATGGAATCACTTATTTCTAAAGAAATTTCAGCCCAACTCTTTAGCCCAAGATGTAGCTGAAATATTACACATTTGCTATAAAATCCATTGGAAATATTATTGTAACAGCAGTAATTAAAAGAGTAAAATAATAAAAATGAATGAGTTTAATTTATCTTTAGTGCTATCATTTAATGACCAGCAACTCTAATAAAAAAAATAAAAGTAGGCATTCAAGCCAATGGAGATTCTTAAAGAGAGATTTATGTGTCCCAGAGGGTTTTAGAATTGGTATTACCCACTTTGGTGATTGACAAATTCAAAACTTAGATATTTTCATTTCTTTTTTGTGTCTTTTATATCTAGCAATTACTACAGGGGTAACTGACAGGGGAAGGGATACATGTAATAGAGAACAAAAACAGATAAGAACAAGCATGTTGAAAGAGAAAAGATATAGGCAGAGAAATAATGATAGAGCCAGAAATTTAGGGTGAAGAGGAAAATAAAAAGGAAGGATAAATGATGTGAATTCAGTAGGGAAGGAAAAGGGAAAAAAAGGTAGGAAAGAAAATGAACCCAGTTAAAAACTAAGGGAAAAAACATTTTAGAGTCAAGTTTGTCCATCCTACAAAAAGGTTTGGAGTCCTTGCATCAAGCAGTTGGATGAAGGAATATGGAGCCTAAGGAAACAGGAACAGATGTGGAGCTGATCTTTGGCATGAATTAGACATTTATTACTAAGTGCAGTGAATCTGGAAGTCAGTAACTTAAATAACGTTAAAATTATTTCTGGTGGGGAATTAGTATCCAATAAATAATTAGGAGAAATTAGCCAAAGGTAAAAATATTTAACTGGACAATCTACATGGTGGATTGATATACAGTCATTTGAGAGATGTCTTTAATTTATAGTGTAGTAGGAAATTGTTTTCTACTCAAACATTAAATATTTATCACAACACCTGATGCTTGTGAAGACCCCTAGGGCAGTGAATAAAAAGTTAGTTGTTAAAGTAAGGGCAAACTCTCTCTCTGACAAACCTGCCAGCATCTCCAAAGGTCGCCAATGACTTACCCATTGCCTCTTGCAATTAGCTTATAATCCATAGCAATGTGTTCTGATACACGCTTTCTGATGGTTTCCATTTTGGGATTCTCATGACAGTTCCTTCCAGAGTCTTCGTCCATGTCTCCGGCTATTTATCTCTTCCATCATCTTTTAGGGCTCATCCTCCTTGCCCTTCCTCCTTCCAGTATAGATTAGTGTTCCTCAGGTTCTCATCTGGTTTCCTTATCATTTTATAAATGCTCTGTAAACAATCTCACCTACTCCCGTGGTTTCAACCATCATTTACAGGCTGCATTCAACACAGTGGTAACACCCAAATTTCTACCTACAGTCCAGACTTTGCCTTGAGATTCCCAACTTCTGCATTCAACTGAAAGATAGCCAGAACTATTAGAAATTCACTTTTTCCTCTCATTTGAAATGCCATGGTTTTGATCACTTAGAACATTGAAGTGCATTAAAAAAGAAAAGCCAATTTTAGTTTTCATATATTTTGCTGGTTCTGTCAGAAATTAATTTATCTTAAAGTTATCCCTTTATATTTACCCCTCGTCTTTAGTACATAAGTTGATATGATAAAGAATTCATAAACATTTTAGAATTTTTCTGATGAAGGAAGCTTTGGATTGAATTTTAAAAGTTAAAATCTTCAAAACTCCAGACCAAATTTTGCCATATTTTCCCATTAGTGAAATTTACCTAGAGATTTTTAAGTGGGGGATTAATTAGGACCCCACATATTTTATCTTTAAACACAAAATCTCCAGATCTGCCTAAGCTGGGGTTTTCAGTACTCACAGTTTCTATGCTGGAATAATTTCATTCTGACATACCATTGTTTCTTTAGTCTGCCTTTCCTTCTTTCTTTTCTTTTCTTCTCTTTTCCTTTCTTTCTGGTAATGTTGAACTGGGAGCAAACAGATTTATACTTTGAAATATTTCCACAAAATGTTCTTCCAATAATCACTTTTTATTTACCAGGAAAAAATAGCAGCTATGCCCCCAGAAATGAAATGTTGGACATGCTAAAATCAAACAAACAACAACAACAAAAAACCAAGATCTGTTCTAAGAAGTTAAGTAGTAATATTACTGGGAGGGCACCAACAGAAGGGAAAATAGCAGTTGAGTCAAATTTCAAGTTGTGGTTTTGTTTTGTTTTGTTTTGTTTTCATTTTCTATGATACTCTGAATATCTTCTATTACCTACTGAGTCATTCTGCTAAAGAAGAACAGCCAGGTCATACTTTCATGAAATGTAAGCTTTCTAAAGCTAAATAATCCAGGGAGACCTGGGTGGCTCCTCGCTTAACCATCTGCTCTCAGCTCAGGTCATAATCCTGGGGTCCTGGGATCGAACCCCACATCAGGCTCCTTGCTCAGCTGGGAGTCTGCTTCTCCCTCTGCCTGCCACTCCCACTCCCCCTGCTTATGCTCTCTCTCTCTCTCTCTGACAAATAAATAACATCTTAAAAAAAATACTAGCAATCCAGATTTCAAGATAATTCAAATTCAAAACACACAAGACAAATTCTCCTTTATTACTTCCAGTGATTGTAACCTGGGCTCACCAAGTATAGTCCCTAGTTAAAGGTTATGAAAAATCAACCTGCAGATGCTGACAGGCTGCAAACAGTAATAAAGTGGATTTTTTAAAATATTTTATTTATTTATTTATTTATCAGAGAGTGAGAGAGTGAGTGAGAGAGTACAAGCAGGGGCAGCAGCAGGGAGAGGAAGAAAC